>NC_141887.1:3555292-3868574 GCF_030686135.1 Camelina sativa
CCCTTAAAACCAGTTGAACAGGCATTGATTTTGGCTCAGTGCCTTCTAATTGAAAGGGGTAGTCGGCACGATGAGATGCAAAGTAAGTGAACTCAAATTCAAGTGTATTTGCGATGTTTATTTCTCAGATATTTTTTTGCTCCATCAAAAGCTTAGGTGGTGGAAATATAGAGAAGATTATTAACGATTCTGCCTACAATTGAGTTACTAGGAATGAGTTGTGACTGCAGTTCAAAAAGCTTAAAAAATCTTGTTACAGCGTTCTGAAATAACCACAAAGAATGGAGGAGAAGATGCATTTGTCCGCTCTTGCTTCTGTGTCGACTAGTTATGTTGAACTGTTATGTCTTTTATTTTTATTATATACTCTAATACTTTTCTTTTTCTGCAGGATGGGATATGGCTCCATATATTGAGGCAATTGATTCTCAAAAGTCAACATATTTTGTTGTAAGTTTCAATCTTTCTGGTTAATTAATTACAAAGTGTCTGGTTTTGTTTTTCATTCCGTCACAACCTATGCAAGTAAAACAAACTGACTGACTCTTTTGCTTCGGACATGGGATTAGCTACGGTGTTTCTGTGACTTATTACGTGTGCGATGGGAATCAACACGAGGTCGTACAAAAGGCCGGGCCCTGGAAATGATGGATAAATTGGTATCTGTGAACAGCGCTCATATTATCACTTTTGGTTTTCTTTTCGGATTATATATCTCCCTGGCTCATACACTCATTTTGTAGCGTTATTTCACTCTGTCCTTTATTGTAATTCTGATAGTTTTCCTTTGTCAGGTTGGAGCTATTAACAAGAGCGATCCTGGAGTATCAAATCGGATCGCTTTATGCTATGCAGTCCATCTTCCTACTATTCCCGCGTTGAGAAAGTATGATATTCTATTTATGTGCGTGTATAGATACTTTTGGGGTTTTTCTGCGCTCTTATTCATCGTAACATTTTGATTTTAACAATAGGGAATACGGTGAGCTTCTGGTGAGTTGCGGTTTGGTTGGGGAAGCAATCACAATATTTGAGAGCCTGGAATTGTGGGATAATCTAATACAGTGCTACTGGTATACTAAATATGAATGCTGCGTTTGTGATGAATTCAGCTTCACTTGTTTTTTTCCTTTCCCACTATGGCTTTCATGTTGTGTTGCAAAACTTATCAAGTGATGTGAAATTTCAGCCTCCTGGGAAAGAAGTCAGCAGCTGTAGATCTCATCAATGCACGGCTTCTGGAACGGCCAAATGACCCAAGATTATGGTAATCTCTTTGATAGTACCCTTTGTCTGTTCATTTCCTGTTGTTTATATGGATGTGAAGTGCCATAATTACTGTATCTGCTTTGAACGGACACTTAAATCATTTTAATTGTTTATACTAGAAAGTTATTATCGTATTGGATCACCAAATTAATTTTGATGATAAATATTGGTTTCAGGTGTTCACTGGGTGATGTTACGATTAATGATTCCTGTTATGAAAAAGCCTTGGAAGTTTCAAATGATAAGTCAGTTCGTGCTAAGGTAATTTGAGACACAAAACAAAAAATCTTTTATGTCCTTCTTTCTTAGTCCATGCTCTAATTATCTTCATCTTGCAGCGGGGTCTTGCTCGCAGCGCATACAATCGGGGTGATTTTGAGAAGTCGAAGATGCTGTGGTATGTTGAACTATTTGGTTCTGTCCTTTTTTTTTTTTCTTGAACGAAAATGAATTTGTGAACTTGGCCCTTCAGGCTGATTTTACTTGTGAGATGTCTCATTTTTCTCGTACTTTAGGGAGGCTGCAATGGCCTTAAATTCTCTGTACCCTGATGGTTGGTTTGCTCTTGGTGCTGCTGCGTTGAAGGTATCTTACTTCATCTTCTTCGATAGTTAGCAATAATTTCCACTCCAAATGCCATTAGATAAACAGCATTGAAATTCTTTCATACTGACTGAGATGGATACTAATTTAACATCTCCTACATGATACCATAGGCCAGGGATGTTCAGAAAGCACTGGATGCTTTCACTTTTGCTGTTCAACTTGATCCCGACAATGGAGAGGCTTGGAACAACATTGCTTGTCTGTAAGCATTTCAGTTTCACTATTCTGCTCTGTTTGTGCTGAAATTTCTGAAAAATCAATTGTTTTCTTCATACATACCTTACTATCTAACTTCATTACTCATTGCTCACCTACCTTATGTTTCACATTTATAATGGATGATGCTGAATTGTGTAATAATCTGTGAGCGCAGGCATATGATAAAGAAAAGGAGCAAAGAATCATTTATCGCGTTCAAAGAAGCGCTTAAATTCAAGTATCTCTCTATCCTTTTACGGTTTGTTATTTGAGCTAAGAAAATCAGAGCAAGTAATTGAAAACTATTGTGTATCAACAGGCGAGATAGCTGGCAGATGTGGGAGAATTTCAGTCATGTAGCTATGGATGTGGGAAATATTGATCAGGTAAATGCAGCTATTAACTAAAGATAATAATTCTACCCTTTTAAAAAACCTTAGCTATTACTTAGTTCCCCATATATTTGTTTTATTTTAGCTTAGGAGTTCAACAAATTGGTTTCATCTTTGTGCTTTTTCTCTTCCAGGCCTTTGAAGCTATACAACAGATACTGAAAATGAGCAATAACAAGAGGATTGATGTTGTTTTATTGTACCGTATAATGACGGAGTTAGAAAATAGGAATTTAGCATGTAAGTCATCACCATCTTCATCGACTGAAATCGAAGGTTCTTCAGATGAATTTACGGAAACAAAACCGTGTGCTGCAACACCAGCTGAAACTCAACGCCACCTAGAGTTACTTGGGAAAATTATTCAGCAGGTTAGCAAAACACGACTCTCTTATAGGCTCCCTTCTGTCTTCAATCGAGGCTGGAGACTATCTCGGAGCTTTATCCTCCGACGCTACTAGGTTAATACTCGGAGATTCCGAGTTTGACCTTGTCGACTCGGTTGATTCCGCCGAGTGAGTTTACTGGGAGATCCTCGACAAGGTCGAATCGTTCGTGGTGAACGATTCTTCTGATGAAATTGATAAGACTCGCCGTGCTGTTCTGGTGATGTGCTTAGCTATCGCGTCTACTTTGTGGTTCACTCGGTGCAACTTGACCGGGTAGGGTTACCGAGTTTAATTTTTTTAATATTCAGAAATTAGTTTGGACTCTGGTTTTGCAAATTTTCATTGAGGATTTGGTTTTGTTTCTGAGCTGTTAGGTCTACAGAAGGAACAACAAAATGTTCAGTACCGTTTAAAGTATCAGAAACTAAGGAGTTACTTGAATGGGAGAATTGGGCTAAGATTCAGCTCATGTCTGCTGGTTCTGACTTGCTTGGGAAGTTTTCTAATCTCCAGGTACTGACTGGGCTATCTTCGTTCTGTATCTTTCCCAGTCTTCATTTCTGTTTTTTGTTTGTAGTGAACTCTTTGTAACCCAAACTACTTTCGTTTCCTGCAGCATTTAGTTTTTGCTAGAATGCTCCTGTTAAAGTTGAAAGATTTGTTGTTTGCGACAACTGCAACTGAAAGTTTTGAAGTTAGGAGTATTTCATGGTGGCTTGTCAGAGTTTTACTTATTCATCAAAGAGTTCTACACGAGCAATCTTCATCTTTGTTTGAGATGTTGCAAGTTTACATGGCCGAAGCTCTAGACCATTTTGGAGCATTGGAAAAAGTGAAAAGCTATTGGTCTACCAAGTTGCTAGAAGATGAAGCTTCATCCATCACGTCAACCATCCATCTGGAAGCATGTGTACTGCAGTTTATATATGGAAGGATTGACCCTTCTCGGTAAGTTACCGTTGAGATAATGTTTTCTTTGCGTATAGGTTTTTGTCCTAGGATATTGACCATATTACTTTGGTTTCGCCTTATGGTTCTCTTTTTAAGAAAATAATAATGAGAGACTTTTGACTCATGTAGTTACGAGATTGAACTTGTATACCACATATGTATATAGTTGTTGCTGGTCTCATTCCTGACATCCATTACTTACCATTTCTTGGCCTTTTATCTACTCTTTTGCGTTAGTATATTGGTCTTGACTAGGAGTAAAATTGTCAGGTTGCAGCTTGAATCTGCTAAATCAGCAGCAGGGATCGAGTTCTCTGTTACCGGGGCTCTTGGATTCCGTACTATTCACCAAGTAAGCTATGAGATATTTTCTTTTCTTCTGTTATATATTTTGGCTTTGTTATTCTAAATTTCTGTCTGATCTTGCTATAGATAGATGCCAAGGCACAGATGGTATTGGTAGCCAAGACTAGCTCATCCAATGGGGACGTTAGGTTGGCCTCTGAGAAAGCTGATGTTGGACCTTATGAAGCTTGGGAAATTGAACCACCTGCAGTATATATGACTCCCAACTTTGCGAACAACGAGAGTGAAGCTGGCAAAGATTCTGTGCCCTTGAAACCTATTGAACAGGCATTGATTTTGGCTCAGTGCCTTCTAATTGAAAGGGGTAGTCGGCACGATGAGATGCAAGGTAAGTGAATTCGAATGTAAAAAGTATTTGCAATGTTATTTCTCAAAATTGGTATGCATCATGGTGGAAAGATAGAGAATAATTTCAACGATTCTGCCTACAATTAAGTTACTATTTGTGACTGCAATTCAAAAAGCTTGGAGATTCAATTCAAAAAGCTTTGTTACGGCATTACCAAATAACTACAGAGATCGTGAAAGAGAAGATGCAATTGTCCGCTCTTGCTTCTGTGTCGGCTAGTTTTACTCACTTGTGTTAAACTGAATTAAACCATGTCCTTTATTTATTTATATTATATAATCTGTTCTTTTCTTTTCCTGCAGGGTGGGATATGGCTCCATATATTGAGGCAATTGATGCTCAAAAATCAACATATTTTGCTGTAAGTTTCACTCTTTCAGTTAATTAAATTGTTGATGTATGGAGCTGTTCGTTTTTTTTTCATTTTGTCACAACCTATGCAAGTAAAAACAAACTGACTGACTTTTGTTCTTCGGACATGGAATAGCTACGGTGTTTCTGTGACTTATTACGTGTTCGATGGGAATCAACTCGAAACCGTACAAAGGGACGCGCCCTGGAGATAATGGATAAGCTGGTATATGTGAACAGTTCTTGTATTATCAATTTGGTTTTCTTATTGGATTGTATATCTCTCTAGCACAGACGACACTCATTTTGTAGCATTATTTCATTCTGTCCTTAGATGTGGCTCTGATAGTTTTCCTTGATCAGGTTGGAGCTATTAACAAGAGCGATCCTGGAGTAGCAAATCGGATCCCTTTATGCTATGCAGTCCTTCTTCCTACTATTCCTGCTTTGAGAAAGTGTGATATACTACTGTTTATGTGCCTGTATAGATACTTTTCAGGTTTTTCTGCGCTCTTATTCATCGTTCCATTTTGATTTTAACAACAGGGAATACGGTGAGCTTCTGGTGAGTTGCGGTTTGGTTGGGGAAGCAATCACGATATTTGAAAGCCTGGAATTGTGGGATAATATGATTTTCTGCTACTGGTAAACTTAAATAGGAATACTGCCTTTGTGATGAATTCAGCTTTTCTTATTTCTCCTTATCCCATTATGGCTTTCATGTACTGGTGCAAAACTTATTATGTGCTGTGAAATTTTAGCCTCCTGAAAAAGAGATCAGCGGCTGTAGATCTCATCAATGCACGGCTTCGAGAGCGGCCAAATGACCCAAGATTATGGTAATCTACTCTCTGATATTACTCTTAGTCTTGTTCTTTTCCTGTTGTTTATATATCTTAATTGTCAAATGGCTGCGAGGTGCCATAAGTATCTGCTTTGAATGTACTCTTAATCATTTAATGTGCGGATATATCTTTAATCTTTGTTTATACTGAGAAAGGTATCATTGTATCGTATCATTAAGTAAATTTGATGATAAATATTGGTTTCAGGTGTTCATTGGGTGATGTTACTTTCAAGGATTCCTGTTATGAAAAAGCCCTGGAAGTGTCAAATGATAAGTCAGTTCGTGCTAAGGTAGTTTGAGATACAGAGAAATCTTTTATTTCCATCTCTCTTAGACCATGCTCTAATTGTATCTCCATCTTGTAGCGGGCTCTTGCTCGCAGCCCATACAGTCGGGGTGATTTTGAGAAGTCGAAGATACTGTGGTATGTTAAACAATTTGGTTCTTTCCTTTTTTTCTTTTTTTTTTTTTTTTTCCTCTAAAACGGAAATGGCCGTAATATTGTGATGTCACTTGTGATATGTCTCATTTTTTTCTCGTTCTTTAGGGAGGCTGCAATGGCCGTAAATTCTCTGTTTCCAAATGGTTGGTTTAATCTTGGTGAGGCGGCGATTAAGGTATCTTACTTCATCTTCTCCAATAGCTTAGTAGCAATGTATTTCCACTCCAAATGTAATTAGATAAACAACATTGGAATTCTTGTCATGCTGACTGAGAGGGATACTTATTTAACATCCCCTACATGATACCACAGGTCCCTGATGTTGAGAAAGCACTGGATGCATTCACTTTTGCTGTTCAACTTGATCCTGACAACTGGAAGGCTTGGAACAACATTGCTTGCCTGTAAGCATATTTCAGTTACACATTTCAATTAAATTGCTCAGAAAATTAATTGTTTTCTTCACGCATGCCTTACTATTAACTTCGCGACTCACTGCTCATTTAGTTTATGTTTTTTTTTTCATTTACTGAATATGTAATATTTTATGGGTACAGGCTTAAGATGAAGGGAAAGATCAAAGAATCATTCATTGCATACAAAGAAGTGCTTAAATTAAAGTATTTCTCTCTCTATCCTTTACGGTCTGTTACTTTAGCTAAGGATATCAGAATTAGAAATTGAAAAATATTGTGTATCAACAGCCGAGACAACTGGAAGCTGTGGGAGAATTTCAGCCATGTAGCTATGGATGTGGGAAATACTGATCAGGTAAATGCAGCTATTAACTTACTCTACCCTTTATATAAAAGTTTTAGCTATTAGTTCCCTGTATATTTGTTTCTGTTTTAGCTTACGAACTAAACGAGTTGGTTTCATCTTTGTGCTTTTTCTCTTCCAGGCCTTTGAAGCTATGCAACAGTTAATGAGATTGATCAAAAACAAGTGGATTGATGCTGTTTTATTGGACCGCATGATGACAGAATTGGAAAGTAGGAATTTATCATGCAAGTCATCAATGTCATTGACTGAAATCGATGCTTCAACAAAGACTGAACAACTCTACATAGAGTTGTTTGGGACAATTATTCAGCAGGTTGGCAAAAATATTTCAACAACTTTCATATCCTCCTTTTTTTATATTTTATTGATTCAATTTCGTTTTGTTGGATTTGATATGGGTTTTGTATTGTCCGTATGTGTTTCTCTCTTCTATAGATTGTCAAAGTAGAAAGTACACCTGAAAACTGGGAATTATATGCAAGATGGAGTAGAATCAAAGGAAATCTTACGGTATGCAGCGAGGCACTGTTAAAATTAGTGCGATCATATCAGGTATTGATTGTTAAAGTTATCAAAGCCACTCTTTTATATATGAGTAGAGCATTTGACGACATATATCCATATGCTCTCAGGGATCAGAAGTGTGGAAAGACAAAAAGCATTTCAAGAATTTTGCAAGAGCGTCATTGGAACTTTGTAGAGTGTACATGGAGATCTCAGTGTCCACAGGAAGCAAACGAGAACTGTTGAGTGCGGAGATGCATTTGAAGAGCACAATCAAACAAGTAATAAACTAAACTTAATCCCCACAATACTTACGAAGCTTTTTGATGAGAATGAATTAAATGGCTTGACATGTGCATGTGTGTAGGCTACAGAGAGCTTCTCGGACACTGAAGAATTAAAGGAACTTGAAAGTTGCCTTGAGGAGGTGAGAAAAGTAATTCAGAAGAAGAGTGAAGAAGAAACTAGACATACAAAAGCATGAAAGAAGAAAAAGACTTGTCATTGTCAGCATAAATTAATTAGAAGATGTCGTGCCGTTTCGACTTTAGAAGATAAAAAAATGTGCGCCGTTTATTTCTGGTAATATAAGAAATCAATTCTGACAGACAACGGAAATAGAATAAAAGAGAGGACCAAAAAAAAAAAAAAAACCTTAAATATTTTTGATCTGTGCGTAGCATATGGTTGTTGAGTCTCTTCATCATCATCTCCATCCTCGAATCTCGATCGCCACAACACCGGTTTCTAGCCTTCACGATGTGCCTTTGAGCATGAGATTTGGATTGACGCGACATCTCCTCCCTTTGAAACGATCTTTCCCCAATTGTTCAATCACTTCCCGATCGCCGGTGACCATGGCGACCACCGAGAGCGACAATCTTGTGAAAACTTCGACGGAAGAGACTGATAAGAAGAATAAGGATGATAACAAGAAGAAGGAGGAGGAGGAGGTTTCGGTTCCTCCACCGCCGGAGAAACCAGAGCCTGGCGATTGTTGCGGTAGCGGCTGCGTACGATGCGTTTGGGATGTCTATTACGAAGAGCTCGAAGATTACAACAACACGCTTTCTGGACTTTCTAAATCCAATTGAGTGAAAAATTGCTTCTGAGTTTTTTCTCGCATTGTTTTGTTACTGGAAAACCAAAATTAAACAATGGTTTGTCTATGTCCATCTGTCTCAGTGATTTTGGATATCTCCCTATGAACTTGAGCTCATGCTTTTCTTACTTGTGAATAGAAGAAATCAGACTTGCCCAGAGAGACAAATCGTCTATTTAACAAATGTAAAAGCAGAACCAACGAAGTCAATCAAATATTTCTAATCTTTCTACCTTTTTTTTCTTTCTTTCTGTATTCTGAGTTCTGCTTCCATCAGAAAGTAGATGTATATAAACAAATCATTGATTCTTTTGGCTTTTGCAAGACCGAACGAGAAAACAAGTTTTTGATCAATTCACCGAGAACCTCCTTACTTTCACCTTTGAGGAGCTTTCACAAGAACAGAGATATGGAGATAGAATTCTGGGTTCATCAAGTTATTTACCACCCACGAAAACGGTATCTCTAGTTTCATTTCTATCCCTTGGATCCTTGCCAATTTGATTTCACCCATCTCCCGCAGCAACCCATCTGCTTCTTCTGTATCGTCATCCTTGCTTCTTTCTTCTCCACTCGTTTGAGCTTTGTCTCCAATAAACTCTGGGAGGAGACTTTCAATGGCATTGCGTAAGGTAAAGCATTTCCCTGTTAAACGGTGGAACAAACCAGTAAGTATCGCACAAAGGAGAGACTTAAAGTTTCAGTTGGATACACTCTGCATGGAAGCTATTGACTGAAACTTTGGTCGATAGCATAATAACAGCTATATACCAGAGAAGCCAATCTCTTTACGATGAAGATAATATGACGAATGTGGATCTTTAAGGTGATTATCTTACCTTCTTCTCTGAGGAATTCAACAGGGCGATTTAGGTAGGAGATGTCATCCCATGTATCGATCTCAGGTACATCTTCAAGATTCTCGAAATCTTGATTTATACTCCGAACATACAACCGAACAGGAACTCTTGCTGAGATAAAAGATTATTGAGAATCAGGAAAAAGGTGGTTGCACAAGAACATTGCGGACACTATTACTTTGTATCATGTTAGCCAACACTGAAATAGATGCACCAATTTATGAGTCACTATTATTTTTCAGTTAAGTTGTTGCTGTTTAGAGGATTAATCAGAAGACCGAAAACTACTATTGACTGTTTCTAACTAGGATAAATATGGCACTCCCAATTGAAACCACTTTTCCAAATATGAGAAAATTAACTAAGGTGTAACTTCCTCAGCTGAGTATATAGTTGGCAAACCTGTCTTAACTTGTCCAGCAACATCCATCTCGGTCGCACCTTGTCGAGATTGTGGAGATGACAAGCTTGCTTTTCTTGAAAAATCATCTTCGATAGTTGCCATTTTAAGCTTGGGTGATAATTTTGTGTAGGCATCAAGATCACCTGCCAAACCATTGGTTTTCAGACTCTATACTACGATTGATGTAAATAGTGGCATCGAAAATGCTGAACGCAAAAGTAGTGTGTAACAAAAATGATAATGGATTTGTGACTGCTAGTATTGTATATGTCTAACATCATCGACCACTCGTACCATTCATGACAGAGGTCCATAGATCCTCTTGATCACTCTGAGACATATTCATAACATTCTTGCAATTTCCATTGATGATATACTGTGCCTGCATGATAAGTGGATAATTTCAACATGTCAAAACTGCTTATCATTTACCGTTTGGTTATGGGCTATGGCTAAAACATTAGGTAACGAAAAACCACTTGCAGCATACTTAACAAACTAGTAACAAAATTATTTGCGGTCATTACCACCTATACCAACACAGTCTATATGAGATTTTATAACCCTCTGAACTTATCATAGACATATTGCATGGCTGTAAACGTCTAGGTGTTGTCCAAAGTTGACAGTACATCATCAAGATGTGGAAGAAAATCACATACTTATAGCAAAACAAATAACTCACTGCTTTACGATGAGAAATCCCATGAAACAGTGTAGAGAGTCCATATGTAATTAACGTTTCAGTTAAGATGAGAAGAAAGCCATAAATTTTCAAGAAATCTTCACTAACCTCTTTTAAAGAATTAACAAAGTTCCATTTTACAAAATCTTCTCCTTCACAGGGTATCAGTATGTTGCTAGGATATCCTCTAAAGTGTATCTGCAAACAAAAAACTCTGATAAGCTCAAGAACTGCAAAGGCAAAAGAGAGTAAAGTTTGTGCATCTTGCTAGTCAAGAGAGATTAATGAAAGATTCCACTAACAACATACTGTGACTGTTATGCTCATACTGGTGCCCCAAAAAATGGGCTTTACTTGTAGTAAAAAAAAAAAACTAAAATTTGTGCCTTTCTGTGGTTAAGTAAATGGAGATGCAGACTAAGAGAATGACAATGTGGATCACCAATTTTTTTCCTCCTACGTTTAGATTACAAGAATAGTCTGCCCTCAAGCTTATGCTTAACACAATACACTACGCCCATCTCTCAAACATAAGCTAATGAATTTGAGAGGAAAGAAAAAAAGAAAATCACCGTGAGATTCCAAGGTCGTTCTGGTTCTGCGCATAGGAGATCGAATAGAACGCCTGTTGGTATATACCTGCAAACCAAAAGAAGAAAATTCTCACACTCTCACATAATTCACAGTTATAAAGAGAGATGAACAGTGACGTACCATTTCAAAGGAACTCCTTTGTAATCGAACCAGATTGAATCTTCACCAGGAGGAAGTGAATCCTTGAAATAAGGCTTTATATGAGGAATCAACAGAGGCAAATATCCTATTCTTGGTGCTAACACCTGATCAAAATGCGATCGCGAGAAAACAAACAAACAAACAAAGAAACTCATAAGCACGCGATTGCAGTTATACACGATTCAACTGCTCGTTTCAAGCACAGAGTAACAATTTGATTATCGGAATCGGATTTTGATTTAATACGAAAAGAAAAGAAAAGCCCTAAAACCCAGAATTCAATCATGATCCAAACACAAGAGATATGCACCATCGATTTTGAAAACCAGACCATCAAAAAAAAAAAAAAAAAAAAAAAAAGCTTGAGGTATCGAGGAGAAGAGTGAGTGATTACAAGAGCAGGAGGAGGAGCAGGGTGAGAAGCAACGTCGGATTTGTGGAGATGAATCTGCAGAGGAATTGCTCCTTCCCATACATACTTGACCGCTTCATTCGCCATTTCTCTTTCTCTTCCTTCCTCCGCCTTCCCCGTCACAGCAGCACCCTCCACGCTTTCAAGTTTGAAGAATCAAAACGACGCTGTTTCTTGTGACGTCCTCTTTATGTAATGTGCATAGTGTGTCAACCGGTCTGATTTGGTTTTGGTAAGTTGGTTTAATAAATGTTGGTCAAATTTCGGGTTTAGAGTTGGTTTCTTGATTGGTTCGATAATTTGCTTGAACACACCAGTAACTCTTAAACTAACACTACTGTTGTTTTCTATTTCTTTCAGATTCTGGTTACCACCACCTCACCAGTTTCATCTTTGCCTTCATCTGGAAGCAAACTCTTCACCAAACCAATTAAATACCCTAATCTAATCGGAGATACTGTAAGAGAAACCATCTCGTAATCGTTTAACCATATGGAAAAAAAATTGTACAAAGAGAGTTTTACAGTTACAAATTTTGCTGAAGTTTTAGCCTAAAGAACAACAAACATCTCGAACAAAACAATGAAAACGACAACAACAACAACAAAAGGCTTTGGTGAACATTTTAGAAAGGTTGAATGAATATATTAAGTTTAATGTCTCTTCTTTTCGGGTACCTTAGAAAATGTGTTATAAGTGGAGATGAATCTCTTCTTCTTCTTGTTCCTCTTCTTCTATCATCATCTTTCTCTTCTTGTACGGACCAAATCCTCTTGCATTTGACTCTGAGTTTGTTCTTCTCAGCTCAGAAAATGCTGACCTCTCGCTAGGTTTAAACTCCCATTGACATACCATTGTTTCGGGTTCTGAGGTCTTGTCCGTGTGTCCTGTATCATCCACCGAACCAGAGTTTGATCCAGTCGATGATCCTTCGTTTTGGACTGCCTTTCCTGAATCTAAACATCTATTTTCCACATCTTCTTGCTTAAGAGGTACTTGTATCCAGCAGCTCAAGAGCTCTTCTTGTCCGTTTTTTATTATCGGTAATGTTTTGGATGGTGAGAGTTTCCGTGGTAATGGCTGTATTGG
The DNA here is from genome assembly GCF_030686135.1 of Camelina sativa. Lineage (NCBI taxonomy): Eukaryota > Viridiplantae > Streptophyta > Magnoliopsida > Brassicales > Brassicaceae > Camelina > Camelina sativa. The sequence continues at coordinate 3,568,026 of NC_141887.1, forward strand.
GGATTTACAATAAGTTGAAGTTGTCAGAGTAGAGGATATCCCTGAATCAGATACCACAACTGTCTTCCCAAAGAGTTTAATAAGGCTTTGTTTCGTTGGTTCCTTGACTGAGCTCTCTTTGTGTAAGAGTCTCTCTCTAGGAAACAACTCCAGCTTCTGTCAAATTGATCAAACCAAGGAAGGATATTAAGAATTAGGCATCTAAGAGTGGGTATCGTTGTTAATTCGAGTGAGTATAAATTTGCACGTGGGTTTTCGTTTTTGTCAAGTACCAGAGTCTCATGCTCTTCAGGTGCATTTGCAGTAGTTGTAAGAGCAGCTGGTGGTGATGCAGAAGAAACTGGTGACAAGCTTTGATTTGGTGAACTTGAATCAAGGGAACACAAGGCTTCTGATCCAACAGTAGACAACACTGAGGTTGGAGATCGGTTGTCTTGTTCTGACGGAGAAACTGGTCTACTTGTTCCATCTGCTTCGTTCCCAAACTTACGTGGGTAAGGATGCGCTGGTTTCCTCTTGGGACGAGGAGGTGGTATCACAATTGGCTCCACTGAGCTCCCATCACCTCCAGTTGCTTCTCGAGCAACCTGCGTGAATACACCAGAACACAGCAGAGTCAGAACACAAACAAATAATCACTTGTTAAAGCAGTACTTAGGTTTGCTATTGAGGTTATACCAACACTTTTTATGAACAAGGGTAAAAGATACTATATAAGCAAATAAGTGTATAAACCTTAGAGAAAAACTTCTGAGCATGGCTTCGAATCTGAACTGCAGTCTTTGTGCCCACATGTTCTGTTTAGTGAAACGAACATATATTTGAGGGTTCAGGTTCTTGTATAGGTCATAAGACACAGTAGCAAGTGATATATAAGTAAATCGTTTATTTTACCTTCAATTCGTCTCCATGCTCGCCCGTATAATTTCAAGGCTTCAACAAACTTCTTGTGTTCTTCATCTGTCCACCTCTCTCTTTCTTTTGTTATCGTATATGGTTTCCGTATCTAAACATGAAAAGATGAATTGAGCCAAAGATGTTCACTTTTTACATAACACAATATTTGACAGTTGATGTTAAAAAGAACAAACCTTGGGAGCATAGTCATTTCCGCCAAAACTTTTGTCATTGAACTGTATCCGCTTGTCTGCAGTTTCCTCCTCAACTCTATTCCTCAAAGGAGCTTTGGCAACCTGAAACCATCACAAAGCAAAAGGACTTTAGGAGACATATCTTCTCACAACATAAACGCAATTTATGTCCTTTTAAAACAAAGTGGCATTGGATCATTTACTTTCTTATTCAGTTTCTCAATGTACATTCTCTAATCCACAAAATCCCAAAAACGTCAACTGTATTTACAGATCCTAATTCAGTTAAAACAAATTGGCTTTGTTTTGTTAACAACCCAACCCTGCAAGTTCTCAAACACAGTCGATTACATCTTTTAAGAGTCTGCAAATGAAATATACACCGAACAGGCTAAACTCAAATTAGAAGCTTTCTTCAGATGTTCTAAACTCTTAGATTCATTACCTAAACTAGAGAACATTTGGAAAATTCAGCAAAAAGATATATAAGAACAGACCTGAACATTCGCAGTCAACGGAGACGACGCCATAGCTTCTCGGATTAAGATCTCGCCTGAGGGGAAACAAAAACTCAAAAAGGTATGGATCGCAGAAAAGGTAAACGAATCTGTAGTTCAAAATCAGCTTAATTTCCTCTGTTCTCCGTCAGTTTCAATAGATCCCATAAAAATTAATAAGATTAATCTCAGCTCCCAGATTACACAACGACAAAACTTGATTAGCTTCTGAAACCAGAACCAATCTAAAGCTTTCACCTTTGGGGAAAGAAAAATCTTTAGTGAAACGGAGATTTGTTGGGTTCGGTAAAAGGAAAACAGAACAACTCTCTGGGGCAGAGAAAGAGAAGAAGAAGCTCGGAAATGGAACTCTCAGAGATTCTCTAAAGCTCACCGGAGTTGACAAATTAAAAGAAGAAGAATTTCGACGGTTCTGATTAGCCGGAAGAACAAAAGCAGAGAGAAAGAGAGAAAGAAGAAGAAGAAGGTGGAGCTTTGGGGGGGGCTGGTGGGTCTGTGTGGGAGGAGGGAAGAAGAAGAAGAAGAAAGGAAGAAGGGTGAGAAAATAGGAAGACAAAAAGGGGAGAGGGGATGCCACGTCAGCTTCTGGTATGTGCGCTTTTTTCATTTCTTTTTAAAAAAAAAAAAAAAAAAAAAAACATTTTGATTTTTTTTATTGGTATTTCCATGGAACGCTCGAGAAACAGATGAAATCTTGTGGCTCACGTTCAATGACCACCATTTCCACGTGTCCAGCTTCTTTTCTTTTTTTCTTTCTTTTTTAAAATATCAAAACTTGTAGATTTATTATCGTTTTGTCTCTCATATTAATTCTTTTAAATGAATCTACTTGTTTTAAATACAGCTAAATTTGCTGCAGAAAGTTTGAATTCTCTCATACTTTTTTCTTTCCTTTTTTTGTTACATCATTCTTTTGTGTCTATTTATCTAAATTATGTTAAGACATAGTATCTTAGAAATATAAATATTGTTTTTGTTTTAAAAAAAAAAAAAAGAAAAAAAGAAGATTTTGCTGGACAGAGAAATGTGAGCCACCAGAAGATACTTAAAAGGCAAAAAATAAGAAGCCTACTTGCGAAAGTATGATTTTTTTTTTTTTTGTTTCTTACTCGCTATTATCTCTCTTTAGCCGTTTTATAACTACATGTTTTTTTATGGACCAAATTATTCTATAGGATTATTGAATTAGGATACTTTCTATTTTGATCTATTTCTATATTCTGGTCCATCCAAAATCTATATTAACATTTGTGAAATACATTTGTGTTATACAAAATTTCTATAATTATGTTTATTTAAATTTTTATTTGTAATGTTAATTTCTACAAAATTACACAAAACTCAATAATCAAAATGTGGTAAATTGACTAAATCAATTAAGTTTATTCTCATAAAATCAATAATATATATAAGTTTCCTAAAATCGCTCTAAATCTATCTTCTAAATCAATAATATTCTTAAAATCTAATAAATATCATAAAGTTGCAAATGATTTTTTAAAAAAAAACTCACTACTATTTCCTTAAATTTTGACTGTAGCAAAAATGCAAAAAAAAAAAAGAAATTAGATAGAAAAAACATTCAAATTCTCATAAACAAACATAATATATAACCTAAATTATAAATAATTAAAAAATATGTAAAACCTTAACAAATTTGAAACTGATAAATTTATTTTCATAACTATTTATAAAATAAGTGTTTTTAGTGATTTGATGTAGTCTTTTATTACTATAGGTAAGTTTTGCACATATAATTTAAAATTTTATATATGATAATTAATCGGTACTAGATATCCTAATTAACGTTCAATTACTCAAATCTAAATCTAAATTCGAATCAGAAACTCGTAACGCTTGATTTTTAACCAGACCAAATCTATATTTTCTGTTCAATAGCAAACATAGTCAATCCATTTTTTATTTTGTGGGGCTCTAATATTCTTCTCTTCATGAACATTTTTTTTTTAGTAAATGGTTTTTAAAATCAGAACTATCATAACATCAAAATTTAGATAATTTTTTATTATTTTTTGTCGAAACATATTTTTAACAAAAAACTAAAGTTGTTTATTTTATAAAATACGGACTAAAAATGAGCTATCCCAAATTTGGAGTAATATACATAGTTGTTGTTGATGTTTGTGTTAACAAGCCTCTTAAGTTTAAAAGAAAACTGTACATATTTTTTCAAAGAGTTGAAACGATTTTGAATCCCAATATAATCCACAGTAAAAAAATGAGATGTCACTCGTATAAGTGAAAGTCCAAAATCTAAGTGAAAATAAAACGAGATATTTTATTTTTGTCTTTGTACTATATTTTTCGAAAAAATAAAAAAAACGAAAGTATTAAGTTAAATAACTTCTGCATCTAAAAAACAAAAAATTGCCTAGTGGGGTTCAATCTATTACGTAAGCCTAGATATATATACAAACACACACATCATAAATTATAATGTATACAGATACGTATCTATGATATTATATAATTAGCTTCAACTATTTATAATTAACAAAATGTTTATCCATCATCTAGGTCGTCATCAATATTTCATAAACGTGTAGATAATCTATTTAATCATGGTTAAGCACATAAGATAAGAACAAAATTATAAACAATTTAAAAAAAAATTATAAACAATTATAAATTGCAAAATCATATTTGGGTGGAAGTGAAAGTTAATTACACTTTAATCTAGAATATGAATTTGAGTGCACTTTTGTCCATGTCACTGATTCTTATTTTAAGCCGTCTGTTCTACAGAAGATGGACATGTGGAAGGAAAGGGAAGAAGGATTTAAGCCACTCATTATTTTTTCCTTATTTTTTTCATTGGTTTTATACAAAAATTTCTGGGCCACATATTTTTGCTTCTCGTTCTGCCTTTAGGGTTTGAAAGATCAGAAAGTGATTGGTGTGTGGCTGTTGTCTACTTAAAAGCATTTTCTGTTTTTTTTGTTTCCCGTCTCTGATAAATTAAGAAGTATAAATACAATAATTTTAATTTCTAATGCAACAAAATCCAAAGCCTGTAGTGGAAACCACATTTATCTAAAATGTGACGATCATCAGTGAGAACTGAGAAGGACTCATTTATCTAAATGTGACGTTCATGATCAGTGAGAACTGAGCAGCGAAGGACTCATTTACATCTAATATGACAATCATTTCTGAGAAAAGCGTAGTCGTTTGAGGAGTTTTTGGCTTTGCTAAAGAAGGTTAGGCTTGGCGGTGCTGGAAATTAGGTACTGGTCTACTGGATAGTGTGAAGTGACACGTGATAACCATAGTGACATTTTTCCTTTACTTCACGACCATACATTTCATTTTTCCGGCCACGTATGTAATTCTTTTGATATGAAAAATGCATACTTGAATTTGTTTTAGTGAAGTTTTTTTTTTATATATATATATAAATGAAGCTACGTTTGTAATCTCAAATTTGTAAACATTTACAAAACATGTTAGTCGTTTATCCTCAAAATAATGAAATGTGGATGTAACTTTAATTCATAAACATTTATAAAGGACATGGTGTAATCATTTATTGCAAATTGTTATGAATATATCTAAAGTATTGTATGAATGTCCATTATCGGTCCATTAGTGTATTTGTAAACCCTAATATATATCTTTATATATATGTTATATTCTATGAAATAAATAAATAATACAATAATATAATTCTCTAAACATGTTGTTATAACAAGTTATCGGCACCAATCTCCAGGCCGTTTTAAGAAAAAAAAAGCCCTAACTGCCGACGTTGAACAGCAGCTGTCACAGCTTCCGACTTATCTACTCTCCAACTTCGAACGTCTCTCGTCTCTCCCATCGTTGTCGTACGTTCCGGAATTTCTTTTTCTCCCACGTCCCCTAACCAGCAAACACACCAAATCTGTGCCGTCGTAGTGTCGTCTCACCATTATCGCTTATTATAGAGATAAGTAACCTCATACTTTATCGTTTAATACTTAATTAATTATTGTTCCATGAGATCTGTATATTGGTTTAAGCCGGTTAGTAAATTATTGGTTCGTATTCTGACACCAACAGTAACCGATTGTTCTTGATGAGAATTTCATTGCTTTGTTATATTAAATATTATACTATAATACATGTCTAACTTCTCTTTGTTCTGTGAGATATATAATATATTAGTTCATGTTTTATAATATATGATATATTAGTACGTAACTAAATGAAAAATAATTATAATCATGAGATCGTTGTCATGTATGTTGGTTATTTTTATTGCTGGAATCTTATTGTTTTATTACTTTTTGTTATTTGGTTGTTTAAATCGTTGGTTAGTAAACAAACATTCATGTTCTATTGTTTAATTACTCTAACCTATTAGAGTGTTTACTTATTAGTGTCTTCTCCTGCTTTGTAAATTTAAAAATTGCGGATCATAAAGACTAAACTAAATTTATATAATTGTTTGGTTGTTTGGTTTATTTGTTCAGAGTTTACTACTGCAACGTGATTTAATATGGAGAACTGAGGAAATAATTACTCACCAAATCTCTAACCGATGTATGGTCTGATGCGTCTCAACTTCAACGACGTTTCTGATGTCCGATCACCCATTATCATAGAGATAAGTATTTATGTTTTATGATATTTGTCATAAGATGAAGCATTTAAGTTTAATTTTCTTGGTCAGTCAAATTTTATAAGTTTGACAGTTAAAACTAAAACTTCATTAAAACACCGAAATATACTTTATTATGTGACCAATTGATTTTTAGTATCGTTTGACTTGATGATACATATATGCATATTATACACTAGGAACGTGTATATGTATTGTTAGTGTACGGTTTACACTCATTATTTTTTTTAAAAAAGAAAAATAATATATATATATATATATATAACACTCATTGATATAATTGTTTATAATATTTGTGAATTATATTTGTTTAATCACAAATTTAAATCTAATCAAAATTAGATATAATATCATGAAATATTTTAAATCTATGTCTCCAACTTTCTTTAGTAAATAAATTGGAAATCTGTAACAAATTACTAAATAATGATGACTGATTATATTTTGGCATCACTTCTATGAGAAGGTTTAAATCCTAAGTATATGACCATAAAAATTCACTTATTCTTTAGAATAATCTAAAGAAAGTAAATGACTAAAACTCTATAAGAGAATATATGCAAACATCTTAATTCCAATTATAACCAAGATTATAATAGAAGATAGTATCATTTTTGGAAATATAGAAGAGAAAATATATTTTACTTGTCATAAAATATTGTAGTCATGTAGACACAATATAATGAAAAATATTTTTAAAAATATTATAATCTAGTTATTTGTGAATGAGTAAAATAATGAGATGTTGATCATGAATCACATCATATTGGTTTGCTCTATTTTTGTGAATTATGTTATAAAAGAAAAAGAAAGCAGCACTAATGACTGTAGTCGAGAAAGTTGCTATAAAATAGTCATGAATGTGGATAAGATATATAAAGTCGCGGTCAATGTCGACTAGTTTCTCCACTAGAAGTGAATAATAAGTACATGAGATACTGATCTCATCTATATATGATGATGATGATGAAAAAAGTTAGTGTGAGACAATTTCCACTATTCTACTACAATAATAAGAAGTAGTAGAAAAAGTATTGAAAGCTCTTGAAGAGTATATATACTATTGCCTATGAGAACATAATTTGATAATTATGTGTTATAATCTCTCAATTAGTCTCAAAGTTAAAGGGGTCTAAGATATAATATATTACCCAATTTGAGAATGTTATTGATTACAAAGTGGAATTCAAATCGAGATTGATAGACATGAAGTGTCATCACCTCGAGGGGGAAAATTCATGAATCCCACATACAGAGGTGATGAAACAAATATAAGATTATGTTCACACCCAAAATGAGTTTAATCACTCATATGAAAAAGCAAATCTTGAGGATTTGAAAAGTAACCATGTTGAGATAATATGCGAAGAAAATACTTTAAAATCATAAGTATTATTACCCAAGGCAAGAAAAGTATTTTAGAGATTACATGCATTATCTAGAAGATAAAATGCTTTGTGAAAATCTCACTGTATGGCATGACCGGTTAAGCCATTCCGGTTTAGTATTGATGCAAAAGAATAATCAGAAATTTCTGAAAACATTCACTAAAGAACCTGAAGAGTTTTCTTAGTGATTTATTATGTGTGCTGCTTTACAAAGCAAGCTGATTATATGGTTTTCACCGATCCCATGAATTTGGATAATATCAAATTTCTGGTACGTATACAAAACGATATTGTGGACTGATCATCCACTATATATGATTGTTATTAACTTGCAACATAGAGTTTGTGAGAGTATTTGGTTAATTGACAATGGTGGTGAAACCATGCCAAGTAATTGACATAAATAACTCTATATGTCAAGTAATTTGCATCATGCCAACGAATAATCATGAGTACTCCCTCATTACAATTGGTTTGGGTCAGAAACCAGATATCTTCCATCTAAATGTGTTATACATGATGGTTGCTCCATCACAATTATATAAGATGGAATTTGAAAGAATGTTGGAAATATGTTGGATATGAATCTCTTTTAAAGATTGAATATCTCGAGAGTTTAAGGCTCGAGATGCAGAGACTGTTGTTTCGGTGAGTCAGTCTTTCCAACATGAGGGGGAGAAAATAAACAGCTGATAAATAAATATATTGGAAGAAATTATCTTGATCCTCGTACTAAGAAATATGCGCTAGAAGTTGAAAAGATAATTTATTGGCAAAGTTTGCAAAGATGCTAAAAACATGCAAGAGCTATTTTCTGACCTTGAGTGAAAATTCACATATACCAGCTGTGCTCCAATTAATGTCCTAAAAGGATAATATCAACTGCTATTAAGTCTAAAGATTGCATGAAGTGTTGTAGACTTATGGTTCCAAATATAAGCATCCTCGGAAAATAAAAGGAGCATAAATTAATATGGCACCGAGGAAGCAAAGAGTTATGTAGATCTCTAGAGGAGATCTAGAGACAAAGACATGAGTAAGAAAGAGATTTAGGTACCTGAGAATGATAATGAAAGGAAATCTCAACAAGTTGAGTCATGTCTAGAATGAAAAAAGAAACCAATAAGCAAATCGACGTCGTAAATATTTTTGCATACAGTATTGCAGTTGATGATGTTATGGATAAAAATCGAGGATCATAAACCGCGGTTAACAGAAAAGGTTTTATTGAAAAGTGTACACAAATAATAATTGGTTAATCATTGAAAGAAGTAACTATTTGAGATAGTTCAGTCTCTTAAAGAGATAATATTTGGACTTGTAATCTTTACACTTGAAAGTGTAAAATGAGTGAGACAAAAAGGGATCTTTATGAGAAATAAAGTACATGTAGTAGTACAATGATTCTCATAAATACTTAATATTTATTATGAGAAATGCACTCTCATATGGTAGAGCAAGACTTGATTCAGTCTATCCAGAAGGTTTTCAAACTGTCAAAAGTATCCCTTAAAGTGATTATATTGCTAGAAGCAATACTTTATAGTTCTCGAGAATATTGTAAAAGCAAGAAAAAGTCTTGATGCCTTTTGACACCTTTGGAAAGAAAAGGGTGAGAGTTTATCTCTATGAGAGAATCCTATGTGTTGATCTTAAAGATCTTATAGTGGGTTGAAAATAGATCGGGAACAATCTAAGAGAAGATCTTAGAGTTGTGTAAATCCGAGATTGAACACTAATTGTAATTGTGTTCAAGAAGCATTTTCAAGAAAGTTTGAGGACGTATGCCTTTGCTGAACCTCGTTAAAAGAAAAAATTATATGTGTCTCTTATCTCTTTACCACTTACAAGTGGTTCTTGTTATCTGATCTCCGGTATATTTACATACCAAGGAATATATGGAGAAATAATCAGTGATGAAATATTACTCCTGAAAGATGGAGAAATCAGATTGTATAAGATTAGATATTTCATGAAATTTCTTGAGGTTACAGATTTGGCATCTGATGAAAGAGATGTAATCTCAAGATGCTTACATCATCTTACATAGAAAAATGGTCTTGTAGTACCATACTAAGAAGAAGAGTTGAAAGAGAAAGTTTTACAAGGAGAGTATGAATAACTCCTATGTATAAGATGATTGTTTGGAAGATTGTATGCAAAAGAATATTTGGGCTTAAAGTTCAAATAGATATTCTATAGTGAAGGGGTTCAAATGACTTGAAGTTCAATGACCCGAGAGAATATATAATGATCATATGTGTTTTATACACTAAAGCTATGTTTATAACAGTTAGAAAAGATGATATATATGATCATAATGCATAACCTGAAGATGATGCTTTTAGGGGGAGAAATATGATCATAAGCGTGGTTATACTCTTTTTCCCTTATCATGGTTTTTATCCCAATGAGTTTTTCCTTGAAAGGTTTTTAACGAGACAACAAAAGAACACGCGAAAGATAAACACCTGAAAAGGAATATTATGATTCCAATGGTGAAAGGCTATCATCTTCAAAGTCTTTGAAATACAATGATGAGATTGTGAGAAACAAAGATAATAAGAAAGATGAATCACTTGCGAGACCCATGACCAATAGAAGAATGGCGATACACGTTTACTACATATTCGTTCAAGTGAAGATTTGGCGAACCATTAACCAAGGTATTTCCAACCACTACTTTTAAGAAGCTACTTCATCATATTGGATCGGTCATCTCGAAGATTTCAAGTGATGTACTTATGAGGGGGAGTAAAAGCGCGCTGCACTCTTTTTTTCTTAACCATGATTTTTTCCATTGGATTTTCCTGGTAAGGTTTTTAACGAGGCAACATCTCACATGCACATTTGGAACTATATTTCATTAATTGGAGCACAGCTGGTATATGTGAATTTTCACTCAAGGTTAGAAAATGGCTCTTGCATGTTTTTAGCATCTTTGCAAACTTTGTAAAAGCAGAACCAACGAAGTCAATCAAATATTTCTAATCTTTCTACTTTTTTTTTTTTCTTTCTTTCTGTATTCTGAGTTCTACTTCCATCAGAAAGTAGCTGTATATAAACAAATCATTGATTCTTTTGGCTTTGCAAGACCGAACCAGAAAACAAGTTTTTGATCAATTCACCGAGAACCTCCTTACTTTCACCTTTGAGGAGCTTTCACAAGAACAGAGATATGGAGATAGAATTCTGGGTTCATCAAGTTATTTACCACCCACGAAAACGGTATCTCTAGTTTCATTTATATCCCTTGGATCCTTGCCAATTTGATTTCACCCATCTCCCGCAGCAACCCATCTGCTTCTTCTGTATCGTCATCGTTGCTTCTTTCTTCTCCACTCGTTTGAGCTTTGTCTCCAATAAACTCTGGGAGGAGACTTTCAATGGCATTGCGTAAGGTAAAGCATTTCCCTGTTAAACGGTGGAACAAACCAGTAAGTATCGCACAAAGGAGAGACTTCAAGTTTCAGTTGGATACACTCTGCATGGAAGCTATTGACTGAAACTTTGGTCGATAGCATAATAACAGCTATATACCAGAGAAGCCAATCTCTTTACGATGAAGATAATATGACGAATGTGGATCTTTAAGGTGATTATCTTACCTTCTTCTCTGAGGAATTCAACAGGGCGATTTAGGTAGGAGATGTCATCCCATGTATCGATCTCAGGTACATCTTCAAGATTCTCGAAATCTTGATTTATACTCCAAACATACAACCGAACAGGAACTCTTGCTGAGATAAAAGATTATTGAGAATCAGGAAAAAGGTGGTTGCACAAGAACAATGCAAACACTATTACTTTGTATCATGTTAGCCAACACTGAAATAGATGCACCAATTTATGAGGAGTCACTATTATTTTTTAGTTAAATTGTTGCTGTTTAGAGGATTAATCAGAAGACCGAAAACTACTATTGACTGTTTCTAACTAGGATAAATATGGCACTCCCAATTGAAACCACTTTTCCAAAAATGAGAAAATTAACTAAGGTGTAACTTCCTCAGCTGAGTATATAGTTGGCAAACCTGTCTTAACTTGTCCAGCAACATCCATCTCGGTCGCAACTTGTCGAGATTGTGGAGATGACAAGCTTGCTTTTCTTGAAAAATCATCTTCGATAGTTGCCATTTTAAGCTTGGGTGATAATTTTGTGTAGGTATCAAGATCGTTCAAGTGAAGATTTTTTCTTAACCATGATTTTTCTCATTGGATTTTCTTGGTAAGGTTTTTAACGAGACAACATCTCACATGCGCATTTGGAACTATATTTTTATAATGGTCATTCAAGGGGGAGTGTTATGAATATATCTAGAATATTGTATGGATGCCCATTATCGGTCCATTAATGGACTTTTAAACCCTAATATGTATCCTTATATATATGTTATATTATATGAAATAGATAAATAATAGAAGAGTACAATTCCCTAAATCTCTTGTTATAACACAAATATATTTATATTAAGATGTATATATCAATGTCGGTGCAACATATTTGTTTGGACTATAAGCATTCAACTAAAATAAAAGTATTAGATTATGACTCGTAGCACGAATAAATATTGCGTTTAAAATTCGAAATTCAAAACTTATATTTAAAACGTAAATGATGCTATTATAGTAGAAAAATACATTTACTATATATCTTATTATAATCATCCATTGCAAATATTTTTACACTAAGATGTAAAAGTCGGTGTCGATGTCCGTGTAACATATTTGTTTGGAAAAGAAGCATTTAAGGATTGTGATTTGAAAGTGTTGATCATTTGTAAATAACCACAAGATGCTATTGTTTTCCCATAACTAGAACTTGTTGGTCAACTGAAATTACCACAGGTGTCCAAGTACATTGAAAAGGTGACTTTGGTTTGAGTAGGAAAAGCATAAAAGATTTACGAATCAATCATTTTAGTGGATTAGAGGAAAGAAATGGCGGGTGGGTCTTACACATAGTTTGGATGGATAGTCCATTTCTGTAAGGCTTTCTTCTACGTGTGTGGTTCATATTATTCTTCGCCAAACGTCAATTTTGCCGCCTTATAGCCGAACGGGATAAAAAAGAAGATAGCAGATATATTCTTATGAAATAGAGGCCTCTGACTTTTTTTTTGACAATCAGTGTGTGAATGTTTCTATCTAACAAAGATAAAAGGAGAGAGATATGTGGTGTATAATAAAGCCAGACCGGTGAAACTATTCATGGCCAACCGTATTGATTATGTCTCATGACAACAACTTTGTATTTTCTTCCTTTTTGGATTTTGAGCTGGACAAGTGGTCAGAGTATAGAAACGATTTGGGACATTTGGCGCAATGTGGTACACGCATCGAATGTTGTTGGAAATGATTTATATACAATATGATGGAATGCAAATAAAAAATAACTAACGGATTAACACTGTTCCAGTTTTAGTTTATCGTTTCATGATTATTATGCATAAATGATTTTACATTCTGATCATCATCAATAAATCTATATAACAGTCCAACAATAAGAAATTATAAGATATTACAGAACAGTATGGAGAAAAGAAAAAAATGTATGCTACTAGATCTTCAGTGTAAATTCGTATTTTCCATTATTTCGTTGTTTAAGTTACTTGGAAGCAAAAAAGATAAGCTACAGAAAAATTGTGATCGCAAGCAAAGATAACTTAAACACAAAGAGTTCATTTCACCATTATTCAAAAAGACTTGAAACTTCGCATCAATTAATGAAAGAAAAAGGAAAAACAAAAAAATTAATGTAAGGAAATAGTAAACTCAAAACGTACTTTGTGGGGCTTAACTGCACAAAAGAAAAAACCACTTCTCGTTGTTCTTGTGATCTTTTCACATGAAAAAAGTTTTACCAAAAGTGCTCTCATTTACTAGAGAAGAGGAAGTCAGAAGACGAAGCATCAAAACTCTTTTTAATTTCTTCACAGATCCTTTGGACCATTGATGTCCTGTAAGAACAAAAGACCAGAAGATGAGTCTAGTTATTTTTTATTACAATCACAGTGACATATAAATAAACGTTACCTTATTCTCGAGCGCGGCATTGTCAGGGATTTCAAGTTTAGTCCCGGAGTTTGCCTTTACTGACACTTTGCCCTTAAGAACAACGCTAGAGCCAAACGAGACATCACCCGAGACCTTAAGGCTATCAAGCTCAACTATACTTGGGATGGACTTGAACCGGCTAAGGAAGCTCGCCACCTGTTTATTGACCAAAATACAACAACAAAAAAAAAACAGAATCACAGTTACAACTAGGATGTTAGAACCATTTTGTCTTTGTAAAATTTTCAAGTTAAGTGTAAGTTACAGGCTGGAGCTTCAGAAGCAGGATTAAAATTAGAGAATACTTTATTTTAGATATCCCACACAGGGAACTAACGTTCTTTACCTTTTTAAATTCGGGTCCCAATTCAATAGCTGGGTTTGTGGGGTTTGTCCTAGCTTTGTTTCTTGTGACAAAGCCATCAACGAGTGTGTACAGATCCGACTGTGAAAGATGACTAAAAATTGTTAACTCTCTGTTTCTCATTTAATGCATTTTTGGGAATTTGAGAGGGAAAGGAGTGGATTTGTTTACCTGAACAAGAAGCAAGTCTGAAGTTGCCTTCACTGGCAAGAACCGTGAGCGAGGTACATTCACACCGATTGCATTATCAAAGAACTGTTTGAAAACGGGAAAACAATGAAGAAAATTAACAGCTCTGTTTATTTAAATTATTGCGCTAGTTAAAATAGAGCGCAGTGCATACCCTTATCGCAGCACCAGCTGCAGTTTCCAGTTGAAGAACTTTGACTCCATCAACTTCCTGCCAAGAGTTGAGACAAATTATGCAAAATTGCAATACATCAGATATGTTGCATGGCGTGATTGGAAATCTAGTACCTTTGGGTTTGGGATGATCTCCATTTTAAGTGCATCAGCTTCCACAAGCTTTTTGATTGCTTTCAAGTTAACCCAACTGTAATAGTTAACAGTTAGGTGTCCGCATATATACTTGTTATTCTGAACGTTTTAGGGACCGTAGAGCTACTACTTACAGGTTATTTGTGTTGAAAATCTTGAATTTCTCAATTGATTTGAATTCATTTACCTGCACGAGATACGAGCAATGTCATTCTTAGCCACACACAAGTAGCTAGGGATAAGCAATTTCGTTTCGTTCTCAGAGAAACACTAATACTTTATGCCATCTTATACCACATATAGGTATAAAAAATGTAAGGAGCAGAGGAAGCTAGTCAAAGCGAGCAAAGAGTGACAAACTGCTACAAGAACTACAAACAAGTTCTAGTAAAAATGAAATCTATATAATGAGCAAGAGGGATTTAGACTAGAAGGAGAACTAAGAAGAGCTGTGGACTTACATGTTCATCAGGAACCTGAGCAATCTCCAAAAGCTGAGATAGACAAGAAAAATAGAACAATGAGAAGATCATTACGAAAGAAGACAATAAATATATCTCTAGCTTGGCTAATATATTATACGAAGATGCCACATATAACAAGAAGAGACATTGCAGAATGCACATACAATTTTTATTTAGTACGTAATAACGCCAACTTTGATTAGTAACTTTCTGATGACATCAGGTTTGAGTAGAAACTTTCTAATAAACATTCAGCAGAAAAGCTACATCCAAAAACTTTACCTGAACTTTTCCTTCATAAGAGATGAGAGTTCCTCCCTTTACATCAGCTAGGGTTTTGGGTGTAACCTCCATACAGTACTCATTTTTGTTCTGGATCAGGTGCTTCAAGATTTCTGACGCAACATCGAGTCAAGGACAACCAACAATTAGTCTCTGGTTGAAAGTTATTATCCTGAATGGAACTAAAGGAAAGCCATAAAAGAGAAAACTAGGAAGGAGATATACTCAAGTCAACAATAGCGCCCAAGTTGTCTGAGTTGGCGACGAACACATACTCCTTACCCTGAATAGTGAGAAATTCAGAATCAGAATTAAAATGATAAACGTTGAAAGACAAAGACATCAAAGGATACATTCTGGAAACAAAAATTAACAATAGACTACATCAAAGAAAGAACCTGTGATAAGAAAGCATCAAGCTTGCCACTGTTCATAAGGGACGGGAATACATCGCCATGACCAGGAGGATACCTTCAAAAATACATCTTTTATTAGTGATTTAATGTGATAGCAAAGAGAAGGATGTCCAAATGCAAATGGAATCTCAAATGTAAATGCAATATTGACTGGAAAACGTACCATCCATCCTTGTCAGTCTTTCCTTTGCTAGGCCACGGCACAAACTCATCAGCAACAACACGAGGATATTTGCTCTACATAGTTTAAGTCAATATAATTAGTTGCAGGGTTGTCCTGGATCGTTCAGATAAACAAAGTTTTAGTTTCTTAACTTGTAATGGCATTGACATGAAATACCTGATTAAAAGTGTGAATATCAACATTCGAGTTGGTATATTTTTCCACAATCTGAACAAGACAAAAATCAGTCAGACTACAAGTATAAGATAAAAGTAGAACTAAAAAAGATGTGATCCTCGGTGAAATAGCAGTACCTTTTGGGTGTCATCATGTGTATTGAATGAGTTCATAAGAACCAAAGGAACCTTGCAGCCATACTTGTTGTTGAGATTCTATAGGAAAGTGCTATGTGAGATTACGTAAAGGCACAATGATTATGAGAAAATAAAATGAAAAATGACGAACCTCAATCTGGATAACAATCAGGTCAAGAAATGTCAAACCATCACGAACTTCGATAACCGATCTGCACAGAAACAGGAAAAGAAAATGAAACCTATTGTTTGAAGAAAATGTAGCATAACGCATCAGGGAAGGACTTGATACAGAGACCTCAAGAAAAACACACTACCCCAATCTATAAACATGGAATGTAAGTTCTCATCCCTGAAGCGGGAACTACTATCAAATTCCTGCTATAGTCAAAGCTGACAGATAAATTGTTTACTAGCTAGACTAGGACATCAAGTCTGTTACCGATGGCAGAAAATCTTATAGACCAAGAGATGTGGATTACGGAGCCTATATCTTCACGCTTGGAAATGTACTCAGAATTCAATATCATCTTTGCCATCTCAAAGAGACTAGAGGAACGAAGTCCAAGCATGGATAGAGACGTAAACTGAACTGAATACTGATAGTGACACAAGATTAGAGAGCTTACTTTGGACCAGTGCATCCCATTGTTGTTCCCAAACCTCCATTAAGCTTTAGCACAACAAGCTTGTCCAACAAATATTTGGTCTCGGAAGCATCTTCATTATGTTCAAAAAAAAATAACAAAAACAAAATTCTTTAATGCTATAGAGAAAAGGATCCAACGCAACAGTAGTCTACAGAACACATCCACCATACAAAAAAACAAACTTCAGTAACAGAATCGTAACATTCATAAAAAAAGAAGAATACCTTCAGAGACGTTAGCCATTTTATCATAAGGAACAACAATCTCATCAGTAGGTGTCTGGATCTTGCTCCATTCAATGTGCTGAGCCTCACCGCTTCAAATTCAAATTGAAAGATACAGAGAATTTAGAATCAATTGATAATCTAAATGTAAATCAATCTCCGTCTCTAGATCTGACTCCCAGTCTCCAGATCCGATTCAAAAATCAAAACTACATCCATGAACTGCTTTGGTCTTTACCGATTCACGATTCAATCAACACAACATACGAAAATACCAAATCATTAGCAGAGGATTCAATGACGAACCTGAGGTAACGTGAAACGAGGTTGATGAATCCGCTCTTCTCATTCACACTGAAACAAAAAGGAAATAGATCACAGTCTAAAAGATGAAGAAGATTACCAGATCCAGAATCGACAGCACTCAATCACCTCATCTCAGTAAGTCCATCAACGGCGGATTTGAGCTGCGGGAGCTTCTCGGTTGCGGCGGCCATTGATAGATTTTCCGACGAGAGATTCCGATTCGAGAGAAATTAACACCGAGAGGGAGAGATTGAGATTTGAGATTTGAGATTTGAGATTTGAGGAATGAAGAGTGTTCTCGAATTAAAGCTGGATGGTTACCAAATTATATATATGTCCGTTGTCTTCTCTATACCAAGTGAATCGATTCAATTTAGCCGGTTTTAGTTAGAAAACCGATTAATACCAGTTGTCGATTTAACTCACAAATTAAACAGACCGGAATAGCATCTTAAAAATATCACAAACAAATTAACATGTCATGCAATGGCAACAAGATTGTCAACATACTAGTACTATTGTTTATATTCAAGGCCCTTGCCTTAGATATTTTATTGTAATGAGTTTATAACAAACGAAAAAACATGACTCTCTCCTTAGAGAATCATCGGAGAATACTCTTCTCACTTTATTAATTTGCAAAAGGAAAGAAAACTTAAGAGTTGAGATTTGCGAACTTGTAACTCTCTGATCAGTTACCATCACTCCATCAGTCGCAGTTAAGCATGGCTTTGATCCTTTGAACTGTGGAGCTGATCACGTTATTGACTGTGGCGGCAGATTCTTCCACGTTGAAAGCAGCACTGTGATTCGGATCACAGACAAGGATCTGGAAGGCCACGGTGAGGAGTGTTGAGCTACCACCATCGGGATCCTCGGCCGAACTAGGACGGCCGTCGCGGGAGATGATGAAACCTGAAGGGAGGATTGGAATGGTGGAAGGGTCGACTTGGCCTGCACTGGCGATTGCTGCTGTTTCTAGACCCATTGGAGCGTAGACCACCATACCTCCTAATGCATCTATGGAGCCATCTTGTAGTATCATCAGATTACTATTATTGTCCCCTCCACTTGAAGTCTACATATATAATAATCATATATAGTTTAATGCAATGATATCGAAATTGTAATAGACTTCCATGAAACAAAGTTGACCCGTTCCATGGATTTTTTGGTACTTTATAACAACTATATTTAAATGCTGGTTATGATATAAATTTAAACTAAAAAAAAATTATATCTTGTTAAAATCATAAGGTTTCAGTAGGAGTAATGTACCTCGATAAAATTCACATTGTTCTTCTTGTCGGTTCCGGTGACAAAACGAGCAACCTCGGTCACTGGATTCCCGTTGCAGAGAACGTCCCACTTTTTTTACATACAAGCATATTAGTTTTCTTGTTAGTTACCAAAAAAGAACAATTAGAATGTGAAAATAACGACAAATATTATTCTTAAAATAAGCTGATTAAATATGGACTTTTGTGACAATTAACAATTCTATAATATAATTATATTCTTGCCTGGTGACGAATGTTCAGATTTCTGAGGAAATCGTATACTTGGGGAGGAGGGAGAGGGAGGCATAAAGATGAACCAGCGCAGAGAATGAGACCGGGCGGTTGACCAGCCTCGTTGTTTAACCGCATGGCAATCGTAACTCCGCTGCTGTTGGTTTCAGACTGTTGCGAGAAATCGAGTTTCTTTTCCATTTTTATCATCCATGCAAAGTCCTTCAACATTCTTTCTCCCAATTTCATTACGCTCCTCCTGCCTTCTATTGTTTGCACAACTACAAAAGATGAAAACATGTTAAACTCTAGTAAACAGTAGTTTAAATACCAAAAGTCTTGAAACTAGCTAGCACTTGTGTTGTCTATATTAAATCCGCATGCATATAATAAACTAATATTTTGTATTGATCCTGTTAGGTAATTTTTGTACCTCCAGCGTAGTCATTGTTGGGGAAGTCGGATATGGAGGAGAGATACAGCCTCTCACACATCTTCTCAAGAGTAACGGTCCAACGTCGAGCTCCGTAGCCCAAACCGCCGTATAAGAAGAGGTCTCTGTAAAGCCGATGTGGTCGCGTTTTATCAGTTACTTCCACGTGCTCTATCCACGTCACCTGCCCATTTTCTTTGTTATTTGTTTTGCTTTCAATCACACATATTTTTATGAAAGTCATTGTAGATATATACATACACTAATGACTTCTGTAGATGTCTAGATCAATATGGAGAAATTGAAAAATATGTGAAAAGATTATGTCAAAAAAAAATTAAAAGAGAAGAGAGCTAGATGAGAGACCTTAGAGCAACCATTGGGCAATGATTCAATGAGTACACCAGAGGGATGTTTGGTGCAAATCGGAGCCATAGACTCAAATGCAACGTTTGGGAGGTTACAGGACACGTCAGCTATCATCCAGACATTTTCTTCCATTTGTTGGCAACTTCTTAGGATTATAAACTCTCTCGGTGGCACCAATGGAGACAGTATGTGCATTTGCTCATATATCTATTTTATTTTGAGCAAATTGTAGAAAAGTCACTTTTTTACGTCCAATTTGGTTTCCACCAAGTGTTTATGTAAGCCTAAGAATTTTAAAACGAATGAAAATGTTAAATATCATAAGATTCATAGAGATATACCACTCTCGCCAAGGTTTGTCTTCCGTTGTCCATTGAATCCAACACGCGGATATTTTTAGCTTCGTTGACAATTGTTGGAAAAAGCCTCGCCCATTTCTCCTGCAATATATTTGTGTTAAAAATGTAATTTTGAGAGGGACATACACATATATTACTGAGACGTATTATAAAGATAATTAATTTTTCATATTTACAATGTTTTATTAATGCAAGAATTCTAAATTTTCCTAACAAAATTGAACAAATAAGAAGATTATATTGTAGTTTTTGGATAAATAAAGTATTAAGAAAAATAATAATTCATTCTTTGATGTTAATTAGGTTAGAAATAAAATAACATGAAGTACGTACCGTATCTAAGAACATGTCAACCAAGATTCTTGCATCCGTTTGAACCACCACGACTTCCTTAGAAGACTCAGAACGACCACTTGGGCCCTTGAAATGGCTAATCTTCGCAAAACATTTCTCGTAGTTCGTTGGATCAATGACGAGCCTATCATCAATAGACGACTTCTTCCACAGTTCTTCCATTTGAATGAGATTCATAACCTCTGCCACCGCTTTCTCTGCTGTTTCAAACATCACCAGTTTCTCCATTTGAGATAGCGGAGGGAAATGCTGCAGTGGCATCTCTTTTCTCAGCTGATGTGGTTGGTTGATGCTGATGTTTCCACGAGCATATGGTCCTCTTAATGAGCATGAAGGCTGGGGAAGATGGTTAGAGGATGTTCCATACGAGGCACGACGATTATTGGAGGTTGATGGACCATGGGGATAGGTAAAGGCACCAACGCTAGGCATTGAGTGACCTCCTCGTTGAGCTAGGAAGTTTGAGAATCTTTCAAACTGATATTTACAATTTGATCAACAAAAGTATTAGTGACTAAATGTTTTCATTAGTGTTAGAAATTAGAATTCCATATAGCGACAAAGGAACTCATGAAAGTTTTTTTTTTTTTAAGTATTTGCATAAATACACACCTCGCTTTTGAGAAAAGCATTTTCCGCACGCAGTTTTTGGATATTGCGTTGTTTTTCCTCTCTACCAAAACCACGACCACCACATGGACCGCAAACCACATTCTTTAGTGCGTCTTCCATTGTTGCATTCTCACGTCTCATCCTCATGTTCTCTGCTCTAAGTACTGCGTTACTTTCTCTTTCATTGTGAGACTAGAAAAAAATTCAATTAATCTTAGTGTTTTATAGTTGAAAGTTAGGCAAATCTCATGCATCAATCTAATTTTTGAATAAACAATTAGTGTGTAAATTTCTTGTGGTAAACAACAACAAAATAACATTAATGATGTAGAACAATATTTACAATTATGACTAGTAAATCATCATAAATAGGTAAATTTAAATTAAATCCTTTTGTATTCTATAGTAAACTCTAGTATAAAACAAACAATATGTAAGACCAAACAAATTACCTTGGCTTGGGTTCTTTTGTTTTGAAACCAGAATTTGATTTGTTTTGGTTTCAGATTCAGTTCTTCACCCAATTGACGTCTCTGCAAATCGTCTGGATGAGGACACTCCTTGAAATACCTTCAATCAATTTTTTTTATAAAGATTAACTATGAATTAAGAAGCTTATTTTTCAAAAAAAAAAAAAATAGTGATATAAATTGATAAAATTATATGAAGATCTTACGCTTCGAGCCTTTGAATTTGTTGATTAGTGTGGCGATGGTAATTTCTCCTATCCTGATTGTTGTTGGTGTCCGTAGAATTACCCCGTTCATCACTTGAACTGTCATCACGACTAGAATCCATTGTTTGTTTATCCAAATGATAGCTAGAAAAGTATACAAAAGATATGAACAATGTAAAAGCTATTTAAATAAATTACAAAGAAAACTATATTAGGTAAACAATGTATAAAGATTTCTTTTGTGCGTCACTAGTTTAAACAAATTATATTACATTTTTTTTTTTGAACAAAGAAATGGAAGCCTCAAAAGGAAACAAAACCATTAATGAAAGAAATCTCAATTACAGATTTTCAACTTTTGGGGGAACGTTACTTCAAAAGGTAATTTATAATTTATGTTTTCTATTTATTTCAATAATAATAAAAAAAGAGAATTGTTTTATGTAGTGTTTGGATTTTAGATTTATATCCATCCAAGTTTTATTTAGCGTACATCATTAATGGTTGTAAATCTGTAATATGATAAAAATATTTTTTTTTCACTAAAAATATAGTAAAAGATAACTAAAGATACATTTTGCTGAGAAAAAAAAGATAACTAAAGATACATTTTAACATTCAATGTATTAAATCACTTAGGTATCATTTTATTAGCATCGCAAATTAAAAGCAAAACAAAATCTCTTTGTAAAATAGGTCACATATGTCATTAAGTAAAATTGTATTTTTCAAATTAAACGAACTATGAAAGTTAAAATTTTTCCATATTTTCCTCTCATTTTTGGTTGATGGTCCACTAAATCAAAGAAAGACAAAAAAAAAAAACTGAATTACCTCATGCTTATGTGAACAACAGCTTTTTCTGCATATATTATTCGAGTTTGCAAAAACACAATATATTCAGATATTTTAAAAGTGATCTTAAAAAGATAATGACAAAATAGAGATTATTTAGTTAATGTCCGGTCTATTGTGGTCCAATGGTTATTAAAAAAAAAATGATGACATCATGTTTACATAAGTTTTCTCACACAATAATTGACAAAATAACGTTTATTTTGTTATATTATTACAAGTATGTAATTTCTAAAATTAAATCTCATTTACAAGATACAAAAAAGTATTTAGATAGCCTTCTTAATTAATAATTCCTAAATACATGAAAAATTCAAGCCATTATTATTATGAATATATCAACCAGTTCATATTATGAAGATAAATAGTAAAACTTCTATTTATTATGAGTGTTAACTTTTAGGATTTGTTATTAAAATTAATTCAATAAGAGAAAGACATATTGGTAACAAAAAAATCTTACATATTATATTTTGATATGTATAGAAATATATCATTTTCATGTATGGAATAAAAATAAATATATATATATATATATATATATATATATAAAACCCTTCAAATTTATTTACTAGTATGTCTAGCTGAAATTTGGTATCATTTGTTTTAGGATGATTTTCTTCCTACAAATAGGAGTGTAACATTAGAGTGACACGTGGTTTTGTTACATAGCCATAGTCACAAGAATTTATTGTGATACATGTTAAAGTAACATCTATATTAAACAAGCGATTACTATGTATATTATTATTTTTAAAGTACATTTTATGTTATGCCTTTTAAATTTTAGTTATTTAATTTGTTTTATTTACAATATTAATCCTTAACTATTTTCCTAAAATAACAATTTTTTTAAACTCATTTAATGGAACTATATTAATCAAACAAATTTATTTACACTTATTGCCATAATAAGCTTGACACCATCTATACTTTATGATGTTTCCAAACACAACTCTACCCATTAAATTTTAAAACAAGATTAAAATCTGAAAACCTATTTTAATAGATCTTAAAGAACTGTATGTGATAGTCTATATATACATTTTTGAAGTACATTTTGGGTTATACCCTTTAAGTTTAACTTATTTAACAAAACTTGAAACGAACCGACTTGTTTTTTTTTTAAATTAATAAATAATAAATATAAATATAATATAGATTACAACTAGTGGTCCCATACCTACTAGCCACCTATCCACAACCACAAACAACAGCGGAAAATAACAATACCAATAAATATCTAATAATAAAATAACCAATAATAATCCATAACAACAATCCAATAATCAAACATCAGGAAACATGAAACCGGCAACCTAACAATGTTTTTAAAGAAACAACTCTAGCAACCTAGCAACGCCAGACAACATACAATCGAGTCCCTAGAATATCCTCCTCTTCATCGCCTTGATTCCACGATCACACTTTGTCTTTACCTGCACCACAAACACATATTGAGATGCATGAGTATTTGATAAACACTCAGTGAGGCAATCCTCCATCTACTGGGCTATACACACAAGCAACAGTGATACCAATGTTCCAAACAATCAACAAACAAGACATACAAACCAAGAAATCAAACATCATCTCGCTGGAAGGGAGGTGTCGACCGACACCAGCCAAGTGTCGACCGACACTGGCCTTGGTGTCGACCGACACTGGCCTTGGTGTCGACCGACACTACCCCACAGTGTCGATCGATGCCTAATTTGCTGGTGTCGATCGACACTCCCTCTGCAACCACGATCCGCTCGAAGCCGAGAGTCGAATCTCGCTTCCCAACCTCTTCCAAATCGTCCAATACTCAAAACCCAAGCCAAATACGTCCATAGGAACCTGTAACAACCAATCCCAGCAAGAAAAACACACAAAACAACAACAAACCAGCAAGAACAAGGAAATCAAAGGCTTAGATTAGCCATGGTCATGCACTCACCTCTTTGCAGGAAGATTCAGACCAATAACAACGAATCCAACCCTCCTAGCAAGCCTCTAGATCCTTCCTAGCTCCAAATCTCACAAGAACAGCTAAGAAAATCACAAATCTCACCAAAAATCTTAAGAACTCTCTTTTTCCTCTTTTTCTCTCAAAAGCGTTAAACGACGACAAGAGAAACTTCCCAAAACCCTTCTGGCCGACAAAACACTTAAATATCTCGGTTTAGTGGTTTTTTTTCCTAAACCAAACCGGTCCAAATTGATAATTAAATCGAACTGGTCAAACCAGAAAACATGGGTGTCGACCGACACCCCCTTGGTGTCGATCGACACCCTCCCGCAAAACGCACAGTTTTTGTTCACAGATGTTACAATTCTCCCCCACTAACATAGATTCGTCTTCGAATCTCAACCAAACATCAGTCAAGGACTCCCATGCCACCGTCTCCACGGCCCGCACTCCTCCGACCGATCTACGAAAGGTCACCTCTAGGCGATAGACTCACGCTCCAGGCATTATTTGCTCTCGACTTTTGGACTTTTCTTTACTCATAGGCCTAAACCTTGAGTTTTTATTGGCTCCTCATCAGACCTAAGTCTGCATGCCATAATGTTGGCTCTTCATCGGGCCTAAGTCCGCATGCCATAATATATAAGGAAAAATCCAATACTCGCCTCTCGAGTTACTACCCTACAGCGCGCCCCCGGATCGTCATCCGAATTCGATATACCAACCATACTCCCAAGCCACATAGTCTCAGAATATGGCGGTACTAGGAGAACCTAAGTTCCACAAGTGTCGCGAGCAAACAATTCTGAACACGTCTGAGTCCTATCCCTATCCAGGTTTCCTTCCCGTGGCTCGCGTAAGACATCTCAATGTTCTACTAACCACATATCCCCTCACTAGAATACCTCATGACCACACATTGATCATCTCACTGCCACAAGGGCCGCCACAATAGCCGCCACAAAGGCCAAACAAATGTCCTAAACATGACCGCCACCAAGGCCAAACAAATGTCCTAAACAGGACCGCCACCAAGGCCAAACAAATATCCTAAACAGGACCGTCACAAAGACCATCTGTCCCGAAGGACCGCCTAAACAGGCACTCTGGCTAAACAGCCCGCCACAAAGGTCACACATCTAGCTAAACAGCCCGCCACAAAAGCCACACA
The DNA here is from genome assembly GCF_030686135.1 of Camelina sativa. NCBI lineage: Eukaryota > Viridiplantae > Streptophyta > Magnoliopsida > Brassicales > Brassicaceae > Camelina > Camelina sativa. Next base: position 3,593,676 of record NC_141887.1, read on the forward strand.
TCTGGCTAAACAGCCCGTCATAAAGGCCACACATCTGGCTAAACAGCCCGCCACAAAGGCCACAAAATGTCTCAAAAGACCGCCACTAAGACCACACAATGACTAAAAAGTCCGCCACTAAGGCCTCACAAGCCCTTCCAAGGCTCTCTCCACTAAAATGGACAAATTTTAACTCACATAAAACTTTCCATTTTTTAACACTTTCCACTTTTAGAAACTCCTAATTCAGGAAACTTTCCTCCAAAACCCCACCTCACGGAAACTTTGTACCCCAAGAACCACCTCTTCTTGTTACTTAGTCGCACAACCAACCACCCCAAGCGACCAAGTAAACAAGAGAGATGGGCTGGAATACTCCATTCCCGCTCCAGCCAAGGATTACAGATGGGACCAGGCTAGACAAGCTCAAGTCGCGGCTTGCTTCTCATACCACTTCTTAAACCTTGCCTTCATCCTCGCCTCAGGCTCCCAAGTCTGTTCCTCAACACCATCACAGTCCCAAAGGACTCTCATCAAAGGAATCTTCTTCTTCCGAAGTTCCTTGACCCTCCTCTCGAGAACCCTCACTGGTCTCGCCTCCAAAGTCATGTTAGGCTGAAGATCCTCAGGAATCTTAGCCAACAACTGATCATCCTCACGGAGACACTTCCTCAACATAGAAACATGGAACAACTTACGGAATGCACGCATAACCTCAGGTAACTCCAGTCTATAAGCCACTGGTCCAACACGCTCAATCACTCTGAACGGCCCCATATACCTCTGACTCAACTTAGTCTCAGTCAATGACCTGTTCAGACCCCGCAACATGGCCATCTTGAGGTACACTCTATTTCCTACCTGAAACTCAAGATCTCTCCTCCTCCTATCGACATAACTCCTCTGCCGATCCTGAGCCTCCTTCATGTTCAGCTTGAGAACCCGAATCTTTTCTGAGATCTCCTGAACAAAATCTGCCCCGTAAATGCTCCTCTCCCCCACTTGAGTCCAGCATAACGGTGTACGACACGGCCTCCCATACAAAGCCTCATAAGGAGCCATCTTAATACTCACCTGATAACTGTTGTTGTAAACAAACTCTACCAAAGTCAAATGATCTGCCCAATGGCCTCCCCAATCCAATACACACATCCTCAACAAATCCTCCAGCGTTTGGATCGTCCTTTCTGACTGTCCATCTGTCGGGGATGATAAGCTGTACTCATATGTACCTTAGTGCCCATCTCTGCCTGAAACGCTCTCCAGAACACCGAAGCGAACTTAGAAACCCTATCAGACAGAATGCTCACTAGCACCCCATGCAACCTGACTATCTCCTTCACATACTTCTTAGCCAAAACCGCTGCTCCATCAATCTTCTTAATGGCCAGAAAATTTGTCGACTTAGTCAACCGGTCCACAATGACCCAAATAGCATCAAATGTCCTGGACACTGGCAAACCTACCACGAAGTCCATAGCAATCATATCCCACTTCCACTCCGGAATGGGAAGACTCTTCAGTAACCCTCCTGGAACCTGATGCTCAACCTTCACTAGCTGGCACACATCGCACCTCGCGACCCAACTAGCTACATCCTTCTTCATCCCGACCCAATGATAGTACCTCTTGAGATCACGGTACATCTTAGTCGCTCCTGGATGAATAGAAAACTTGCTCCCATGAGTCTCTCTCAGGATCTCCTGCCTCAACTCTTCATCCTTGGGCACATATATCCGACCGTACACCAAGATAGTACCATTATCGGAGACCTGATACTCTGAATCCACATCCTTTGAGGCATTCACCAGCCCCAAATCCTTCTCCTGAGCCAACCGCACTCTACTCAGAAGATCTGCTCTATCAACCGCCTCCAAACCCAACGGATCCTGAGACACAGCACACAAACTCAACGCACCGATCTCTCCTACCAGAGACTCCATCTCCTGCTCCTGAGCCGAAGCTACCCTCTTCCGACTCAGAGCATCTGCAACCAAGTTAGCCTTACCAGGGTGGTAGGCTATCTCCAAATCATAATCCGCCACCAGCTCCATCTACCGCCTCTGCCTCAAGTTCAGCTCGGGCTGAGTGAATATATACTTCAGGCTCTTATAATCTGTAAACACCTGCACTTTTGCACCATAAAGATAAGATCTCCAAATCTTTAGGGCAAAAACTATAGCACCCATCTCCAAATCATGAGTAGGATAGTTGCCTTCATGCTTCCGCAACTGCCGCGAAGCGTAGACAATCACCTTCCCATGCTGCATCAGAACACACCCGAAACCAACTCTAGATGCATATGTATAAACCAGATAGGGTTCTCCCTGCTCAGGCAAAGCCAACACCGGTGTAGTAGTCAACATCTCCTTCAGGCTTGCAAATCCCTCCTCGCACTCCTGTGACCAAAAAAAGGAGCATCCTTCCTTGTCAACTTAGTCATAGGACGTGCTCTGCTCGCAAATCCCTGCACAAATCTCCAGTAGTAACCTGCCAGAAAACTCCTGATCTCTGTGGCATTCTGCGGTCTAGGCCAATCTCTGATAGATGAATCTTCTCTGGATCCATAGAAACTCCATCTGCAAACGCGATATGACCCAGAAAACCCATCTCACGCTGCCAAAAACTGCACTTGCTCAACTTAGCAAACAACTTCTGCTCCCGTAGCTTCTCCAAAACTGCCCTCAAATGCACTGCATGCTTCTCATGACTCTTAGAATAAACCAGGATATCGTCGATGAAAATGATGACATATACATCCAGGAACTCCTGAAACACACTGTTCATCAATCTCATAAACGCTGCTGGTGCGTTAGTCAACCCGAAAGGCATTACCACAAACTCATAATGCTCATACCTCGTCCTGAATGCAGTCTTCCTCACATCTGCCTCATCTATCGGTATATGATGATAACTCTACGCCAGATCTACCTTGGAGAACCAAGTAGCACCCCTCAACTGATCCAACAACTCATCGATCCTCGGAAGAGGGTACTTGTTCTTCACCGTGCCCCGGTTCAAACCCCTGTAATCAATACACAACCGGAAACTCCCATCTTTCTTCTTGACAAACAACACCGGTGCTCCCCACGGTGATACACTAGGACGGATGAATCCCTTAGTCAACAAATCCTCTAGCTGTTTCTTCAGCTCTGCCATCTCTACTGGAGCCATTCTGTAAGGAGCCTTGGATAACGACATCGTCCCTGGTTCTAGTTCAATCGTAAAAGGATCAGACCGAGATGGTGGTAACCCCTGCAACGAATGGAACACATCCTCAAACTCCTCTACAACCGAAACACCGCTAACCGTAGACTTCCCCACTGATTTTGGCATGGATATGGTAACCAAATAAGCCTCACGGTCCTTCTCGATCATCTTCCCAGCCTGAATGGCCGAGATCACGAGACTCCCCGAAGTCGGTCTAATACCCTGAAAAACAAACTTCCCTCCTGGACGCTCAAACTCCACTCTACCCCGATAGCAATCCAAATGCACCATGTGCCAATGCAACCAATCCATCCCGAGAATCACATCATACAACTTCACTAGACTGATAAGCAAATCCACTGGCCACGACTCTCCTGCGATCTAAATATCAATTCCTCTGGCTCGTCCAATAACCCTCAGGAACTTGCCTCCTGCCACTCTGACAACTCCTGAACGCTCCCCAGGATCCCCTCTGCACACTCCGGAGTAATGATGTGATTGTGGGTAATGCTAACAACTCCTTCGATTCACGCCTTGTTTCCTCTACACTTATCCCTCGCAATTAACTTCAATCCTCGTTCTCCATTTTCGCCTTCGCAGAAAAAGAGAAAGAGAGAAACGAATCGTGAAATCAAAAAAAAAAAAGAACCCTAATTGAAGTTTTTTCCCCAAATCAAAACGACGTCGTTTTGAGTTTCATTCCAAAAACTCTTGCCACATCATTGCTTATGTGTCATATGAATCACTCATATTTAACAGTTGACTAACAGTGTTTGTGTCAATGTAGTATTATCGATAACGCTTCAAAGTCTGGCTAGTAATTTTGAATTTTATTAGAGTTCAGGTTGGATAATACACTTCTCTTTTGTTCAGGTAGAAATATACACTTTACAAATAGTACGGGTAGAAATATACCCTTTTCCCGTTAATAGTATAGATAAGTATAACATTAAATATAATCTTAACTTCACCTTTTTTAAAGTTTAATTTCATTTGTGTGTGTATATATATATACATTTCATCGCACTATTTTGCCATATGAATACGTGTTATTTAATCTTTTAACTCATGAAATTTAAAATAGTTAACCCATGTGTTTATCTCCTTTTTTTTTCAACTAATCAGAATCTTTTATCTAATATTTTATTAAAAAAATATATCAAAATAAAATTTTAAAACAAAAAAAAATAAGGAAACAAATTATGTATACTTTTAATAAAAAAAAAATATTGGATTGATTTTAGATTTTACAATTAAATGAAGTTATATATCGGTTTAAGTTTATAAATGAGAAGAGTTTATATTTTACAATTAAAACGAAATTATATGTCGGTTGGATTTACAAATGTGGTGGTTAAAGTTTAAATTTTATAATTACAACAAAATTATATGTCGGTTTGGGTTTACAAATGAAGTAGCTAGAGTTTAAACTTTTTAGTTAGAACGAAATTCGATTTGGATTTAATTAAAACAAAATTATAGATATCGGTTTGGTTTATAAAAAAGCGGTTTGAGTTTTTTATTTTACAATGATGTATATAAATTTTATTTCTTTATGTTATAAAGAAGTGAATAAAGAGATTCACATATAGGATGGACCCAAGTATCGGCCAATAATCTTTAATTTTTAAAATAAAATGTGAAAGATAAAGTTAATTATATGACGCATTAGGACTCAATAATAGAGACTAATTGAATAATATGCAATACCTTTACAGTTAGTTCTTAGTTGGATATTATAAGTCGGTAAATATATATATGATTACAAACATCAACTGTGCACTATGCAAGACCTTTAATCTTAATTACGTGGGCGTAGTATACTAGTATAGTATGACATGAAAAATTCACGTACTACATTATGTGACTTGTTTCATTTTGTATTTCAATAACCATTTCCCCTGTGCGGCTATAAAGAATACTAACGAATAACGACGTTCATAGAAAGTTAAACCATCCATACGCGTCATCTTCAGTGTTCTAACAATGTAAAAAGTGAAAACATGTGGTCTAATCGTATCATGAAGACAAAGTTAAATATTCCCCGCTAATTTAAACAAACATTTTGCCTTTAAAGAAAAAAAAAACAAATTAGCAAAAAGAGATTTTTCTGAGAAGACTTTTGTATTCACATCACATAGTCAAATATTCAATTCAATGCATTATGAATATATATTCCATAAAAAGCTTCTCTAAACCCCGGATCTCTCATTCATCATTTACTTAGCATTGAATATTTTTACCGTGTATAGTCTTTTTTAGAAATCTTTTGATCAAAAACAACAAACAAGAAAAAGACACTGTGTTTTCATTAGGATTCTAATTTAGATTTTGAAAAAAGAAAAAAAATTCTCAAAAAGAGATTGACGGATCAAAAGTCTCAACACTGAACGAAACTAGGGGCATTATTCTGCTAATTCAAACAAAGTTTAGGCCTTGGGGAAGAAATATTCTCACGAAGGAAGTTTCAAAAAAATCGTTTGTATAATATATTATTATCCATCCCAAGTAACCCACATGGTAACCCAATCAATCAATATCATTAACTAATTAATAGATATAAAACCCCCCTAAGGTGTTTCTCTTATTCATCCATTCCCATTCAGCACTTTCCTCAATACCACTTTCTCTCTAATAATCATCTCTTGGTAGTTTTTCTCTCTCTCTCTCTCTCTCCCTCTGTCTCATCGCCGTGATGGTGCTCTCCCATGCCACGTCGGATTCGGACGGCTCTGTCCACTCCACATTCGCTTCACGATACGTCCGAACTTCACTCCCTAGGTAATATATATTCATAACCAAAATCTTGATCACATTATATATATGTAATATCGGCGAATAAAATTGTAAATACCATGATCAGGTTCAAGATGCCCGAAAACTCCATGCCGAAAGAAGCAGCGTATCAGATCATCAACGACGAGTTGATGCTTGACGGTAACCCAAGGCTAAACTTAGCCTCTTTCGTGACGACGTGGATGGAGCCTGAGTGCGATAAACTCATCATGTCCTCCATTAACAAGAACTATGTTGACATGGACGAGTACCCCGTCACCACCGAACTCCAGGTATTTTTTTTCTTTTTTTCTTATCACATATAGTCATGATTGTTTCAGAATTGGGTTTTAAACATAATTAATTTACTTTTTTTTTCCACAAACATAATTAATTTACTTATCGCATATACATATGAAATTAATGATTTTAGGAATTTTGAATTTTTTTTTCCAAACGACTTGTGTGATATATAGAATGTGGTCGCGTTAAAATAAACTCCATTGATATATTTGGATCGAGATTATACGGAATACCTTGATGGATGTTTCGGGATTGCTGTAGTTAAGACCATGATTAATTAGTATAACTCATAAAATGCTAATTTGTTATATTGACTGAATCTTATTTTTATATATGTATACCAACTTGGTTTGACTTTTATTTTTTTGGCTGTGGTGATCAAATTTTGGGTGATTTGGAATACTATAGTATTGAAGTGTACGTAGAATATTAAATCTATTTAATTTCCGCTTATGTAGACAGTATTTTCTTGGGGGAGGTTGGATCTTGGAAATACTAGGCGTCCATGTCGTAGTAGTTGGGTTATTCTCTGATTCGTGAGGGTCTTTTTAAAAATCTATGTCTTATTAATATTTGAAACTAATATTAGTTTTTATCATTTAATTAGATGCTTTGTCATTGAATATATATTTTTATATGTATAAAATATGAACCAACTAGATTGACTTTTTCTCTGGCTGTGTTGATCAAATTTGGAATAGTTTGGACTATACAGTAATGATTAGGGGGGAATATTTTTACTACTTTATTTCCGCAAATACCAGACAATTGAAATTGCTGGATAACTTTTTTTAATAATTATTAGTATATTTTTGATCGGCCATCACGGAAATAAATATGAGAAAACAATAGAAACTTTCAAATTATTACATTCCTCCAAATTTAAATTGACAACTTAAAAAATGACCAAAGTTTTAACATGTATTTATTCTTTTGTCAACTATCTGATTGTAATTATTTTACATCATAAGGTAAAGTACATGATATCATGTTGGATTATAGAATAGTAATTGCCATGACTTATCCCCACGACGTAGTGTGTACTGTATTATCTTAGTTTTGCACTTTGCTTTTACATCTGTCACGTTGTTAATTATCCACTAAGATTATATATATTATAAGTAAGCATCAATTTCGATGTGATAAAGTGATTAGTCAAGTTGGTTATTTCACTAATAATTCTTTGTCAATATTGAAATAAACAAATAAAAAACAGAACCGATGTGTGAACATGATTGCACATCTATTCAATGCACCGTTAGGAGAGACGGAGACAGCCATCGGAGTAGGAACCGTTGGATCATCGGAGGCCATAATGTTGGCCGGTTTGGCCTTCAAGCGTACATGGCAGAACAAGCGCAAAGCCGAAGGCAAACCTGTCGATAAACCCAACATTGTCACTGGAGCCAATGTTCAAGTAAATTTAGCTAACGTTTTCTAAATCAAATCTTTAATGATCTTAATCATTTTGATCAATTATTTTCTTATAAACAATATTTCAAAATGTTTAGGTGTGTTGGGAGAAATTCGCTAGGTACTTTGAGGTTGAGCTCAAGGAAGTGAAATTGAGTGAAGGATACTATGTGATGGACCCGCAAAAAGCTGTTGACATGGTTGACGAGAACACTATTTGTGTTGCGGCCATTCTTGGTTCCACTCTTAATGGAGAGTTCGAAGATGTTAAACTCTTGAACGATCTTTTGGTTGAGAAAAACAAAGAAACCGGGTAATTAGTTAATGGATTGTTTTTACATGACACTACACGATAAAGAATATCTAAGTTATATATAATATAAAAACTAAAATATGTTTTTTTGATAGTTGGGACACACCCATTCACGTGGATGCGGCAAGTGGAGGATTCATAGCACCCTTTTTGTATCCGGAGTTGGAATGGGACTTTAGACTGCCGTTGGTGAAGAGTATCAATGTGAGTGGTCACAAGTATGGACTTGTGTACGCTGGAATTGGTTGGGTGATTTGGAGAAACAAAGAGGATTTGCCTGAGGATCTCATCTTCCATATCAATTACCTTGGTGCTGACCAACCCACGTTCACTCTCAATTTCTCCAAAGGTAAATTTACTTCTTTTATTTTTCTTGCTATTCCTATTTCTTTTTTTGTTCGACTTTTAATTACTAGTCATGAACAAGTGATGGAAATAAAATTTCCTTACCATTTTATTATACAAAAAGTGATTTCATAATCATTTTCATTTTTTATTAATTATTTTTGTAATAGTCTACTAGTCTTTTTCTTAAATAATTTTTATAGTAGTCTAGTAGATGATATCATCATTGTGATGGAGCAACTGCGGTCAAACTTTTTTTCCATTAAAAATTGGGAAACTTCACATAATGTTTTCCATTTTTTATAACTTTGTACTATAGTTTAAGGAATCGGTGGTAATCCTTCATAAATATAAAACAAAATGCTGGAAGTCAAATTTGTTTCCATTTTAATAAAGGGGGAAAACGCAACTTAGAGATTGGCGTATTCAAAAAAGTTCTGATTATTATAGTATTCATTGGTTATTCTGTCAATAAACGCAGGTTCTAGTCAAATCATAGCTCAATACTACCAACTTATCCGATTAGGCCACGAGGTATGTCTGTCCACGATTTTTATAAAAAAAGTTATGCTAATTAACTACACATTACTTAACAATTAAAATGTATAAAACAGGGTTACACAAATGTGATGGAGAATTGCAGAGAGAACATGATCGTGCTAAAGCAAGGACTCGAGAAGACAGAGAGGTTCAACATTGTTTCGAAGGACGAGGGAGTGCCACTTGTCGCTTTTTCCTTGAAAGATAGCAGCTGTCACACTGAGTTCGAAATTTCCGACATGCTTCGCAGGTTGGATGTCTTAATTAATTACAAAGATGATTTCAGTCAGAACTAATATATAAATGAAATTATGAATACGTGATATATAATTAATATCTCTAAATATTTTGAAATGTAGGTATGGATGGATAGTACCAGCCTATACAATGCCTCCAGATGCACAACACATAACTGTTCTTCGAGTGGTTATCAGAGAAGATTTCTCTAGAACACTCGCTGAGAGACTTGTGAGCGATATTGAGAAAGTGATGCATGAGCTCGATGAGCTTCCTTCGCGAGTGATCCACAAAATATCACTTGGGGAAGAGAAGAGTGAAGCTAACAGCAATAACTTGATGGTGACGGTTAAGAAGAGCGATATCGATATCGAGAAGCAGAGAGACATCATCAAAGGCTGGAAGAAGTTTGTCTCTGACAGGAAGAATAAGACGAATGGTATCTGTTAATTGAATGTTTGAAGACTTTATTGATAATGCGTTGCATTGATTTGGAGATTTGAAGGTTTCATTTCCTTTATTGTTGAACCAAGTTTCGTTTTATTTTGATTTGTATTTCGTTTGATACTATTGCAACATTATAAAATAATTAATTTCCTTTTATTAATGGGCTGATTTTTTCTACCATTGCTTTTTTTTATATATTTTTTTTTATAAAAAGTTATATTTGAATCTTTGACCTTCAAAGTGAATTTTGACTGCTACCTCATAATTAAAGCAATGAAAACAAATTTTCTTCATTGTCTTGTTCAAAATAAATTAAATAATGTTCAAAAACGAATTAGAAGCATCCAGGTTCAACCTTCTTTTTTATGACTGTAGAATCCTGACCAAAAACCAAGTTCCGGATTCTGCATAAAACTCAAATACTACTTGTAATAATAATAATAAAAAAGGATCATCGTAGTTTAAAGAACTGAAATTAGAAGTTAACTAAATTATACTATAGATGTTGGACAAAAAAAGAACTCAATTATAGAAGACTTTTGGTTGTTATTCGAATAGATAGAACGAATTGTAAATCAAGATCAAAGTGGAATAGAAAATAAAAACATAACTTAAAAAAAAAAACCTAATAAATCAATACTTCGAATTCTAACAAAAACAAAGAAACCCTAAGCCGGCGAAGGGGCAGGAGATGAAGCAGGAGATGAAACCGCCTTGTTAGAGCAATGTCTTTTGATAAGGCCATTGAAGAAGTGGTTACGGAAAGATCCAAACACGGTCTTCACACAATCTTCTTTCATATTTAGGATCGCGGCACAACAATCAGATCCAATAGCGGGTTTGTGGGTGATGAATGCTTTTCTGATATCTGCAAAACAAGTTTTTACCTCCTTGCAATCAGCCAAGCATTTGGCAACTTCCGGTGGTGGGTTGAATGGAGTTGGGTGGAAGTGGCCAGCCGGGAGTGGAGGCAAGGCTCTTCCGGCTCTAGGGAATGGGAAACGTGGCTTGTGGTACCACCACTGGATCTTTTCATTACGTAATGATGGAGTTGGCTCCAGAATCCTAGCTGTGACTTGGGATGTGACACAGCATGTAAAGAGGATCATAGCAACAAGAACTGTTGGAGTATTCATCTTCTTTTCTGAATTCTTGGGAAGTTAGAGTTTTGTTGAACGAGAGGAAGAAACAATTTACTTTTCTTGTGATGGTTTTACGATGGTAAAACGTTAGGGCTTATATAGAGGTTTAAACAGGATTTTGATAATTTCGAATAATCTATGTATATTTATCAGTCGAATATTCTTTGATATATAATGAAATATGATGTTATCGTACATATTTTTTCTATTTAATTTCTAGTCTAGATAATATTTTAGACCTGTATAAATTATAGAATGATGTTATCTTGAGAAAGAAAAAAAGGTCTTATTAAAAAATAATGGAGTACAGCAATATCTTTCTTTGATTAGGCAATATCATCTCTATTCCAATTCAACACAGTTTTGGGCTAATCAAGTTTAATGTTTTTTAACCTGTTCAATTTGGGCTGACAACTAAGAAACTGGACCATAAAAAGTCCATTGGCTAGAAAATTATTTGTGTAATCATTAACTGATAAATAAATAACTGATTACACTTAACAAAATATGTACTTCTAATTTGAAAAGGTAATAATTAACTATGAAAGTTAAAAAGTTCGAGATATTTCCCTCTGTATAAGAAATTAGTTTCAATTTTCGTTCATTATTATATCTTATGTATGTTAAGATCAATTATTCCAGGATTGCGTAAACCATGCATGATTTTTTTTTTTTAAAACCATGCATGATATAATACACAAAATAATAAATAAGTAAAGCACTGCTAAACGACAACTTTATTAATTAAGAAGAAAATACTTAAAAAAGTGTAACATAATAAAAAGTGAAAAAGAAAGAAAACATAACTAAAAAAGAACTACTAATTAAGAAAACAACAATACTCCTACATCTGCCTAGGCGAAGGAGCAGACGGAGTGGATCCAGCTTTGGTGGAGCAATGTAGCTTAACTAAGCAGTCAAAGAAAGGGTTGTGATACGCTCCAAAGACAGTCTTCTGGCAATCTTCATCCATCTTCTGGATCGAGGCACAACAATCCAACCCAATAGCGGGTTTGCGGGTGAAGAAAGCTTTAGCAATATCCGCAACACATGTTCTCACATCCTTGCAATCGGACAAGCATTTGGCGACAACCGGTGGTGGATGGAATTGAATTGGGTGGAAGCCAGCCGGGAGTGGTGGGAGGGCCTTTCCGGTGGTGGGGAACGGCCAGTGTGGCTTAGGGTGAAAGTAAGGGTAGAAATGGTGGTAATGCCACCATTGGAGCTCTTCAGTACGTAACGATTCCAAATCTTTTGCTGTGACTTGAGATATGACACAGCTTGAGAAGAGAATCAAGGCAGCAAGAATTGCTAGATTCTTCATTTTTTGGATATTTTGGGAGACTTTTTGAGGTTTGGGTATGTGAAATGAGAAGAAATGTGGTTTTGTGATGGTTTTTGAGATGTAAACGACGTAAGGGTTTATATAGAGGTTTTAAATTCTGGTTTTAGATTAAAACTTCTTTGGTTGGTGATAATTTCGAATTATGTATATTATCTGAATATTCTCTAATATATACTCGATGTTGATTTTTTTTTTCTCACGGCGTGAATAATTGATGTTTGTTGTGAATTTGTGATCTTTTTTTCGCTTGTGAGATTTGTTTGTTTCGTTAAAGTTTGGAAAATTACCGTGTAAAAATAATGTGGTCACTTTATTGAACTAATCTCGCTATATATGTTTAACGTGCATGCTCCCTATTTTTGAGGTTAGGGTTTTTTTTTTCGTTAAAGAAGAATATGCTGGAATTCAAAGTGTTAAATTTGGGATATTCCAACAGTAATATCTGCTTCGTATATTTGTGGGAATTAATTACAAGATAATAAGATATCTAATTAAGTAATTAACAGCCGTTGAGAAATATATTCGTACGCACATTGACTAACTGACCGATGGCAATGTCACAAGTAGTTAAAATTTGACGCCCAAACAGCAAAGATTCTTAAGCTGTGTTCAACATAGTTTCTATTCTTTTGGTTCTATTGGATGATCATACTCGATGGATGGGATGGGAGTGTAGCCTTCTTCCAGATGAATTTCACCTTAACAAACTATGTTTTGGCGATACTGTATATCGCGCGGTAAAAATGTAGACCACAATCTAAAACAAAATTTTGGATCAAGAACAAGAATAACTCTCTTTTATTGCTTTAGAAAAATAATTCAAAAACTAAAGCTCTCAAATCTCATAAAGTATGCAACACTCTTGCATTTCCTTATATATAAAAACTCTAAGACAAATTTCCTTATCTAAATAGGAAAAGTAACTTATTTAGATAACTCATAAAACAAAAATATGTATATTTAGTTTTTTTCCTAAATATACTTTTCTTCAGCCTCAAGCTTATTTCAAGCTTATTCCAACATTCTCCCCTTTAAGCTTAAAATCACTCTTCTTCAAGTCTTGAACTCCAGTGAAATCTTTCATCTCCTTAAACTTGATTTTTCCGAGTGCCTTTGTTAAAATAATATATTCGCCTTTTACTCTGTTCTAGGAACATACTTTACTTCTATTTGTTTGTTCTCAACATATTTCTTATAAAATAATATCTCCTATGTATATGCTTGCTCCTACCATGAAACGTTGGATTCTTAGTGAGTGCTATTGCCAATTTATTATCCATTAGAATTGTGACTTTCTCACTAGTAGACCCAGTCACTTCGCTAAGGAAGTCTTGAACCCAAATTGATTGCTTCGCTGCTTTGGTGCCTGCCATGAACTCATCCTCGCATAACGACATTGCAACCGTGTCTTGTTTCTGTGTACACCAAGTAATCAGATTAGTGCCAAGATAGGAAATGTGACCTGTTGTACTTCTAACATCATCTTCATCCGTATTGTGGCTATTATCACTATACCCAACCAAACTTGTTTCCTCATCACGATTAAACATAAGGCCAAGAGAAGAGGTACCTCGTAGATACCTAATAACTTGTTTCAAAGCTGCTCCATGAGATTCTTTTGGCTCATGCATATATCTACTTAGCACCCCAACACAGTAAGAGAGATCAGGTCGAGTGTGGAGCAAGTATCAAAGACAACCAATGCTTCTCCTATACTCTTTCTCATCAATGTTTCGATCCTTTTGTGCTTTACACAACTTCAACCCTCATCCATCGATATGTGAACGGAATTACACTGTTCCATTCTAGCTTCACTCAAGATCTTAGTCGCATACCTTTTTAAAGTGATATCGTTTTCATGTTGTAGAAATTCAATCCCAATGTAGTAGGTTAGCTTTCCTAGATTACTCATCTCAAATCTTGACGTCATTCCCCTTTTAAACTCGAGAATCATGTTTAAGTTAGATCTAGTGAGAAGTAAATCATCCACATACACAGCCACAACAATGAGATGTTCCTTTACTTGCTTTCATTATAATGAAGGTTCTCTGGTGCACTTAATGAAATTCAATTCTTTAAGTATCTGATTCAGTTTGTTATCCCAAGCTCTTGGTGCTTATCACAGCTCGTAGAATGCTCTATTAAACTTATACGCCTTATCATCAGAACCTTGGATCACAAAACCTTCAGGTTGACTCAAATAGACTACTTCTTTCAGCTCATCGTGAAGAAACACAGTTTTCACATCGAGATAATGCACTTCCCAACCGTTTGAACCTGATAACGTAAGAATAAACCAAATTATTTCAATGTGTGCTACTGGAGCAAAGACATCATCATATTTTATGCCATGTTTTTGTACATATCCCTTTGCCACAAGCCTTGCCTTATACTTGTTTATGCTACCATCGGAGTTGTGTTTGATTTTGAATATCAACTTTAGGATGATAGGTTTAGCCCTGACTGGAAGCTCCACTAAGACCCAAGTGTTATTCTTAGTTATTGATCATATTTCTTCTTCACATGTCTCTATCCAACGTTTTTCTCCTTTTGCCTCACTAAAATCTCAAAGTTCATCGTCTATTGCAAGAAAGAGTCATTCACTTTCAATCTCAGCTAATAGGACATAGTTATTCAAGTAGTTTGGCTTTTTAGTCTGCCTTCCTGACTTTCTTAACGGAGCTTGTTCTCTGAGATCTTGTCTCTCCTGTTTCGTTTCCTTCTGGTTCTTCAACAACGTCATCCTCCCGGATGCCATTATTACCAAATTATCTGAAGCTTATGCTGAACATTCCCGAGTCTCTCACTGTATCTACTCTAGATTCACCCAATTCCAGCTCTTGGTTTCATCAAAGACCACATCTCTACTCACTATGAACCTTCGACTTGATGGATCCAACAACCGGTACGCTTTTGAACATGGTTCTGTTCCTAGATGCACAAGAGCTCTCGATCTATCATCCAACTTTTTAAAGTGTGGAGTCTTTGTTTTTGCATTTCCAATACAACCGAAGATCCGTAAATGTTCAATGTTTGGTTTCTTCAAAGTAAAAGCTTCATATGGAGTTTGATTGACCAAAGTTCTTGTAACAACTCTATTAATAGATAAGTAGCATGCCTCACTACTTCTCTCCACAACTAAGGTAAGGTCATATGCTTCAAAATGCTCCTTGTCATCTCCATAACGTCCTATTTCTTCTTTGAACAACTCCGTTTTGTTGAGGAGAATAAGGTGTTGTCAAGTGCCTTTTGATACCGGAGTTATCACAAAAAGTTTGAAATTCTTGTGAATCAAACTCACCACCCCTATCGGATTGAAATTTTTTGATGGAATCTCCTGTCTCTTGTTCGACCAGAGTTTAAAGCTCTTAAACTTGTCAAACGCTTCATTTTTTCTTTCAAGAGGATCGACCACATGTAGCGAGAATAGTCATCAAATGAGCACAAAGATATATCTTTTTCGTGCAGCTGTAGCATGGGTAATTGGTCTGAAAATATCTCCATGTATAAGTTCAAGTATGTGTGTAGCTTGATATGATGTTGCTTGAAGAAAAACTTTTCGGACTTGTTTCCCAAACAAACATGAATAACACATCTCTTCTCCGATTTTAATACTTGGCATCCCTATGACTAATTCCTTCTTTACCATTGTCTTTATGCTCTCTATACCAATATGCCCTAACCTTGCGCACCACTTTGCTGAATCACTCAATGTCTGAAGTTGTAAGCACCACTTTGTATGCTCTGTTTCCATGATCACCTTGTATAATCGATTTCTAGACCTGTTTGCCTTCACCAAAAGCTTACCATCACGATCATGTAGTGTTAGAAAGTTCTCTTTCATTCTAACATCACAACCAGCCTATGTGGCTTGTCCAAGGCTGATAATGTTACTCCTCAAATCCAGTATAAAATAGACATCAGCTAGCACCTTCCGTTCTCCATTCTTGGTTATAAAAAGAATAGATCCTTTTCCTTTTATGTCAATGCGTGAATCATCTCCAAACCTGAACTTTCTTGTGACCATCTCGTCAATCTTGGAAAAATAAGACTGATTTCCACTCGTATGATTGTTAGCACCATTGTCTAAATACCACTCATTGCCACCATCTGAATGTGTTTCAAATTCATTTGGCTTCACATTCCTTTCATTAAGATACACCACCTCGTGCATCCTCAACGCATCAGCCTCTTGAGTCTTGTTGCTTTAATTCTCAAGTGTCTCTTGAAGCTTGAGAAGCCTATCCGGGCAGTCGGACGCATAACGTCTAGTCTTATCACATCTGTAGCAGACTACTTTAGACGTATCTCGCTCTTGCTGATACCCACCGTTTTGATAATAATCATAGTGTATGTGTCCTCTTCCCTGTCCATAGAACCTTCCACCATGACCTCTTCATGTTCACCATTATAGGGAGCTTGATATGGTTGTGGTTTTGCGGTGGCATACATAAGCTTTCCTTGATCATCCTGATGATCTTCTTCTTCATAGATTCTTTCTTCATAAGCTTTCAACCTTCCCACAATATCTTCAAAGCTTGTTGTATTTAAATCAAGAACTTGTTCAAGGGAAGCCACAATATGTATGTATCTTCTTCTTGATAGACTTTTAAGAAATTTCTTCACAATTTTCGGTTTTTCTGTGGTTTCGCCTAAGGCTGCCGATTTTGTAGACAATTCAGAGAGTCTACCAACGAAATCGTCAATCTTGTCAGACTCTTTCATCTTCATTCTGTCAAATTCAGCCATCAAAGTCTGTAGTCTAGCCTCTTTGACCCTCTCATCTCCCATGTGTCTTGTTTTTACTGCACCTCAAACTGCTTTTGAGGTTTCAAACTTGTAAGATCAATACTTCTAGTATGGATTGGAACAACAAAAGCTCTCACCATATCATTTTTCTCTACGTCGGTTGTTCCAAGTTCAACAGTTTCCCATACTTTTTAGACCTTAAGCATCAACTTCATACGCATAGATTAAACAGTGTAATTAGTAAAGGTGAGCATAAAACACTTTATGGATGAGGGACCAGTTTTCTGCGGTGTGCTTATACGACTCCTCTCGCTTAGTGTTGCTTTAACGTACCACGTGTAAGCTCTGTGATGCGACTTCGTCAAGAGCTTCTAGAAAATCACCTTCTTCTTAACACTTAAGATGCCTAATATTCAGTTTTGGCTCTGATACCAAATCTAGAACAAAACTTTGAATCAAGAACAAAAATAACTCTCTTTTATTGCTTTAGAAAAATAACTCAAAAACTAAAGCTCTCAAATCTCATAAGTTATGCAACACCCTCGCATCTTCTTATATATAAAACTCTAAGACAAATTTCCTAATCTAAATAGAAAAAGTAACTTATTTAGATAACTCCTAAAACACAAATATGTATTTTTAGTTTTTCTCCTAAATGTAATTTTCTTGAGCCTCAAGCTTATTCCAACACACACACTGTTAAGATTAATCAAAAAAAAAACCTTAATTAAGAGGATAGAGCAAGGGCAAGAAAAAAAAAAGAATGAAGTTGAACTATTGCAATCACTCCCATAATAGCCAAAATAGCCTAAGACGAACAATCCACCATGACATCATCGTCCACGCTATTATAGGATATGCAAAAGGTTAGATCACATGGATGAAGATCACGCTCTCGTTGTTGTTCAAGTTGATCAGCAGCCAAGTAGTGGGAGTTGATGAAGCACATGATGTAAATGAGGACACAGATGCTACCAAAAAGGGATATCCATGACTCCTTGGCCATGTGACCAGCAATAGAAAAGACCAGTGTCAAAGGTATTGTGAATATGATTCCCTTGACTTCCAAATCTTCGGCAGGAGAATGAAGTTGAACAACTGAAAGCACACCCAATATAACGACAATAACCAGATATGAGAACTTGCCACGACACTATCGTCCACGCTGTTATTATAGGCTATGGTAAAGGCTAAAATCATTGTATAGGCGTAGATGTCTGTTGGTGCGGGATTTAGCACCCACGACATACCGACCTAAACCGAAGGTAAACCGAGTAATTTTGCACATCAACTAAACCGGGGGACCCCCCCCCCCCTTTGGGCTAGCTAAACGGGCCTATAAGAAGAAGTCCGGCGAAGTTACTTGACCGACCTCCGAGACCGTCCCCTAAGCTCGCCTCAACCATGCGGATCTAGTTGTTATAGGCATGCTTTGCAATTTGTCGTTCTGAAATTTGGATGTGAGATGCTCAGCGTACCCCTTTCCTCCTATTTATAGTGAGAAAGGGGGAGATAAGAGCTGCGTCCCAAAAATCTCGCACAAATCAGATCGTAAAGGGATACGCGCTGCATCCTGAGACTTTCCCCGCCCATCAGATTGCATTGTGAAAATGCGTTCGCATTTAATGCTGCGGTTATGTCTCGGGAACGATCAAAAAAAAAAACGACTACGTATACACGAATGTGTATCAAGTCCGCAGCCGAACTGATTTTCTCGACATCATGGCCAGATGATCGACTTGCGTTACTATGCGATAAATCTCCGACGAGAGATAAGCCGAACCCAGAGAATTCTTTTTTGAATTGTTTCGATAACTCTCCGACGAGAGATAAGCCGAACCCAGAGAATTCTTTTTTGAATTGTTTCGCAAGTTCCAGTTCGGACGGATATGTAAGCCGAACCCAGAGTTTTAAATTTCGTCGTCCGACTTCCGGACTGGAACAAAGGAGGTAAGCCGAAGTCCCGTACTTTGCCCTCCGCCAAAGCGCATGTATGCTTGGGTTAAATTACCTAATAAAGATTACTCGGTGTAAGCCGGGAGACGTCCCACCTCGTGTAAAATTCCGAATAGAGTTAAAACTTTATTTCTTGCAAAAGCAATTTGTCCAACCATGACAACTTCTCAGTTCGTCTTCGGAAAACTTTTCAATTCTTCCTTCGGACAACTTGAGTTTCGGTTCGTCGTTCAGTCGACTTCTCAGTTTGTCCTTCAGACAACTTTTCAGTTCGTCTTTGGACAACTTGAGTTTCAGCTTGTCCTTCGGACAACTTGAATTTCAGTCTGTCTTCGGACAACTTCTGAGTTCGTCTTCGGACAACTTCTTAGTTTGTCCTTCAGACAACTTCTCAGTTCGTCCTTCAGACAACTTTAATTTCAGTTCGTCTTTGGACAACTTCTCAGTTCGTTTTCGGACAATTTTTCAGTTTGTCTTCGGCAACTTCTCAGTTCGTCTTCGGACAACTTCTCAGTTCGTCTTCAGACAACTTCTCAGTTTGTCTTCGGACAACCTCTCAGTTCGTCTTTAGACAATTTCTCAGTTCGTCATTCAGACAACTTCTCAGTTCATCTTCGGACAACCCCTCAGTTCGTCTTCAGACAATTTCTCAGTTCGTCCTTCAGACAACTTCAGTGTTAGGTCGTCCTCAGACACCTCAGTGTCAGGTCGTCCTCAGACACCTCACTTTCAGCTCGTCTACAGACAGCTTCGATTTCAGTTCATCATCAAATAGCTTCAGTTCTGTTTAAATCTTTCGACATCCTGGTCACATGCTTGACTCGCGTCAAACCGCAAAAGGGGAATAAGCCAACCTATAATCTCGCTCCCCTCAAAGTGGTCAATTATCATCCCGATACGAAAGTGTAATATCTTCAACAATGACATCTTGAGGTCATCCAGTTGTCAATTGTCATCCCGATCCGAATCATCATTCAGTTCGGAGATCACAAAGTTAATAGCCTGCAGAGACTGAGCTTCCTCTTCCGACCTCCGAGATTCCAGTTTGGAATTGCGAGCTAGCAGGTCAGCAATGATTAGAGCAACCAACTTACAAAGATTCATTATGATCTACGACACGTCTCTACTTGGATTAGCAACTACAACGGTGCGTGATGTGAGCACGGGATCAGACACGCGTCCAAGAACGCTCTAGCCGGACCTGGACACCTCTCGGACACTCATATCACCCGCAGGACAACTCGGACCAAGAGCTCATCTAGGACTTCAAGACACAAGATCAACCACTTCGTCCAAGCATTCGTCTAGGACGACCGATAGATCGACTCAGTCAAGGCAACCATCGGCGAGACCGTCCGTACGGCATTCGCCCTTACCCAAGGACAAGGGCGCCAAAGACGTTAGGATCATGACTCGTACTCTTTTTCCTTACTTCGGGTTTTTCCCATGAGGTTTACCGGAGAAGGTTTTAACGAGGCGACGAGTCCTGACGCACAACACTGCGTTTTGAAGCCAATGACGTAAACGATCAGTTCGCGTGCTCGGAATTCAGTTTTCCTAAAGTTTAGATCGGATATTTTTTCCTATAGTTTGGAAACTCGAATGGATAATCGAATTCACCGAACTGGGGGGGCTAATTGTTGGTGTGGGATTTAGCACCCACGACATACCGACCTAAACCGAAGGTAAACCGAGTAATTTTGCACATCAACTAAACCGGGGGACCCCCCTTTGGACTAGCTAAACAGGCCTATAAGCAGAAGCTCGGCGTAGTCACTTGACCGACCTCCGAGACCGCCCCCTAAGCCTTACCATATTTGAAGATTAGAGATTTAAGGAAAATAAATTTATCTTGTAATCAATGCATTCATATAAATAGAGAGATATCCTCTCCTTGTAAAGTATCCAATAATCAATACAAAAACCCTAATTCTTCATTGTTCTTGAAAGAAACCTTAGCTTCTTCCTCAAGAGATCTAAATCCTCTTTTAATTTTTAATTTTGATCGGATTTTTTGAGAGAGATCTTAAGTGAATTTGTTCCCAACTCAAACAAATTCATTGTGTGAATTCTAGATTCAACAGTACCAAACAGTCTCTTGCTTCGTGCATCATTCTTTCCCTTCGGAGAAGATAACTGGAATCAGAGAGCTTCTCGATCTGCACAAGAGACTTTTCCACACATATAGGAAAAGAAGCGAGGGGAGAGGCTTTTATATCCCTGTTCAATTAAATAGTTCCGGTTCAAGTGTTAATAAATTTATGTTAATCCATTATTATTCTATTTTTTCTACCCTGGAATTATATTTTATTACGAATTATATTTTTTAAGTTCGAGGTTTATCAGAGGGCCTATATTATTATTACACAAAAGTGAAGTGGTGAAAATTTAACATGTAGCCTTTCCCATTACAATTTACAATTTTAAAGAAGATAATAAAAAGTTGCAGCTTCATTTTTAGTGGATTGAAACGATGGAAAAGTAAGTATT
Organism: Camelina sativa; assembly: GCF_030686135.1. Classification (NCBI taxonomy): domain Eukaryota; kingdom Viridiplantae; phylum Streptophyta; class Magnoliopsida; order Brassicales; family Brassicaceae; genus Camelina; species Camelina sativa. The sequence goes on from NC_141887.1 coordinate 3,614,920, forward strand.
CTGGTCGTGTGGTAAAATATGTTTATTTTTTAGGTCGAGTTCTTAATCTCTTTCGATAATATTTCTCATTTTTTGGTCTTTTTTTTCTTGAGTGTTTTTCTTTTCAGTTATTTTCGTTTTCAACAATGTAATTTAATATTTTCAATATTCTGCAGTCTATCGGATTAAAAAACTATTGTAAACGAAGATGACCCGATGTATGCCAACGTTTAAAAAAAAAAAAAAAAAAAAACACACTGGACATGCAATAAGGGGAATTAACAGTAAGGTGTATTTGAAGTTTGGAAATGAGAAATGAGAAGGCATTAATTCAGATTTCAGGCAATATAATGCAAGGTTATAACTATCAACATCAATTTCATAATCCCAGCGTTTTGACAAGTTAATTATAAACGTACGCCCATATGTTTCTCGATTTGTGACTTCACTAATGAGATTTTTAAATCGTTTAAACAATTTTCCAGAGTTATTAAAATATAAATACTTGTTTCTTTTGTTGTTGCAGCATATATTGATAAATATTAAATACTAGACGACTAGTTCTAAATTATTTTACACTAGAGACCAAAATCATGAAATTTTGCGACGATCTCGTGGCACACGAAAGACGAAACTCAGTGGAGGAAATCACGAGTGGCAACACAGTATGACAGATTCAAGGGAAATGTTGGCGAGAATCATTGTAGTCGAGTGCATATCTCTCCTTAATTAATATATTATTTTTGGTCTTTGTACGTACAAATAATATAAAATTTAATCTCACTTAAAAGTGTGCACAATATATACGAATTGTTTCATAAGATCGTGTACCTCCTTTCAAGAGATCCCCCAGCAACCAAATCTCTCAGCATACGAAAATTGTTATGCAGTAGTAGTACTCGAAGTGGCTAGAAGTACTAGTTAATTGTTACCATGTTATATTAAACATCATTCCTTATTATTTTAATTTTTTAATTACTCATCAATTCTCTCATTAACGTTCGATTCACTTTATATAGTTACTAAGTCATGGGTTTTACAAGGTTCAATTATTTCAAAATTTATTTATAATGCAAGAACCGAATGAAGTGATGGTGCATGCTGAACGTTCTCGTGACCACGAGATCCTGACGTTAGTAAAAAAAGACGAGATGTTTATATATTACTATGAGAATTGTAAAACGGAATGAATCTTGCTGTCAAGAGAATGAAACATTCAATTATAAGCAGTTAAACGTAACCACACAAGTTGTTGTGTCAATTACCTAGCTAGTCAATGAATTTTAAATTCTTTTTTTTTTTTTAATAACTCTACAATGATCATATATATGATTATCATATAAAATGGTATTTCATCCCATGGATAAAGGGAACAGTCGGATATCTCAAAGTCAAAGGATCCTCCAAATCTGACGAAAGGGTCTGATCCGGTTCCGTAGAGCAATCAACCAAATCGAAAGTACCAAGAAAACGAGAGATGGGTCCCAAACAACACGCAACTTATATAAGTGGAAACCTCACTTTTATTTTAATCATATCATTAAGAATTGATTATACAAATCTTATCATTTGAAATTTGTTGCAAGATAACAACTGGAACTCTGGATGTAACAATAATATATTAGTATTAGATTATGTAACGTCCTTGATCCTTCCTTACTCTCAGGCTCTCAGCTTCCGTTCATTCCACTCATACTACGTGGTGGTAAATCTCAACTTAATCTAGTTTAATCTGTTTTATGTAAAAAAAATATATTTCAGTTCACACTTGACATTTAATCCGCGTTACAAACTTTTGAAAAAACCCACGAAAATTTCACAAACTTTATTACTATTAAAAAAAATACACAAACTTATCGAAGAAAACCAGTTTTTACTAAATGAACTAATTAATCTCATTCTCATTAGAAAGATGTACATAGTATACAAACTCTAAACTGGTTTACTTAATACACCTAAACCAGAACACAAAGAGATTATAACCAGTTTATATAATACTAGTGCACAATATTTAGCTATCAAAAACATTGAAATGCACATACATTACAATAGTCTCCCTCAAGATGGGACAAAGAGATTGATCAGACCCATCTTGCCTATTAAATAGCGGAATGGAGCAGGATGAATAGCTTTTGTGAATGGATCTGCAATTTGTTCCTCAGAACAGACATAGAATAACTGAAACCATCCTGCAAGTTACCTCTCGCGAACACTGTGACAGTCCTTTTCAATGTGCTTTGTACGCTCATGAAAGACTGGATTGCCAGCGATGTGAATTGCAGCTTCATTATCACAGTAAAAGAAAGTTGGCTTTACCATACGAACCTGGAACTCTTTGAGGAAAAAAGTGAGCCACATAAGTCCATCAGAAGCAAAGGACATGCTTCGGTATTCAGCTTCAGCATATGATTTTGCAACAACTTGTTGCTTCTTAGATTTCCAAGAGATAAGGGAAGAACCCAAGAAGAAACAATATCCATTAGTAGACCTTCTGGAATCCAAACACGAACCATAATCAGCATCCGCATATCCAATGAGTTGTAATTCAGATTTGGAGGAATAAAACAAGCCTTGACCCACTGTTCCTTTGATATACGCCAGAATAGTGTGCAGAGCTTGCCAATGATTTTTACAAGGAGCCTCTGAATACTGACTCAACTTGTTGACAGCAAATGTTAGATCAGGTCTCGTGATCTGTAGATACATTAAGCGACCAATGAGACGCCGATAGGGCTTAGCATCAACAAAGTTACCTCCTGTATCTTTCGAAAGCTTGATATTAGGATCAAGAGGAACAGGAGATGGTTTGCAACCCAACATGCCAATATCATCCAACAGATCCAGAGCATATTTGCGTTGACAGATTGTGATTCCATAAGCTGATCTTGCTATCTCCAGACCTAAGAAATATTTCAAGGGCCCCAAATCTCTTAGCTTTAAATAAGAATGAAGTTGTTGTTTTAGAACATCCACCGCTGCATCATTGTTACTGGCGATGAGAATATCATCGACATAAACCAATACACACATGAAGACAGTTTATGTGATTTTAAAGAAGCAAGTATGATCAGAATAAGATATAGTAAACCCCAAAGTCAGTAGAGTAGAGGAGAATTTAAGAAACCATTGTCGAGAGGCTTGCTTAAGACCATACAAAGACTTCTTTAGCTTACAAACAGCATTTGGAGGAAAGGAGTCCCCCTTACTAGAGGCATAACCAGGTGGCAATTTCATATATATTTCCTCATCAAGGTCACCATTCAGAAACGCATTAGAGATGTCAAGCTGGGTTAGAGAAAAACCATGAATAGCTGAAATAGCAAGAAGCAGTTTCACCGATGTAAGCTTGGCAACAGGAGAGAAAGTTTCATGGAAATCAACACCTTCCTCTTGGGTATAACCTTTAGCAACCAACCTCGCCTTATACCTCTCAACACTGCCATCAGCATTGAACTTGATTTTAAAAATCCACTTGCAACCAATGGGAATTTTGTTCGGAGGTAGTGAGCAAATCTCCCAAGTACCCGTTATCTCCAAAGTATCAATTTCAGTCCCCATAGCACCACACCAAACCTTATGTTTCTTTGCCTCAATATAGGTTTTGGGTTCAAGTTCTTTATCAATAGAAGATAAAAAAGAGTAATAGATTAGAGAGATTTTTCCATAAGAAAGATATTGAGCAAATTTTGTGTATGGTTGAGGACCCTACTGAATGACAGTAGTAATCGTGAAGATAAGCATGTGTTTTTGTTCTCCTGTGAGATGTTTGAGTAGAAGACTCAGGAACATCAGTTATAGGGTTAGCAGAAGGCTGAACCTCTACAGAAGGAGAAGATAGAGAAGTATCTTCGCCAGATGAATCAGATGACACAGGAGAATTGTAAATCAAATCAGGAAAAAGTCAATATTAGCTGAAGACAAATCTGATTTGACAAACGGAAAGAGCTGTTCGTGGAACACCACATGTCTTGAGATAAAGATATTGTTACTCTCAAGATCAAGAAGCTTGTATCCTTTGTACCCAGAAGGATAACCAAGGAAAACACAAGCCTTAGCTCTAGGATCAAATTTATGTCTGTTCTTGGGTGAGGTAGAAGCATAACAAAGACAACCAAAGCTTTTTAATTGACTATAATTTGGTTGTTTCTTTGTAAGAACCTCAAATGGACTTTTATCATCAAGAATAGAAGCAGGTAGACGATTAATGAGATGAACTGCGGTGAGAATACAATCACCTCAGTAAGGAAGAGGAATGTGAGATTGAAAAAAATAAAGCTCTAGCAACACTGAGGATATGTTGATGTTTTCTTTCAACAACAGAATTTTGTTGTGGAGTTTCAGGACAAGAATGGAAAGATTGGATACCTTTAGAGTGGAAGAGATCTTTAAAAGAAAGTTCTGGAGCATTGTCGGACCTAACCCCCTTAAGCTTAGTTTCATATTGAGTTTCTATCATCGTAATAAAAGTGGGAAAAATTTGTAAGACATCAGACTTTTGTTTAAGAAGGTAAACCCAAGTGGCTCTAGAACAATCATCAACAATAATTAAGAAGTATTTGAAACCATCATGAGTAGGAACTGAAAAAGGTCCCCATGTATCCATATGAATTAGATCAAAAGGTTTATCATTGATATTATTATGAGAAATAAAAGGGATATGTTTTTGTTTTGAAGGATGACAGACTTTACAATGAGAATCTGAAACATTTTTTTGTTTAGGAAAAGCTAAGATGTTATACATAGGTAACAACTTAGACATAGAGGGATGTTCTAGCCTGTTATGCCACAATTCAGGACTAGGAACAACATTAGCTAAGATAGGAACATTATTAAGAGGGATACCTGATAAAGAAAGGGAGTCTATATCCAGAAAATAGAGGTTTGCCACTTCTCTACCCTTCCCAATCATTAGGCTCCGTGTACGATCCTGAATTTCACAACAATAATCATCAAACCAGACCCCATAACCTAGTTGCTTAGCAAGAGAGCTGACACTAAGAAGGTTAAATTTTTTGAAAATAACTTTTTCTAAGGTTAAATTACTACCTAATGTAACAGTTCCTAGACCGACAATGCTCACGAGGCCGCCATTAGGTAAGGAAACAGTAGTGTTTGAGAGGATAGTGAGATTAGAAAAAGAACTTTTATCATGACAAATATGATGTGAAGCTCCAGAATCCACAACCCAAGTATTTATAACAATAGCGTTGCTATTAACAGAACAGACATAAGGCCTAATATTTATGGGAAAAGAACATAGGATAGAGGGATAAAACTTACCGGAAATGGGGCAAACTGTTGAAGAAGAAGGTTTGGAAACTGAGACAGAGTGAACTTCAGGTTTGGTGATAGTGCTTGAAGACTGAAGCTTGGTGCTAAGGTATGACATAAGCTGTTGAATCTGTGTTGGAGTTAGATCATCAGATGAAGCACTGAGAGTTTCTGAAGTTTCACTGATAGCCACATTAGCCAAAGCAGGGACGGATCCTTTATGCTTCGACTTGAAGTGAGCTGGATAACCAACTCTTTTGTAGCATCGCTCAGCAATATGTCCAGATCTACCTCAGAAGGTACAAACAGGTTTTTCTTTCCTCTGATACACTGAGTCACCACCATATTGTTGACCTTGTCCTGAAGTAACAACATTAGACTGAACTTGAGTGTTGGACACCTGAAAAGCAGTATGAGAAGGAAGACGAGCTGACTTCTGACTATCCTCTTGATCAAGCAGATTATAAACTTCAGACATAGTAGGCAGAGTTTTTTTCATCAGAATCTGACTCCTAACCGTATCATAGTTATCATTGAGTCCCATAAGAAAATCTATGACACGATTAGTCTCTCTTTCAGCAACCAAAGCTTCAACAGAGTGAGCTGTAGCTTGGAGACTACTCAGTTCTGCCCATAAAAACTGAGTGTGTGTGTGTGATAGGAGCAGAGAGTCATACTGCCCTGACGTAGAGAGTGAATCCGCTGGCGAAGTTTGTAAAGTCTTGGCAAATTTGACTTGTGAAATCGTGTGTGTAGATCTTTCCAAATATCCGAAGCTGTTTTGATGTAGAGGATACTTGTGTAGATCTCCGGAGTAACACTATTCAGCAACCAGGACTTGACCATGCTATTACATCTAGACCAGATTTTGCAATACGGATCATCTTCATCAGGTTTAACAATAGAGCCGTCAATAAAACCGAGTTTGTTCTTAGCCTCTATACTCGTAGTCATAGCCACAATCCAGGTTCCATAATTAGTTCCGTCTAAGAGAGTAGCAGTTAAAACTAATCTTGGATGATCTGTGCTATGGAGATGATAGGGACTATGAACATTATCACGTGATACCATATTAGTGAATGTGGCCTAACTCACTTCCAAAAGCTAGCTCAAGGGAGAAGAGTTGCCACATCACATATATATTACCCAAGAAAACTAATCCCGACCAATGTGGGATATTCTAATAGCCCCTCTCGAGATGTGGGTGGGAAACGGTCCAATGGGAAACTGTCCAAACCCAACATCTCGGAAATACAACAAAACATGCCACTTATATGGACCACATAGGTGGAAAAACCATTTTTGTAGGAATTTGCTTGTTGGGCCAACCATGTACTCTGATACCATTTTACTAAATGAATTAATTAATCTCATTCTTATTAGAAGGATAAAATGTATATAGAGTGCCTTATATACAAACTCTAAACTGGTTTACTTAATACATCTAAACCAGAACACAAAAAGATTATAATCGATTTATATAATACGAGTGCACAATATTTAGCTATCAAAAACACTGAAATGGACATACATTACAATACCGGTAAAAATAAAATTCCAATTCCGTTAAAGTTAAACCTTAGAAAAAAAAATTACATTTTATAACTTATAACTAACTTTTATTGACCAAAAAAACAATATTTTTGGCCATTTATAACTGATAACTTCCATGTAGAGTAAAGTGACAACGATAAGTAGAGCAACAAAAAAAAAAGATGACCATAGACTTATGAAAAACACGGCTATATAATATATTTGATTTGAATATAATGCAAACTACGCGTATTCAACCATATAATGTCAACCTGTATATGCACAACTGTCTATCTCCACCTTATTATACTATTCTATATAAAATCAATTATATTCTAATTTTTCTCTCCAAACATTCTCTTGTATATATACTCTCATGTCTTCTTGGATCCTCTCCTAAAAACACCAAAAGATATATTCAATTCTCATAGCTTTTTTGTTTCATTAAACGTTCGATCCTTTCTTCAAGTAATGGGAAACTACGTTTCTTCTGCACTTAGCAAAACGTCTTCTTCGTCGTCGTCATCATCGGCGGCGAGAGTGATTCTCCCGGACGGTGGAGTACGTAACATTCACGCGCCGATGAAAGCTGCTGAGCTAATGATGGATATCCCAAGCTTCTTCCTAGTCGACGCCAAGTCGTTAAAGATCGGTCGGAAACTTAGTCCGTTAGCCGCCGATGATGACCTTCAGATCAGAGGATGTCACGTGTACGTAGCTTTCCCTATGACGCGTTCCACGTCAGCTGCTAACGCTTCGGATTTGGCTCGGTTATTCGTGGCTGCTAAGAAACAGCGCCGCCGCGGCGTGGGGAGTGATTGTTCCGGCGGCGGAGTGAAACACTGTCATAACAACGGGAGGGTTTCGCCGGACGGGGAAGAAGATGACGTCAGGGTGATGTCGTCGTCGGCGGGATCGAAGCTGAATTTAGAAGATATTGAAGAGTTCTCGGCGGCGGAGTTTATGCATAGGATCTCAGTTTCGAAATCTAAGAAACCGAAGTTAGAAACCATAGTTGAAGAATCTTTGTCTTAACCAAAAACCAAAAAAAAAAGATTTGTCAAACTTTTTTTCATCTTTATTTTGTTATTTTTATCCTTAACTGCGCAAGTGGTTTGGTTTCTCTTTTGTGGTATTAATGAACAGAAAGAGACATTATTATTAGTCGAGAATGAACATGTGACCTTCCCATTTCTTTTTGTCCGATTATATGAAACGCAATTTCTTAATTACTTGAAAAGCGTCAGAGTTGAAACACTCGTTAGCTTTTCTTTGGATTTTAGTTTCAATCAAGACAGGAGGAAATTAGGGAAATAATAACATTCGTTTGTTGCACAAAACCGATCGAAGGAACTAAGAAAGGGGTGAAAGGAAGGAGTAAAAGTACTGCTCCAAGAATTTTAGCTAAAAAGACACAGTTATTTTTTTAATAGTTTAACTAATCGTAAACAAGAATGCATGATAGAAAATATGAAATCAATCTAAAAATTGCATAAAAACTTGAAAACATCATATATTATAAAATAAAAATAGTTATCTAAAACATCTTATATTATAAAATGGAAGAGGTACTAATTAATCTTACCAAGGAAAATGAAAGTGTATGTTGATTGAGAAGAGAATTCAAATCAAAACATAAACTCTAAAATAGATACCAAAACCAAAGAAAGAGTGAAAAATTACCAAGAGACAAGTATGAGAACCACAAGCAAAGCAAGTCATGTCCATGGAGTTTTGTTTGATCAATGGCAACCTGAGCGTTGGGAAGACGAACGATGATTGTTGAATCTTAAAAAAATACTGTAATTATCAACTTAATTAACTCTCACTAATTTATCTATGTTTTGATTAAAAATAACAAGTGGTGGAAGGGATGCCAATGAAGCCTAACGTGATGGTTTGGGGTTGTTTGATGGGTGGGTGTGAGAAGCTTGCTAAGGTTCCTGCCTATAGCTATGCTTCAACGACGTGACGTTTTCAAAAAGTCATGCTTTTGATTTCTTGTTTCTCTTCATGTTCGAACAATGTAACATCATATATTCGGTCCGGCCCTGGATGAAAGACCAGAAGCTTGCTAAGGTACCTGCCTATAGCTATGCTTCAACGACATTTTTGAAAAAGTCATGCGTTTAATTACTTCTCTTCTTCATGTTTGAACAACATAATATAAAGAAGAGATAATTAGATCCTCCTATTTTTTTTTGTTTTTACACGTGTTATATAATAACATCAAAAATACGAATAAATATCTTTTTAAAAAAACTCTTGTTATATACCATATGGAAAGTTTAAATTTTAACTGACTAAATAGAATCCAAATCATTAATTGGATTAATAGCTACCGTCAGTCGGAATAATATAATTATCTTAGAGACTTCATCGTATAACATTAATATCATCTTGATCAGATACACATGCGTGTGACATCTTAGTATAAGACACATCTATACAGACATATTACGCTAGTGTGATTTAGTTTTTAACAAAAATAAATAACCAAATTTGAACGTCTAGCCACATTTTACTACTTTCAAATCAGTTTCATATTTTCCATACAGTTTCTACCCACAAATTAAGTTCTGAAAGCGTTTAAACCTACAATTAAAGTCGTTAACCAATCAAACATTTACATTAAGCATGTCTTTCTGTTTGGATAAATTAATCATATACTTTGTTAGAGTAATGAAGATACAATATTAATCTCGTGAGGCTTTGGTATTTGGCTTTTCTATTGGCATCATGATAACCAAAAGATAATACTTTGACAATGTTAAGTGTTACGGTACCATTTTCTAGCTAAAAACTAAAACTATAGCTAAGCGCCTAAGAAGAATGCCACCAAACCAATCAAATTTGTAACTTTTTGTCATCATTGACCTTTCAAAATTCAGCCTTTCATCTTTTTTAACAAAAATAAATAATGATACTAATCTGTTTACGTTCATGTTAACTTCATCTAGATGAAATATCAGTTTCGACGTTATAAAACAAAACTTAGGGTGTGAATGGTTGCAGCAGTCAGGGCGAACAAATCCATTAGCGGATTAGATCATTTTTTATTTATCATTTATCAAATACAGTCCGCAGCGTTGCGGTTTAAAGATAATAGAAAGAAAATCGTTGCGGATTAATTGCGTACCGTTTTTGTGTACAAATAGAATTGGTCCGCAGCGATCTATTATCCACTCTATTTTTAGGGCAAACTAAACTGCTGACGGATTTGTCCATCCTGACTGTTGTTATCATTCATACCCTTAATAAATCAAGACTTACCAAAATTATCTTGTGATTGAAGTTTTATCTATAAAGTTTCCACGTATATCAATCATCAAATATGTGGTATATACAACAAGTGGAAAATGACATGAAACGACTTTTTTACCGTCGCGTATACAAAATTTCAGAGTTGTATTCCGACGAAAAGGGGGGAGGGGGTAGTCACGACTCAACAGACGTTAAATAAATATAAAGCATTAAACAACAAACATTTTATAAGAGAACGAATATCAAACAGTTCATTTAATAATGCAATTAAGAATGGATAAGATAGTGACACACCTCATTACACTTATAGGTAAGTCATTTCTTGCTCTCAAAAAAAAAAAACAAGAAGAATAGGAAGAGACAGGTGAGAGAATATTTTGAGATGGGAAGTTTAGGAGGAGAAGATTTAGAGAAGTTTGTGCTTGATTATGTGGAGTCATCTCCGGTCACAGTTTCCGATCATACGGACAAGTCTTCAACAGCTCTTATCAGTCTTCAGGTTTTATCTCTTTTCACTCAAATGCATTTTTCACTTGTTTTTCATATTGATGAAAATTTAATTACTCAAATTTTTTAAAAATATTAACAGGAGACTCTTGGAGGAAAAAGAGAAGAGGAGAAGAATCTTGAAGAGAAGATAGAGTCGTTTATGGAGAGAAAAAGATTATCATACAGTGTTTATGTATGTTAATAAACAAATAAACATGATTTGATTCGTAGCATAATACACGAATCTGGGACTTAAGTAATCAAATTATAGTAGTCATTTTCACGTGGAGAGATGTGTAGTCTAGTCTCTAACGACCACTTGTGCTAATGTTGTCAATTAGTATATAGTACAAGGTATGTACAAGAATGTGAATGAGTTTATTTTCCTAATATATATTTGTAGTTGATTAAAAAAATCAAGAATGCTAACCTTCTCTTTGTTGAACAATTATATATTTGGAGAGAACTTATGTTCTTAATGAGATATCTATTATTATAAAATTTCAGTATTTTTGTGTGTAGAATAAATAAATGATCTAGAAGTGTACTATGATTGTCTATTTATAATTTTTAAATAGATCCATGACCTAGAAATGGGTCATATTAGACCAATAATTAACTTTTTTTTTTGTTTATCTCATAGATCAAATAGCTTCAAATCTTTTTTTTTTGTTTAATAAACGATGCCTAATTTAACTTGGAAAACAATGGTGGCTTGTTACAAAAACACAGTTAAGATTTACATCTCTAAGCATTTTAAAAATTAGAAATCTTTAATACCCTAACTATATAGTTAAATCATAAAATACTATTAAAACATGAAATAACATGCTATTTCTTATAAATATATTCATATAATGTTATGAAAATTAGTAGAATAACATACATTGTTTAGGCTCAAGGTTCACATTGTTAAATGCTTAACTCTAATGTCGGTATATTCATCCATTAAAAATAAAAAATTACCTACATTGTAACTTTGGTATTTTTTTTTTTAAATGCTTTAAAAGCATTGCATACAGTAGGATTAGAGCCGGCCACGAGTACAAGCGAGCCAAGCTAGTGCTTGCGGCCGACAATATATATAAATAAATTTTGGTTCCACATTATTGTTGTTGTTCAGTAGTCCAGTGGTAGTGCTTGATATGAGAAATGTGCTTTTCGATCTACCACCTGGGTTCGAATTTTGAAGCAGCCATTTTTTACATTTTTTTTAGTTGTTTTTAACTCTAAGACTTAATCTTATAAAGTGATCTTTTTTTATGGTGGCTCGTAGCCTTCTAAAATGTAGCGCCGGCTCTGAGTAAGATTTAAAAAAAAAAAAGATATCCAAAAAAATATTTTTTTTTAATAATCCGGTAAACCCCACAAATCTATTTACTCCACCCGATTGAATACCCATGGTAACAATTTATCCACAAATTAATCTGTTTAGTTAGATGACTATTTCAATTGTCTTAATTACCCTAATGATTCTATTATTTTTATACTATTTTTAATGGCATTCAATATGATTTTTACACTTTTTAATGTTAGTTTTATATTTGTATTTCTCAATTAATATAGTAGAATTTAATAAAATATCAAATGTATATTCAAAAATAGACATATACTACAGTTTTTTCTCTGACATCAACTAAAAGATTTCAAATAAGAGTTTAGATCAGCATAACACACGGTAAACATTGAATTACAATTTGTTGCCTAAAACGGAAGGAAGCAAAAGGGGTAAATTGAAGGAGTAGAAGTGTACCTGCTAAAGTACTAACCTATGGTTTTACAATTAACATTATAAAAATTAAAATATAAACCGTTTATGTATTGAGAAACAAACAAACACGATTTGATTCGTTACATAATAACATAATATACGAATCTGTGACTTAAGAAATCTAATTATAGTAGTCATTTTTCACGTAGAGAGATGTGTAGTCTAGTCTTTTATAACGTATTTATCGTGTTGGTCATGTCCGTTAATATTTTTTATTTTGTGTTTATTATTAACTAATTTAGTGAGCTAAAAATAATAATTAAATAAGTGCGTTATCATTTAATTTAATATAATACTATTAATATTAACTAATTCAATAATCACGTAATTTTAATTTTTCCTTAAAACCCGAAAAATAATAAATAACGTGCCCATTGGTCTCCTTGACACGCGCCGTCGCCGCTCGTCTCTGATATTGGGACTCCTTTCATAATCGGAGGCTCAAAGCCTTCCCGATCATCTCCAACGTCGAAGCAGTGGGTGCCCAGAAGGAAGATTCTCGCCGGAGATTTCAATTGTATCACCATTCATTTTTTCCATTGCAAGGCCAAAGGTTCGATTTTTGTTCCTTTTTTTTTCCTAAGGCGCCGGCGTAATCCGGAAGAACATCGATGAACATTTAGGGTTTTAGGATGATCATGTTCAAATCCTTGATGAATCAGTATACGCCAAAGAGAAAGATTGGTCATTTATATGAGTCAGAATCTTGCTTAGGATGGTTTTGATGACATCAGGAACAGTTTAGAGAATCATTAGCCTGTGGAGGAGTTAAAGAGGTCAGAGATTTTAGGAAAAGTGAAGCCAAAGTGAAGCGTTGTGTTCTTTGTGAAGGTAATGGGTGATGAGAATCTGTTTGAAAAGCCTCTGGATGAGAAGGTTTCATTGGATGTGACTTGTGGTAAGGAGGAGGAGATTGTGGAAGAGCTAAAGATTTGTTTACCCAAATGGGTTACTCAAGAACAAGTAACAGATATGATTAGAGGGACATGGAGGAACATAGTCGAGATAGTTGATGATTTTTATGAGCACGAGACTAAATTCTATGAGCAAGTCTCTTCTGCTGTTATATCTTTCACTTCTAGAGATGGGGTCAGTTCGTGCAACCACGAAGCATTTGTTTCGAAAGTGGAGTTTATACATTGTGAAAACGAGCGAAGTGAAAGTTGTCAGCCGTCGCAGTTTCACAAGCTTAAGAGCATGAGTAGTTCTCAGAAGAGCTGCATATCTCCTGTGAAAAGAAACAGGAAGGTGAAAGGTAAACCAAAGAAGAAAGGAAAAGCTTCTTCTAAGGTAGAATCTTTAGGACCAAAGCAAGCTTCAATTACTAAATTCTTCAACAAAGTTCCTTGAGATGAAACCAAGGCTTAAGAGGCTAAAGAAGTGGTTTGTCTGAATATTTTGAAGTAATATGATGACCTGTTTATGCGAAATCTTATAGAGGGATGAACTGTTGGTTAATGTCAACGGATAATGCCTCACTGATACTCTAACGCAAGAATGTTGGACGATTAGGATTCACTTGCTCAATTTCAGAAAGGCAAGCTAACTATGAATCTTCGAATTACAAACTTTCTCATCTTCACAGCTACTTAGATCTTGCGCCAGCTTTTTTGCAATGTAAGAAGCTCAATGTTTTTGTCTACGTTGGTCTCATTTAGAGTTTAATCAGTAGAAGCAGACATTGTCATTTATCAGTTATTGACTCGGTGTTAATTCTAAAGGGCATTGCGTTTTTGTTTGAACGTTATCTGGTTCCTACTTCTCATTTTCAAATCTTATTCTCTGGTAAGGAGCGTTTGTTGCTTCACTAAATCCAGTGTTTGATTGAACAACTTGTCCAAAAACTCATTAGCATTGAAGATGGAAGAGAGAACAAAAAAGAACTGAAGAATTTTGTCTTCTTTACAATTTCAAAAAACCTGATTCTATGATTACTGTTACAAGGCAAAAAAAAGGACTTTTCTATCCTCATGAGTTCTCCTTCCTTCTGTTGCATATAAATAACAAGTAATAGCTTCCATTGTCTTGTAACCTCCTTGCTAAACAGTGAACATCTTACAACATGTTGAATATTGCTTCGTGCGATCCAAGCCATGCCCCATATATAATGCCATCTTTTCGGTCTTTTTGCCCTGAAAATCCAAAAAGTTTCTGTTTACGCTAAAGATAAAAAGGAAAATTAGAAGTCTAAGAAGCAAGAGAAAGATCAGTGTGTAAGTAGTACTTTCATCAGTAGACCAACACACAACTGAAGGGACAGAGTCCGAGAATTTGTTTTCAGACAAAAGTTGACCAGATTTGATACTCCAAATGCGAGTATAGCAGTCCTCTCCTCCTGAATATCAGAAAGACAAGTAAACTTAGAAGATCATCTCATGATTATCAAACTCTTGATGTTTTTCCAAGATCCAACACAGCAGTTATGTTTTCAGAACAAGGGCTTCCTTTTCATTACCAGATAAAAGAAATTTTTCTGTCGGGTCGATGCCAAATTCAATGCGAGTATGAGAATTTACATGTCCTTCATATGTCTGTACAGCGACCCCTCTCTTAACCAAGCGTTGATCGTATAATCTGATCTAAGAAAAGAGAAAAGTTTGGCTCTTTAGATAACCATTGAAATGCTCTTGAAAATCTCTTAGTAAGTATGTGCAGAAGCTAGAGCTAGTAGCAATACTCACTGTTCCATCCATGGAGCTTGCCATTAAGTACTGATCAGATGTTTTGAGTGTCTTCAGGCTGGAGAAGGAAAGAGCGAATGATAGAGTCACAAAACAAAGTAGTAAAGAGGGGTTTCATATATGGTTTCAGTAGTTTACAAACCACGTAAGAGATGACGGCATATAGATTACATGAGACGGATTTATGTTTCCTTGTAGCTGCATAAATAACAATTATAGTATAGTATCATCAGAATGTTGCAAGGAAAGCTCAAGAGAAGAAGATGAAAAGTTGGGACCATAACAAAGTCGTTATATGATCTTAGCAATACCTCAAACCATTGTTTATTTTTAGTAGTTTGACCAGTTTTACTTGATGACTGATATCGTATCTGGTGTCTGGTGAGCCTTGGAAACGGTCTTCCTGGTCTCTCACGTAGATCAACTGACACAATGGCTCCATTTCTGAGTCCGCACTGAACAATGTTTCCCTGGGAAAAAAAGAAGTAGAAGTGTCCATCAGTAAAAATTGAAGACATGATGACTTTAACTTGTCAGAAGAGGGTCAGACAGTAACTTGACCCTCGAGTTATTATTCAATTAAGAGAGACAACTGAATGAACAGATACCAACTAAGAGTTGGAAACAGTATTGAGCCGCTAGAAAATGATGCATCTTGGAGCTTAGAATTAAGAGAACTTTACCGATTGATGAAATTGTAGCGCAAGAACATCGCTTTTACTTCCGAGAAAGTATGAACCTGTTCCTGTTTCCAAATCAACCGAAGCGGCTCCTAAGTCGGTACCTGTCATAGATCAAAACGTTTTAATAATTTCTATATGGTTCCTGAAATTACTGAACCAGGTCCATTTACAGCAAAATTCTGGGGGACAACAAAATAGCACCGTAAGAAAGAGAAGGTACCAATAGCTGCATGACTCCCACGTATATTGCAATCAGCTGTCCAAATGGTACACTCAGAGGAAACATTCCCTTGGAGGCTTCGCGGAGTAAGTATGTTCCTTTCATCAGCAACATTTAATATAAAAATCGACCCACGACCAGTTGATCCTAGTGTAGTTATCCTAATTTCTCGTGTCAAGATTTCACAAATGGGGAGATGAAGACGAAAACTAAAAGATAAGACACATTTTAAGGATACAATGCTCGGTTTACGGGGTTGGAGTTTTCAGATGCATCATCATATCTTCCAATCAACTGTATAGAAGATATAGTAGATAAGGCCAGATAAGGTTGTGCAGGTCTCCATACAAACCAAGGTGCTTCCCTTTCTTCTGCATTGTTTTCTTTGAGGGGAAGAACAGAAACTGGATCACAGTCGATTCCACCATCGAATACTTGTTTAGCTTTGGAAACTCTCAATATGCTGCAAGAACAAACTTCCAAAGCATATAGGTTGGCATGAAAAATAATTTAAGCAGCTCAACTATTTCTTGAATGAATCGAAGTACATATAGTTCCATCATGAAAAAGATAAATAACATCATGTTACAGTCTTGAACATTGATAAAACCGATAATTCCAAGAAACTGAGTAAGACATACCTCAAACAACCACTAGAACTGCCTGCTACTAGGATGTTCTTTCTTGTCAAGCCCACAGATGTTTGTACATCAACCTGAAACTGTTTTAAAGCAGCATCGCCTGTGTGTTTTGTGGATTCGTATCTCCATACCTAAAACACAAGAAACGTTTCATTCCTGTCTTGTGTAACGTCAGTAAGGAACAGAATTGTTAAGTCATAGGTGGTACATACCACAGGATAAGAGGCTTGTGTCTTCTGAATCTCCTCCTTGAAGTTAGACATCTTCTTATTGACAGGAACAACATTGCCATTTAACTCTCGGGAATAAACTAGCTTCAATGCCTTTAGTTTTGTTCTCTTCTGATAATTTGTTTCCTGATGAAAATTTTCACATAAAGTTACTAAAACAGAGCTAAAGAAGTTGGGGAACTATCATTGATTCTACAAAGACTTGACCTTTACACAAATTCGAAGATCAAAGTAACCGACCTGTTCAGGCTTTGGGTCAGGTTTTTGTTGAGTTCTTGAAGAAGAAGAAGCTTTTGCACCAGGGATAGGGCCTTTAATGGGGAAGTATCTGTTCTTCTCCTCGTCGTAATAAAACCCAGGAAGTTCTAAAATCAAATTTATCCAAAAAAAGTTTCAAAAATCTCACATCAATCTCATGTACGCAATCGAAAATAGACGAATTTTTGAGAAAGAAGAAGATTCAAAGACCTGGTTTCATGTTGTCTTTTGTCTCGGAGTCGACTCTGTTCTTGTGTTGTTCTTCTCAGACTCCATTAAATAGCTTTTTTAGGTTTTGTTACACGAAGGAAGGAGGCTTAGAGAAATTGAACCGGAAACGTGTATTTTTTATTTAACTTTGGTTTAAATTGGATCGGTTATGATCCGGTTTACAATAGTGAAAAACTGAAAACTATAAAACCCACAACAAACTTCAACATTATTTAAAACTTCTCCACAGAGCTTTTTAGTTCTTGTGCTGTAATCTCCCACTCTCAGCACCAGCAAAAGGATCGATGATGACATTAACCACGGCGGGTTTTCTTGCGGCAAACGATTCAGAAAGGGCAGATTTAAGCTCATCGGGTGTTTCCACAATATAACCTTTGCCTCCAAATGCTTCAATAAGCTTGTGGTAACCTGCATTAGGAACAAAAGATGTAGGTGCTGGATCTTCTTTATGAGGACCAGAGATTTCTTCTGGACTCCTTCGGTCACCACCATAGACTCCACCATTGTTGAAGACTATAATCACCACTGGGAGATTGTATCTAACCAATGTCTACAATAGACAGTGAAAAAGATTCAGACAAAAAGACAGTTTCCCACATTAATGCTAATATAATGTAAAATGGTTTTTACTACCTCAACTTCCATACCGCTGAATCCGAAACCAGAGTCTCCTTCAACGGCAACAACAAGGCGATCAGGAGAAGCAACAGCAGCAGCAATGCAATAACCTAAACCAACACCCATTGTACCCCAAGTTCCTGCATCAAGCCTTGTCCTTGGCTCTTTCTGAACCAAAACCGATCTCCCTACATCCATCGTATTAGCTCCTTCTGATACCACAACAGGACTCGGTCCTTCCACAGCCAAAATGGCGTCTCTGATTATCCTCATAGGGCTCAAGAAATTGAAAGGAACCACATCTTTAGCAAGCTGCATCTCCATTTTCTCACTGTTGTCTTTAGCCTTCTTCGAAATCGATTCCAGCCATGGATTCGACTTACCGATACAAAAAGGATCGTCTTTAATCTCTCTGTTCAACAATCCAACCACAGTCTTGGCATCTCCAACAATGCCCAAGTGAGGTTTCCTAAGCTCAATCTCTTCCTCAGAGACATCAACCAATATAAATTTCACATCTTTATCCCATTTAGGAGACTCACCGAAATGGAGAAGCCAGTTAAGCCTAGCTCCAACCACCAAAGCGACGTCGCATTTCCCAATAGCGAGCGACCTAGCCGCCGTAGCCGAGAGCTCGTGAGTGTCAGGTAACAAACCTTTACCCATCGGAGTTGGTAAAAAGGGTATTCCAGTAATCTTAACAAGCTTCTTCAGCTCATCCTCTGCTTTCGAATACGCAGCTCCTTTCCCAAACACAATCAATGGCCTCTCAGCTTTCCTCAGCACCGAGACCGCAGATTCAATCTCCGATCTCAGAGTTCCCCGAACCGGCTCTTGCTTCGAAGACTTCTCAACCTCATCCACCAACCTATCAGCTTCAGATTCCGATATCTTCTGACGCAAGACGTCAGACGGAAGATCCAGATAACACCCACCGGGTCGACCCGAAAGAGCTCGATCCAAAACCCTAGAAACACAATTGGGGATTTCGCGAACATCTTTGGCTCTCTCGGACAATTTCGAGAAAGCCTTCACAGCTTCGATCTGATCAAGCTCCTGGAAATCTCCACGACCAACGTCTCTCTGATCGCAAGAACCAGAGATCATCACCATCGGCCACGTGTTAGCCCAAGCGTTGGAGAGACCCGCGAGACCGTGAACGCAACCTGGACCCGAAACCGTGAGAAGGATCCCGGGTTTGCCCGTTAGGTAACCGTATGCGGAAGCGGCGTATCCGGCTGATTGTTCGTTGTGGAAGGCGATGAAACGTATGCCTAAAGCCATGGCTCGGGTAGCTAGAGACGTGACGGGGATTCCTACGACGCCGAACATGTGTGTTACGCCGAGATGTGATAGTGACTTCGCCACGAGGACGTTGCCGTCGATCGACGAAGGTGTTGCTGAATCATCCGCCATTTTTTTATTTTTCACTTGGATTGATCAACTTTTGAGTTTTTTTTTTTCTACTTGCAGCAGTTTCTTTTATAAGCAAAGCATTTGAGTTGTGTTTTACTCTGATCACTTTGTATTCATGTAATTATGTAACAACTAATCTGTGTTTGCATAAATGGGGATAATATTAGCCTATTATTGATTTTTTTTAGTAATAATTTCTTCATTTTTAAAGTACTGTGTGATATAGATTATACTATAGTTTTTTTTTGTCACTAGCGAGTGCTCCTCACCTAATCTGTGTTTGGTCCGGTTCATATTTAATTAAAACAGTATTTGAGACGGTTCCTCGTTGGACTAATCCCTTTTTGAGGTTTTGCCACCAACATTGTAGTTAGCAAAAGAAAAACAAATCAAGTTGGATTTGTGCTTGCTTGCACACACAAGGTGGACCGCGGTGGACAGGGATTAGTCCAAACCAATATAACATATAGTGATTCTACAGAGCAAAATCAAACAAGCAATGTTTAAAACGATAGTGAATACCACAACCGATTGAGAGCTAACAAATTTTCTCTAAAAATCTACATGGATCAACTTTTGGATATTCTTAGAGATTTTTTTTTTTTTTTTGTGTAAGTCTAAGTTTAAATACGGTTAATATCAAATAGAAGTGGACTTAGTGGCTGATCCAGGAGAAAAATTTACATGGGACACAAATGAATACTTACCTAAACAACAAATTTTTAGCAATTGTAGATGAGAGGTATTAACCCCTCAAAAAAAATTTAAAAAAAATTGTAGATGAGAGGTATTAACCCCCTCCTTTTGACATAGTATGTGACACTTTTTACCAAATGTGCTAGGATATGTTATACACAATAGATCAAACTGAAGAATTGTTAAGAATGAGTGTGGGGCAATTGCCCAACCTCTATTACACCTAGATCCGCCCCTGACTGGACTCGATTAATTTAGTTAATAAAAAAATAAGACCTTTGACAAAATATAACATAAAAACAGCGACGTGTGGAACCATTTTCAATCAAGCATCTTTAATGGAATGCACATTCTCTTTCAATTTTGTCCTCACGTATACATTAGCTAGCTCTCCAGACATTCAAGAACCAATGCTAAGGTTCGTTGTAACACAGAAACATGGCGAGATAGCTCAAGAAATCAGCCAAGTTGAGTCTAAGAAGAGTCCGGATCAATTCACCTTCGATTAGGTTCAAACCGGACTCAAGTTCCATAGAGAGAGACCAAAGAATCGAGTTATTGCCCGAAAATGGTGATGATGCCGGATCCGTAGAAGAAGAAACCAAAGAAGAGAACAATGAAAGTGAAGAGGATGAAGAGAAAGAAGAAGAAGAAAGAGTCAAAGTTATAGTAGAAGACGAAGAAGAAGAAGAAAGAAAACAAGATGTTGGCAAGAGCTTTAACAATGGAGGCGTAGAAGGAAAAAAACGAGGTGGTGGTAGCGGTTGAAGCCGTTGAGGAGGAGGAGGGAGAAGGCGGGAACAGAGTAATGGTTGTGGTTGATAAAGCTCTTGCTTCCACCAGAGCTTTGGAATGGGCTATTACGCATACTTCCTCTAGTAGGAATGCAAGAGTTTCATTCGTGTTTGGAAGACAACTCCTTATCTGATATGCAGTATAGAGGAGCTTTCTATACTTGGTTTAATGAACGACAGGAAGACCCAATCCTTAGGAAACTTGATAGACTCCTCGTGAATGATTATTGGAGGGAACAATATCCTGAAGCTTTGACAGTGTTTGATCCCCTGGGAGATTCAGATCACTCGCCAAGTTTTGTCTTTACAACCTCACTCATTGAGCGAAGTAAAAAATCCTTTAAATATTTCTCGTTCTTATCTACGCATCGAAGGTATAAAGATGTCATCATAGAGGCCTGGCAGGAAGAGGTAACAGTAGGCTCTAAACTCTTCACAATTGGGCAGAGATTGTAGAAAGTCAAATTGGCTTGCAGACAATTAAATAGGGAGGGTTTAGGAATATTCAGCAGAGGACTAAAGAATCTTTGGAGGCTTTGGAACAAATTCAGTCAGAATTACTGACTGTTCCCTCGGATTCTTTGTTCAGAGAGGAGTATGTGGCCACGAAGAAGTGGGATTTTTTGCTAAGGCACAAGAATCCTTCTACAAGCAGAAGTCAAGGCTTCGTTGGACAAGAGATGGGGATGCCAATACAACTTTCTATCACAAGGCGGTAATTGCTAATCAAGGGAGAAACTCAATAAGATATCTCAGAGGGGATCATGATCAGAGGGTTCATAACATCAGTCAAATAAAGGACATGCTGACCTATTATCAGAGACTTCTGGGATCAGAGAATAGTTCGGTTACCCCGATGCCTGTCAGTGAGATTCAGAACCTGGTTCATTTTAGATGCCTATCGGTTCTTGCTGAGTCACTGCTACGGATTCCAACGGATGCATAGATCAAAAATACAACCTCTTCTATGCCAAAGGGCAAAGCACCTGTACTCGATGGGTTTCCAGTGGAATTCCTTTGGGAAGCATGGGATATTGTGGATCAAGATATAGTTGATGCGGTTAAAGATTTCTTCACCTCTAGTTATCTCTCGAGGAATTTTAATGCAACTGCCATCATCCTCATCTCGAAGGTCCAAGGAACAGATCAGATTTCTCAATATCGGCCTATATCATGTTGCTCTACTGTATATAAGATTATTACTCGCCTCTTAAAGCAAAAGATCAAGTCCTTTATCTCAGATGCTGTTCAAGAAAATCAAGTACGCTTCATACATGGTTGTCAATTATGTGAAAATGTTCTTCTTGCATCTGAACTGGTTACAAATTTTCACTCCTCTGGAACTACCACAAGAGGTTGTCTGCAGGTGAACTTGGCGAAAGCATATGATAGTCTAAACTGGTATTTCTTACTGAATGTTCTGCGTGCATTTGATATTCCAGAACAGTTCATAGGTTGGCTTAAAGAATGCTTCACAACCACCTCATACAACATAGCTTTTATCGGGGAGCTTATAGGATACTTCCCAGGTAGGAAAGGTCTGAGACAGGGTGATCCAATTTCCTCATTGCTGTTTGTCCTTGCAATGGATGTCTTGTCGAAAAAGCATGATAAAGGAGTCTTCGAGAATACCTTTGGGATCCATCCAATGTGTGAAGCACCGTACTCATCTCAGCTTTGCAGACGACATTCTTATATTCTTTGATGACAAAGAGGAGTCTCTTACTGGAATTTTGCGCATATTGGATGGGTTTAAAATCAGCTCAGGATTGGGTATCAATAAGGATAAGTGAGCTCTATTTTTGGATGGAGAAGACACTCAAGCAAATCATCAAATCGTAAGTAATGCTGGAATCCAAAAAGGATCACTCCCGGTGAGATATCTTGGAGTTCCTCTCACCTCTAGGAAACTAAGAAGGCAGGATTACCAACCACTAATCGATCGTATTCAGCAGAGATTTTCAGCGTGGATAGTGAGATTTTTGACGTTTACAGGAAGACTTCAGTTACTTCAATCCGTCATTTATTCCACTATCACGTTCTGGGCATCAATATCCATCCTTCCAAACAAGTGCCTTGAAAAGCTAGAGAGTATGTGTATTGCTTTTCTATGGAGAGGTGCACCCAACTCTGCAAGAGGAGCAAAGATCAGTTGGGAATCAGTGTGTACGCCTAAGGAAAATGGAGGTCTTGGGTTTAAACGGCTTAAGCACAGGAACAAAATCTTCACCTTGAAATTAATATGGATGATCTTCACTACTGGGGGCTCGCTATGGGTAGCTTGGGTGTGTTTGAACCTCATTGGCACTCGTTGTTTATGGGATTTAGATGCTACAGCCTCGAGGAGTTGGATCTGAAGAAGTTTGTGCAAGCTTCGTCATTTGGCAAAACCTTTCATTGTTTGTCAAGTGGGTTCAGGAGTGACGTGCAAATTTTGGACTGACAATTGGACTGGTTTGGGACCATTGTTAGACATTGCTAGCGACAGAGGACCTATCATAACCGGTTTACATAAGGATGCGGTGGTACTAGAAGCTTTGAGGAATGGCTAGTGGTGGATTCATCGGGTTAGGACCAAAAACCCTATCATTATGCTTTTAAAAAATTGCCTCCCTCAGGCTTCGATTGTCAATTCAGAGGTTGAAGCTGAGGATGACAGGTATTTATGGAAGATAGGAGATGAAGACGCTACTCATTGCTTCCCGACGGCCAAAACTTGGGAGTTTCTGTATCCTACTAGACCCAAAGTACCCTGGTATGATGTCGTGTGGTTCAAAGGTAGAATACCTAAACATGCGTTCATTACTTGGGTAAACGTTAGGAACAGACTCCACACAAGGGACAAACTCATACGATGGGGACTGACAGTGCCCTCCTTGTGCCTCTTATGCGATGCTCATGCTGAAAATCACCAACACTTGTTGTTTTGTCTGCAGTTATAGTGCAGAGATTTGGCATTATTTCACGGTCAAAGCTCAGGTAACACCTCCGATTATGTTTGATGATAGATCTCTCTGGCTTAGGAATCCAAGCCGAGATAAAAACATAGCTCTGATCCTTCGGTTAGCCTATCAAGCATTAGTCTACTTCATCTGGAAAGAAAGAAATTCCCCACTACACTATGTCGTTTCTCGTCCTGCCTCTGTGTTGATACTTGAGATAAAGAAAGTCTTTCGTTGCCATTTGGATCCTCTCTCAAGAGCACAACGTCGAATTGATCCGGCAAACTCCTACTTGGTGACATGGTTTGGTTTCTTTGACTAATGTTGTGTGTATGTGTGATGTTATTTGTATGTTGTTGTTCTCTTATTTTGTTAGGTGTTACTCAATTAGAAGGCGGTTGTAACAAGGTCCAGCCTTTCTGGACTGAAATGAAGGTATCTTTTATTTATTTATTTTTTTAAAAACACTCTTTTCCTGTTATACTTTACAGCCATTGCAGCCACAAGACACATACATGTAATTATGTAACAACCGATCTGTGTTTTGCATAAATGGTGATAACATTAGCCTATTATTGACTTCTTTTTATATTCTCTTCATAATTTTAAATTATATATGAATATTATTTTAAATTAATATTAGTTGATACTTGATACAATAGAAACATTAGTATAGTACATATTAGAGTATTTAAGTATTACTTTTTTTGGTAAATTTCTGCTATGTAAATTTGTGCTTATTGTTTAAAAAACATAATTATTTTGGTATTTATATTATTATTATATATAATTTTACTATTGTTAATATGATATGAAAACATATGTATATATATCTAATTTAATGAAATGAAATATATTTTATATGTAATTTAAGATATTTAAAAGATATTGCAAAAAAAACCATCTAGTTAAGATAAAATACAAAATAAATATTGAAACCAAATTTTATTAAAAATATTATATTACCTTAAAAATCAAAAAAAATATTAAATTTATGAAAAGATTCAATTGTTGTTTCACCAATGGTCACACAATATTAAAAAGAGATTCTCAGATTTTTCTACACTAACAATAATAATTTATACTTATAGTGAATACTGAATAGGAATAGTTAATTTTCCCTTAGATTTTGTAAGGGTTTCTTGGGGTTTTAATACGTTTTCAGAACTTAATTGGGTGTTTGGTACTATCACTATTTAAAACAGAAAAAACAGGGTGTTAAGAGATAGAGGATAGGAGAGATAGAACATAATGGTGGGACAGAGGAGATTGGTGGAGATTACTAGTTAGTCCTACGTGTGTTTTTAGTTTCGTTAGAGGAGAAAGAGAGGGTGGAAGCGGAGAGAGAGAAGAGGGAAGCATGAATTTTTTTTTCTTCTTTATTATATTCCATAGAATCTAAAAACAAAAAAATTGGCTAATTAAAATCTGTTTTTTTTTTAAATTTCAGATATATAAAAATCTATGTTTTTTTCTTTACAATTTGATATGCATTTTGTTTGATGATTTTATTTAATAATGTTAAATATTTTTTACAAATTGTGTATCCGTACACCATATTAAGTGTACATATATGTGTACACGTCTGTACACATTATTAAGTGTACAGATGTCTGTACGCATTATTAAGTGTACAAATGTAATTTGTTTAATTTTGATGTAATTTGTTTAATTCTTAGGTTTTTGGATGTCTGTAACACAATGATTTTGTAAATTTGATATGCATTTTGTTTGATGATTTTATTTGATAATGTTAAACATGTTTTACAAATTGTGTATCCGTACACCATATTAAATGTACATATGTGTGTACACGTCTGTACACATTATTAAGTGTACAAATGTATGTACACATTACTAAGTGTACAGATGTTTGTACACATTATTAAGTGTACAGATATAATTTGTTTAATTTTGATGTAATTTGTTTAATTCTTAGGGTTTTGGATGTCTGTACCATAATGGTTTTGTAAAAATTACATATGTACATTTAATAGTGTGTACAAACATATGTACACTTAATAAAGTGTATAGACATCTGTACACTTAAAAATGTGTATGGATACAAAAGATTTATATAATATATTAAAAATTATTAAACAAAATTCATATCAAATTGTAAAGAAAAAACTATAGATTTTTTTTGTATCTAAGAAGTTTTCTAAAAAAATTATATTAATTTGAAAAATCAAGAAAGAGGAAGAAAAGAAGAGTAATTGTATAATGGCATGAAATATAATTAAGAAGATTGTTGAATGCCAAAAAAGCAAGAAAATAGTCAAATAGTGTTAAATGTGGATTTTTCTAATTGCAAATAGTAAATATATTTTCTTTCGTTTGAAAAATGTATCATTTTGCCAAATATCTCGATTTTGTAATTGAACTGTTCTAAACCGCTTGGTTCGTCCAATGATTCAATGTCTTAATATTGCTGTTTCCCTTTTTTTTTTTTTTTTTCAGCAGTTTTGTTTCCTTTTTTACACGACAACTGACCGTATATATATTGGGGGAATTAGCGCAATGACACACAATCTAGTTTAGGTCTCTCACAAAAACCCCTAGCGCAAGAAAGGAATTTGATCCCTCCGGTAATGTAATAAAATCAATGAAGGGAAGAAGTGCGATTTGTGGATTGGAATTGAATAATGAGACGGAGTTGTGTGGGTTATGGTGGGTTCCAGATGATGTGGTTGTGGACTGCCTGACTCTGTTGTCGAGATTAGACCTCGTGGCCTTATCGATGGTCTCCAAGAGGTACCGGTGTGTCGCAAAGTCCCATGATCTCAGGATCTTGAGGTCTCGGAGCGGTTGCCTTCACCCATATATGTACGTATATATGCACATGTATCCAGATCCAAGCCCACGGTGGTTCGTCCTCCACCCCGTGCAACGTCGGCTGAAACGGCTCAATATGGACTACTCGTATCCGGCCCCGGTAGCAGGATCCTGTTTCGTGCAGACGGCTTGGGGGATCTTTATAATCGGTGGACTCATAGACGGCAAACCCACATCGGAAGTCACGTTTTTTGATTGTACCGATCACACAGTGCGCCGAGTAAATCCCATGAAGATGGCTCGGAGCGGAGCATCGGCAAGCTTGATAGACAACAAGAAGATATACGTGTTTGGAGGGTGCTGGGACGCTGCTGATTCCTCCAAGTGGGCAGAGGTGTATGATCTCGAAACCGGAATTTGGGAGTTCCTGCCTGTGTCTACGCCCAAGATGCCCCTCAAAATCCAACAAAGTGTGGTGACGGACGACAGCAAGCATGTTTACGCGGTGGATGAGGATGGTCAAATCTTTAAGTTCTCAACAAGTGAATGTGTGTTTGAGGCAGAGACAGAGGCAGCCGCAGACGCAGACTACGGAAACGATTGGCTTTTAGCTCATCCAGCATTGTTCTGCCGTGGTACCGGCGGGAGAATACTGTGGCGTATTCCATTTAAGTCGACTTGGAGGGAAGTCAAGGGTTTGGAAGAGCTGCAGCAGCAACACTCTGGTTTTGATATCATCAAATTCTGCTTCTCTCGTCGTCGTGGCAGGATGGCCATCTTCTGGGAAGCTCGGCCTCAAGGTCCTGATGATCAGATTTTGGAGCTTTGGTATGCCGAATTTTCCATTGCGCCACGCGTGGAAGGCCAGGTATTGCAGGTTGTGGCGAACATTGAGTGGTCTGGTGCTGTCCTCTCCTCGGACTCATCATGTACTGACCCCTTTAACTTGTTATATGCTGTTTCTCTTTATGTCTGAATATTCACATATAACTTTATTTTTTTGTTTTGTTTTGTTTTGTGATTTATATAATTTATAGCAATTCAGTCAGAAAGCTTTTTACTCTTGTGCATTCTCAGGGAATCAAGTGTAATTTTCGCTAGCTTTGAAGATTACATAGAACAAAAGAAACCTCATCTACATATAACTATAATAGTCTTTTTTTCTTTTTTCTCCACTTATCCGTGGTTTAAAGAGTTCCCACCCAGCAAGAGAAGAGGTAGATGAAATAATTGTATCGTTACACATGTAGCAGCAGTTTCCGATGAATCAGCACTGAAATGACACAGAGCTTAATCGATATTATAAGGATAATATTAGGTGGATCAAAGAAACAGTTAGGTTTGCTAATGAAAGAACTGAGAATATTAGGCTGATTGAAACTGGCTTTTAGTTTCTTGTAAAATGCATTTGGGTTTTCTTCTACTAGTTTTTGTTTGTTATACGATACTTTTACTATACTTTGACTGTCGACCCTGGTAGATTTTGGTTGGAAAATGAAGAGGAGTTTTCATTAGCTATAGGGGGACCAAAAGCAAATAACAAGGTGCTATTTTTTTTTTTTTTTTTGAATTTAATGTTAAATTATATTCAAAGAAAAAATAGCTTTGTTACAACAAGTGCAGCTAGTGTTTGAATATTTGAGCTAGAGAGTAGAGAAGATTACATAATTAGAAGGAAAACAAACTCAGGGTCTAGTTTGGAACCAAGCCTGAAGGCCATTGTCGAACCTCCTATCCCCCTTTCGCTGAATAGACAGAATCTGATCCCTCACCTGGCGATCAATCCATTTGATCAATTGTCCTGATGTGTTGGCATGTTGACCATGTAGTCGTCCGTTGCTTCTCTCCAGATGGTATACACCGTAAGTTGAAAAGTGTAATGTGCGAAAAAGCTTCCCAGGCGGTCAAGGCGCGTATCTGATAAAAACAGCAGAAGCTGATGCCAGTCGTTAGAACACTGGGTCCCGACAAGGTGCTAATTATTCCCAAGTAAAGTTAGAAGACATGGAATTCAACAAGGTTCCACCAACTTCAACTTATGTGCTGAGTTTGGAGATCATCTCTTCCACCAACTTCAACATGGTTCCAGGTATCCCCTCCCCTTCTTGATCAACCGATTGAGAAGCTAACAAGTTTTCTCTAATCTACTACATACATGGGTCAACTTTTGGATATTCTTTTGAGATTATTGTTTTTTTTGTGTATACGTCTTAGTTTTAAATACGGTTAATATCAAATAAAACTGGACTCGATTAATTTAATAAAAACAGCAACGTGTGGAACCATTAACAATCAAACATCTTTAATGGCACGCACGTTCTCTTTCAAATTTGTCCTCACGTATACATTAGCTAGCTCTCCAGACATTCAAGAACCAATGCTAAGGTTTGTTCTTCTGAGTTGCAGTTTGTAACAGAAACATGGCGAGATCGCTCAAGAAATCAGCCAAGTTGAGTCTAAGAAGAGTCCGGATCAATTCACCTTCGATTAGGTTCAAACCGGACTCGAGTTCCATAGAGAGAGACCAAAGAATCGAGTTTCTACCCGAAAATGGTGATGATGCCGGATCCGTAGAAGAAGAAACCAAAGAAGAGAACAACGAAAGTGAAGAGGCTGAAGAGAAAGAAGAAGAAGAAAGAGTCAAAGTAATAGTAGAAGAAGAAGAAGAAGAAGAAGAACAAGATGATGGCAAGAGCTTTCACAATGGATGCGTAGAAGGAAAAAATGAGGCGGTGGCAGCGGTTGAAGCCGTTGAGGAGGAGGAGGGAGAAGGCGGGAACAGAGTAATGGTGGTGGTCGATAAAGCCCTTGCTTCCACCGGAGCTTTGGAATGGGCTATCACGCATACTTTACAGCCACAAGACACTCTTTTCCTGTTATACTTTGCAAAACCGTTTAGAAAAAGTTCTTCTCTTACCCTCCTCTTTTTCATTTCCTTCTCTAAAGGTTTGTTTGGTTTGGCTAATAAGGGTTTTCGGGTTGGCTTTTAGGCAAAAGAAAGAACCGAAAACGCGAGGTGAAAACGGATGAATTGGTCCATACTTTGAAGAAACTTTGCCAAACAAAACGACCCGGGGTTAGTCACACTTGGTATTTGTTTGTGTTTATCATAACTAACACTATTCATTGTTTTGATCAAATTAGGTTTCTAGCATTGGTGACGTGGTGTTTTGTTCTATATATGTCAGATAGAAGTGGAGATAAGGAGGTTAGAGGGGAAAGACAAAGACAAGGGACAGAAGATAGTTGAAGAAGCAAAGAAACAACAAGTGAGCCTTTTAGTAGTTGGACAAGAGAAGAAACCTCCGGTGTGGAGGCTATTGAAGAGATGGGCATGGAAAAGACGCCGTGGACACGGCGGTGTCCTCAAATACTGTCTCGAAAACGCCTCTTGCATGACAATAGCTGTTAAACCCAAGAACCGCAAGCTCGGTGGTTACTTAATCACCACCAAACGCCACAAAAACTTCTGGCTTCTCGCTTAAGCTCACCGCAAGTTTTCCTTTGTTTGTTTGTATCATCAAAAAGCTTTTTTTTTTAAGTTTTCACCTTTTTCATTTCTCATAAATACACAATTAGCAAAGAAGCTTTTCTTGGATTATTCATATAACAATGTAACTGCACAAAAATTATGAACAATTTTTTTCCCTATCTTCTGCTGCTTCAATCGGTTAATGATTCCGAGATTCTGTTAATTAACAGAACACATTGGAATGTAAGTGAAGACTTCTTGGTGTTTACTAACCTTTTCTTCTTTGAGCTGAGTTTTCGGGTTTTGGTTCAAAACTACTAAACCCAATGCTTATAAGCAATCCGGTGAAGCTGATCATATCCTGCAAGCACACCTGCTCCTGCTACTCCAAGAAGCATGTTCGCAGTAACTCCTCTATATAGCGCATAGAACCCTTCAGATTTAACAATCTCTCTTAAGGCATGAATGGTGTTCCGGTATTTTACAGGTTGTCCTGATGTAAGCATCATTCTCCTCCTAAGTGTGTCAAAAGGGTAAGCAATGACGCCTGCAGAGGTAGTAATGCTCCAACCCAATAGAAAGCTAGCCAAGAAGTTTCCCTGTCACAGAACCAAAGAACCATTTTTTTAGCTATATTCTGTGATAGATTAAGCAACTATACCGTCATAGGGTAGATGAGATTACCTCCAAGGAACCAACTAAAACAATAGGTTTGAAGGTATCGTACATCCCAAAATACATTCCTCGGTAAAGAGTGATTCCCAATATTGACACACCAAATCCACGGTAAAGCCCTTTAATGCCATCGCTTGACAAAGTTTTTTGATACACATCGATCATCCCTTTAAACTGTCTCTTGCCATTAACTGAACATTCCTTTGCATCAGTACCTAAACGAGTCCTTGCGTAATCAAGATGGTACAGAAACAAAGAAGTCGTTGCTCCAGCAGCGCTTCCAGAGGCTACATTCCCAGCAAACCACTTCAAGTAACCATCTTTCTCTTTGGAACATCCGAGAAGGCTCTTGAAGTAACCTTTAAATGCAAAGTTGGAAGCCTAAGAGCAATTAAATTTTAGTGACAATAAGAATCTAAGACTTGATGAGCACTCTGATCTGAGTAACGGTCCTTGGAAAAGTACCTGAGTAGGGAAATAACGAATGACATTGGCTTGATTGCCTCTCCAAAAGGACAAAACACCTTCTTCTCTGAAGATTCTGCCAAAGCAATTACCCAAACCAGTATAAGGTTTTATGAGATGGCCAGTCTTGATCATCTCTCCTTGATTCTGCAGTAAAAGCTTGACCCTTTCGATTGGAGCAGCTGCAGATTTAGCAACAATGGCTGCAGCACCTCCCATCACAAAATCAGCAGAGAATCTCTCAGATTTTCCAACCAAAGCCATCTTCTTCTTCTCCCCTCACCTAACTCAATTCAATACCAACGATTCAACAAAAGTCCCTATAACCAATAAAATTGTGATGATGGCCATAATAGACAAAACAGATTCTTCAGGGTTGTAGAAATTTCAAATTCTAAAAGCTAACCCCCCCCCCCCCCCCCCCCCTCCCCAAAAGGGTCAACTTTTACAATACAAGGAGTTTAAGAATCAAACAACGAATTCAAAAGGACAATAATTGATAAAATTGTTGAAGTGAAAAACCTGGAGATTGCTATATGATTTCCAGGTACAGGGAGAAGAGAGAAGCTGACGATATCCCTTTTTTATGTTTTTCTTTGTGTTTAATTCGTTTTGAGAACTCAATAAAATAGAATAGAGAGATAATCATACGTTTCTGTGTAATTCAAGGTGGTGGACGACAGAGGAAGAGCAAAAGGATGGGTTTTTTTAATATTTTTTTCTTTTCATTTTTTAATTTATTTTAGCATCTAAATTCAATTGACAAAATTGAAAAACTGAAAGAGAGAAAAATATACAAAGTTGAATTTGCCCGCCGAGGAGAGAGCGAATCGAGTCTTCTCACAACTCAGGTGTCACTGTCAACAATCGAAGACACCACCACTCACGGTGAAGTGAAGCTACTACCTTGAATCTTACTGCGCCGAGATAGGTTTTTTTAAACTCTCGATACTTCTCCTTCTTCTTTCAGATATATAGGGTTTTGAAATCAGTAGCCCTGGGCATTCAGATACCCGATCGGATTCGGGTTTTTGGATTTTCGGATGTAGAGATATAAAATTTAATTAGGTATTTTATAATTTCGGGTCAGGTTCAGGTAATTTGGCTTCGGGTTCGAGTAATTTCAGATATATCCGAATTCATAACTTTTTTTTTGTCATGAAAAGAGAAAAAAAAAATTAGCTTCTAGCTTCCTTTTCTTTTTCCCCTCTTCTTCATCTCTCTAATCTTCACCCAAAAACCCTAGATTTATTCATCCATAACCACCACTTCAAGAACCAAATCTTTTAAATCTTCTACCAAATCTAACAACATCTACAGCAAATTATATGATATGATTCATATTCATCTCTGTTTTCAATCTCACTCACTCCTCAAAAGTCAAACACCACAAACTATCACTCAATATTTTAGATTTGTTTATCATATTTCTCATAAAATTGATCTGGATAATGAAAATTTAAATCGATTAGGGATTCTATAGTTCTTTCGTTGATTATGAAAGAAAAAAATAAGTCAATTAAGAATTTTAAATTACAGATGTATAAATATATATAAATATTAATATTTTTATACTAAGACATAATAAGTAAGGTGGCAAAATGGTTTATAATGCACTAATTAATGCATAAAGTACTGGGTTCAAATCCACAAAAGTGGAGTTTTGTACTTATTTCGGGTCAATTCGGATCCTCTTCAGATATCGGATAATACCTGAACCCGATCGGGTATCCGAATCTCAGAAAAACTAAATCTGATCGGATATTTCATACTACCCGAATCCGAACCAAACTGCCTATTTCAGATCGAGTTCAGGTTCGGGTTTCAGATTCCGTTAAAATGCCGAGACCTTGAAATCAGTGATTTTTGTTATTGTTTGAATTGGGTGGGTCTCGAGATCTCGAATTTGAAACTGGTTCATTCAAAACCGGACATTTTCACAACCCTGAAATTGATGGTTTACGAAAACCGGAACTTGGTGGAATGAGACTCTGTGAATCTCTTTTTTTTTTTTCTTCTGCAATTCGCGTAAAAAGCTTTGTTTTTGGTTTGAAGTTGCAGAGAGTGAAAGCGAGAGAACCAATGGAATCAATGTCGCCAATCTCGTGCCCAACGACTCCTCGTTGGAACCAAGACAGGCCATTTCTCACTGGTCGCTTCCACCAGGTTCTCCCCATCTTTATTACTTGTGCTTGATTTCGTTTTAATTCTTTCGTATTTTTGATTTTTTTTGAAGAAAGAAAGATACTTTTTTGACACAATGGGTGGGTGGGTGTATTATTATTTCTCAGGAAACGAGGCCAAGCTCCAAACTTGCTGATTCTAAGAGGTCCTCTAGGTGTGTTCTCGATTTCTACGTTTAAATTTCTAGTTTTAACCTCCCAAGTCAATTGCTTTATTACTCTTCCGAGCACATTCCAAAAGAAAAAATCACTGATTTTTTTTTTTTGTTTGTGTGATTTCCACTCTCCATTTGGTTTCAGCAGTTCTGGAGTAGATCAGGCAATTGGCTGCTATGACACAGCGCTTCAGGTTTGTGTTGTTTTACAAACCTAGTGCTTTTTGCTTCCATTTATTGTGTATCCTTGAAACTGGTGGTGAGGTACATAAAGCTTGGGTTTATGGTGTGTGGTTTTAACTAGACTAGGGTAATTGATCTGAGCCAAGTAATTGTGGAACTTGCTTGCCTAGGTTGAGACTTGGTGTCATCTCTTCTGTTATGTCCATTTCAATAACTTGTTTAGCCCTTTTGGGCATGCAGGAACTTATTGTCATTGATGATCTCTTGTCTGCTTTGGTTGGAATTGAAGGGAGATATATATCAATTGAACGATTCCATGGGAAGGAGGATAGTATAGCTTTCCAAGTTGATCGATCAATGGAGTTGGCACTACAGGCAAGTCGTACTCAACTCATTTAATTTTGGTTCTTATCCCAAGCATTTTAATCATGATGGTCTACAAGTGGTCAACCGAGTGATTTCTAACCATGCATGATCTTCTATCTTTGGTGCTAAGTTTGTCAAATAGAAAGTAAAAGTTAGTGCAAAACTGACAAAGTCATTCACATTTTGAGACTGTTATTTGAAAGGTGTTTCCTCGTCTTGTATGTTTATGGAACTTGGTGCTGTTTTATTTGAAAGAATATGGCGTTTAATTGGTGTTCTGACTTCTTGAAAGTGTTATTGTTTTATTTGGAACTCTTTTGACAAGGATTTAGAGATGTTATAAAGAATTAACATTGTAACTCTTAGTTTTATTGGGTCTTTTGAATATATTGACCAATACAAATTATTTTTGCAGGAATTGGCAAAAAGAATATTCCCTTTATGTGAATATTATCTGCTGATTGACCAATTTGTGGAGTCAAGTTCACAGTTCAAGAACGGGCTAGTTAACCATGCATTCGCAGCTGCACTCAGGGCACTCCTCCTTGTATGTGATATAGGTTGCTAGCTTTGTGATTATTATGATGCATTGTTTGTTGAGTTATTTTCGTTCCCTTATGTTTCATTTTAGCGACTTTGCGAGCTGAATATGGATTCCTTAAACTAGTAGCCAACTTTGGGGATCTACTCAGTTAACTAAAAGCATGATTTTAGTTTTTTTATTGGGTTTCTTTTCTTTTTTTTGTCCACGGAATTGGTTTCTTTAGCACATTTCTGAGTGTGTGTTATGCGTATGTATGAATATCTAAGATGACGCATATAGCTCATACTGTCATCTTTGTGTTAAATTCTTGCTGTCTCTGTAATCTCTCTCTAATTATTTCCCCATTGAATAAAATGATAGTCTGATTCTTTTCTTTCTGTTTCACATGTGGGGTTTCGTGTCTAGTCCATGTCATGTATTGATTGGACTAAGGATATCATTTCTTGTTAGCTCTGAGGTTATTTGACAACATTCTTTTCTATTGCTGAAAGTATTAACAATCCTGTCTTTTATCAGGATTATCAAGCCATGGTGGCACAATTGGAACATCAATTTCGACTTGAAAGACTTTCTATCCAAGGATTATGGTTTTACTGTCAGGTCTGTCTTTCTTCTAGACAATTCAACCTACTGGTTCCGTAAAAAAGTTTGCTGACTGATTGTTTTTCGTATCTCTCAGCCCATGATGGGATCCATGCGCGCATTGGCTGCAGTAGTTCAGCAGGCCTCGACGAAGCATTTTGTGGGTTCTGGTGTTCTCAATCTCTTGCAGAGTCAGGTAGATTTTTGCTTTAGTCATAAAATCTTTTGAGTTTTTTTGTACTCGAACTTTCTTATTATATGTCCTAATCTTGAAGACTGTCATGCCTAGGCTAAAGCGATGGCTGGTGATAATTCAGTAAGGTCATTGTTAGAGAAAATGACGGAGTGTGCAAGCAATGCATACCTGAGCATATTGGAAAGGTTGGTTACCTACGCCTCTTTTTTCCTTGCTCGTAACTAGACTCATAGCCAAAAAAAAAAGTTGTGCTATAATCTCTGCCTTTTCTCCTTTGTTATTACACATGGAATGCTCAGATAATCTAGTCTAACCTGTGGCTATGTTTTTCTATTGTTTGGAAGGAGTAATTGGCGAGCATGTTTATTATCTTTTGTCTGGCAGATCTGTACATGGATATTTGCTAAAATACAATGTTAGATGTGTCAACTAACTTTAATTAGTGTTTAATTAAGGTGGGTCTACGAAGGGATCATTGAAGATCCGTATGGGGAGTTTTTCATTGCCGAGAACAGGTCACTTAAAAAGGTACTTCAATTTTTGCTCAGCTCACCAGCACAATTGTCAATTGCTTACAATGTCATTTTTTTCGTACAGGAGAGCCTCAGTCAGGACTCTACAGCTAAATATTGGAGCCAAAGATACAGCCTCAAGGATACCATCCCTGGCTTCCTTGCAAACATTGCTGCAACAATATTGACCACAGGGAAATATCTAAACGTTATGAGAGAATGTGGGCACAATGTTCAGGTACGATTGTGTATGAATTTTTAGTCTTTTGATACAATTAACAGTGTTTGTGATATTGAACATGAGATTGGCTGATTTTTTTAACAGGTTCCTCTTTCAGAGAGATCTAAGTTAACAATATTTGGTTCAAATCATCATTATCTTGAATGCATAAAGGCTGCTCACGAATTCGCCAGTATAGAGCTTGTGAATCTCATCAAGGATAAGGTAATAAATTGTGTTATGACGGCTTCTTTGATGTCATTACTCGTAAATACACCTCTCTGATCATCAGTATATGATTCAGTATGACCTCGTAGGAAGGCTTCGATCTATAAAGCACTATCTTCTTCTCGACCAGGTATGCTGGTTCTGTTCATCAGACTTTTCTAGGCATAATTTATCAATCCGAAAAGTTTGTTGTTTAGTTGTTTGATTTCTAATTGATTTTGGTACAACAATCTAATGAACTACAGGGTGATTTCTTGGTTCATTTTATGGACATTGCTCGAGAGGAGCTCAACAAAAAAGTGCATGAAGTATCTGTTGAAAAGTTGCAGGTGCTTTTCCCCCTTTAGAGCATGATCTAAGTATTAGACATAGTTTCTTACCATTAGTTAATCGATAGGGCTCGCTATTTTTTAGTTGGAATCTGAATGGATGTCTATTGTTTAGTCTTTGCTAGATCTTGCTCTACGTACCACAGCGGCTGCAGCAGATCCTTGCCACGAAGACTTGACTTGTTGTGTGGTGAGCAGTTAATTTTTCTTTTCCTGGATGTGATCAGTTACAATGTTGTTTATACATAATATATTCTCACTTTGCATTCATTTCTTAGGATCGAGCTTCATTGCTTACGACTTTGGGAATGCACAAGGACTCTGATAGCAATAGTATAGAGGACCCAGTGAGCATCACTGGTCTAGAGACATTTTCCTTGAGCTATAAGGTCTTCTCCTTTCTTGCTTGTCTGCAACTACCTGATTATATTTGGATTCTTACTATTATGTTCGTCGTGATATATTTTAGTAATTCCTCAGTGTAAATACTATTAATAATTATTATATATAACTACTAAGTCCCTTCTAGATTTCATCATTCATACTTATATAAGTAACCGACAAATTCATATTCGATTGGCTACTCAATTGTTTGATATGTTGGTTGTGGCTTTGTGTTTCAGGTTCAGTGGCCACTATCTATTGTCATCTCAAAGAAAGCACTGTCA
Source organism: Camelina sativa (assembly GCF_030686135.1). Lineage (NCBI taxonomy): Eukaryota > Viridiplantae > Streptophyta > Magnoliopsida > Brassicales > Brassicaceae > Camelina > Camelina sativa. Next base: position 3,652,190 of record NC_141887.1, read on the forward strand.
AAGTACCAGTTGATTTTCCGCTTTCTTTTTCATTGCAAACATGTGGAACGCCAGCTTTGTGGTGCTTGGCAGATACATCAAGTATGAACTGATATAAAATTTCTAGCTTGTACTTCATTTTATTTTTGGTTTCTTATAAAACCCTTTTAATCATGTTGCTTCTCTAATAAACTGCTGTGAAATTCTTCAGGGGATTCGGTCTATGAACTCTAAGGGTACAGCAATTCCTAGATCATCGCTTCTCTGCCGTAGTATGCTTAAATTCATCAGTAGCCTTCTACATTATCTTACATTCGAGGCAAGTCATGAAGTTTCTGTTTTTTCGTTTGCTATAAACTATTATGATTGCTAGTTGAATGAAATTTGGATTTTTTATTTTTTTAAGATTTGATTGTCTATCCGTAGCTCCTGTTTTCCATTGATATTTTGTGGTATAAGTCTCTAGAAGACTGGCGTCTGGAATTGCTGACATACACTCTAATATTGAATCCAGATATCTCTGTAGTCCTAAAACTCATACTTACAAATGTAGGCACTTCTTGCAACTGCAACTGCAAGTTACGAGATATATGTTAGTACACTATCAGTTAACAGTTGAGAGAAATCACACCAGAAGTGTATGAAGCCATAATTTTTTATGAGATGATCTGGTGTTTATTTTGGCAACTATTGGCTCTCCAGTTCTGTCTAATGTTGCATTTGCTTGCTTTTATGTCGGATGTCTCTTCAGGTTCTTGAACCAAATTGGCATGTGATGCATGATAGACTACAATCCACAAGGAGTGTAGATGAGGTAAGATAAGAGAGCTGCTTTATTTTTGTTTGCAGGAAAACATTCTTCATTGAACAATGTGCCATCATCTTACAGGTGATACAACATCATGAATTCTTTCTTGATAAATGTCTGAGAGGATGCTTGCTTCTTTTACCTGATGTCCTTAAGGTTTGCCCCTGTTCCATTAAATGTTGTGTTTTCTCATAATCGATGTAATTATGTTCTTCTCTTTCGTGCAACGATAGCAGAAATTCTGAACGCGCTAGTAATAGTGTGATGTTTATCAATAGTTTACACTCGTGTTTACTGCATTGCAGAAAATGGAGAAGTTGAAATCAGTGTGTCTACAATATGCTGCAGCTACACAGTGGCTGATATCATCATCTATCGACATCAATAGCCAGTCTCATCCACAGAAGACAATGATAAGAGATACAATCGTCACAGAATCCATATTGTAAGTAGTGGCAATGTACTATTTTAAGACTAATTGCTTCACTTTCTTGGTGTAACATTTAGATCTTCATAAAATCAGTTCCTGTTACAATTTTTGAACTTCATAGTACGGTATTGTTCTAACATGGCTGTAACGCGTTTTACATAGCAATTTCGAAAGGGAATTCAACACGGAGTTGCAGAGCTTAGGACCAGTCTTGAGCAAAGGCTCCCAGGCTGAGCCATACTTGACTCATCTCTCCCAGTGGATCCTCGGTGTTTCAAAAGAATGAGAGTGAGACTTTTACTAAACAAACTCAGGCAACTCAATTATTTCTTAATGTTATCAACTGATATTCAGCTTGAAGTTGTAATGAGATATGTGAGGGTGTTTAGTCGTGTTGTTATTTATTTTGTGAATTTCCACGATAGAAGAAAAAGACTCAGGCTATCTCTGTTACAGTTTGCTATCAAGATTTGTGTGGTTTCACTGCAAGTATACTCTTTGGGAAAGTATATGTGAATCTCTTACTCTGTAACTCAAAAGTAATTTGTTTGAGTTTCTTTGTACATTGCATTAATCTCTCACAATAAATCCAGATCCATCTGTTTTGCTGGCTAATATACAATAAACAAAATCCAATTATGCAATCCAAAAAAGAAGTGAAAACACACTGGAAAAAGTACAGAAAAGTTTCAGAAGAAATAGAAAAGATTTTGCTTCAGCAGTTGATGCCACACTTGGAAGTATCAGGTCCTTTGGTCTTGAGGACAAAAGGATCAATTCTGACCCAAAGCAACGAGAAGATAGATGCCAACAACACTGACCAAATGACCACAATGGTTGGTGTTCTGTTCTGTCTTCCCATCAGACCTTTGAGGAATGGGTAGAGATGAACGATGACCCAAAAGGAGAAGAAGAGTTTACCAAATAGAGGTCCCCATGACTGATATCCATTGTTAATGGCATCTGAGATGCCTGCAACAACGCCGACAATGTTTATGATCAAGACGGTTGTTGGAGGGATAAGCAGTGTTGTCCATTTGAATGCGTAAAGTTCTCCAAAGTCATCATCATCTGTTGCCTTTGATGTGACTGTGAAGTTTGTGTCAATGCCTGCTAAGATTTTGAGGAGACCTTGGACAACCGCAAAGAGATGAGCTGAGATTCCTCCAATAACCCAGAATTGCTCGTTTCTCCACCATTCTTCAATGCTAACTCCGCTCCATCTCAGTTCCAAGATTCCCGTTACAATGATCGACATGAACAGTGAGATGAAGAAGAGACTAGCAAATGTGCTTATCTGAAAGACAATTCGGGAAAACAGATAGTTAGCAAACTTAATGCAGCTTTGTAAGCGCTTTATCTGATGACTTTACTAACCGGTGGCATGATGAATTTGTCTGTAAGGAGACAGATGGCTGGAAGGATACAGTAGGCAAGGAGTGGTATAGATGTGAACGGGTAGATTGTTGTGTTGGCATAAGCAAAACGCTCAAGCCACTTGAGGTTTCCTCCTTTGTAGCCATACCAGAGAGGACTGTGTCGGCTGAAAAATATCTCAACCGATCCGAGTGCCCAACGCAAAACCTGGTTTAACCTGTCTGATAGATTAATAGGAGCTGAACCTTTGAATGCAGGCCTCTTAGGCATGCAGTAAATAGACCTCCAGCCACGGCAATGCATCTTGAAACCCGTCAAAATATCCTCCGTGATAGAGCCATAGATCCAACCCAGCTGCAATTCGGAGATACACAAAAGTTTCTTACGCTGGCCAGCTTCTAAATCACAAAGAAGGTACTATCTTACGATTCAGCATTATTACCTCAGTTCCCCACTCAGTCTTGTCTTCATAACCGCAGCTTATGACATGGATTGCCTCCTTAAGGAGCACTGCAGGACTTGATGATGGAGGAACGCCACCTTCTTCCATCAAAGTCGAGGTTACAAAGATGGATGATTGCCCAAACTTTTTCTCAAAGTTCATTTCAGACATCAAATGCTCCTTATCACCTTCTGCTCCTGCCAAAAAAAAACTATTAGATCTGCAAAATCCCAACGTAAACTAAACCTACTTCAAGATATGGACTGATGTTATAAGGTTGTTGGGATAATTTACCTCCAAGGGCTGCAACGTCACCATTCATGTCATTCTTGGAATGTTTTTTATTCTTTCTCCGGCGTCCAAAACAAGGACAACAACCACAGCTCAACATCTTTGGACGTTTAGCACCCTTTGGCGGGTCATAACCATACAAAGCTTGTCGTTTGAAAACACAACCAGTACCAACGTAAACTGGACCCTGGATTCCATCTAGACCTTTCATATTGATCTGTTGCAAACAAGAGGGTAAGGAATTGGGTATATTTATCTCATAGACCACAACTTGAAGAAATATTAATTGTGTCTTACATCAAAGAAGACTGTGTTTCTGTTGGCGTAACGATCGTTCGTGTCAATACCATCGAACCTTTGAGGGAACTGAACATAGCAGACCTTCTTTCCAATCTGAGGATCCATCAAAAAACACATTGCCTCCCTTACGGCCTTGCTGTTGTTCACATAGTGATCACAATCCAAGTTCAGCATGAAAGGAGCATTTGTGAGTACGCCTGCCACTCGAACCTGAAAGAAGTATCAGGTTAGGTCCAAGAAACAGAGATCATTTTCTAGTTTGGTCCAAGGCAGATCAAGAAAATTACCAGGGCGTTCATGGCGCCGGCTTTTTTGTGATGCTGGAAACCGGGACGCTTCTCACGGGACACATACACAAGCCGCGGAAGCTCGTGGCCTTCGACATCAAATCCTCCGCTGTGGCCGAGGAAGACTTGGATCATTCCTGGGTGGTCCTTAGTGTTGTTCCCTGGCCATGGTGTTCCATCTTGCATGATCCAACCCTCTAGAGGAACCTTTGAGGCCTTCGCCACGAGAGCGTTGATCCTGACCTTGAACTCCTCATACTCTCTCTGTCATAAGTCAATTTCTCTTATGAGTTTAGATTATAGTGAAAAAACTGGGTGGTGGTACAGCTAGATCAGGTAATATACACTGACCTTCATGGCTCGACGTTCTTTAACAAACGTTGGGTGGACTTTGTCCTGGAGATAATCAATTTTCAACGTGAAGTACATCTCCGGTGCCCGTGGCTCTATGGAGAATTTCTTACAGAAGGGAACCCATTTTCTTGCAAACTCAGCAGTTTCTGAAAGAGATTCGAATGTGAGCATTGAAGCACCGTCATCAGAGACATAGCAGGAGATTTTCTCAACTGGATAGTCCATGGCCAAGATTGACAGCACAGTGTTGGATGTGACGAGGGGAGGCTCCTTCAAAGGGTCCACCGTACTGACAAAGACATCTACAGGGGCAAGCATATTTGGTTCACCTTCTCTTTCGTACCTGTATAAGCAAAAAAAAAACTATTTATATCTGAACTCCAACTTCATAGATTTTAAGACTCCTACTTGACAATATGTAAATTTTACCTGAGCGAAAGCCGATCTAGATAGGTCTCACGCTCAATGGGGAACCACTTGGGGAACTGATCAAGAATCCAAGAGACAGCGAACCAGATTTCACAGATCACAGAGGTCAGCCATAACCCCAAAGCATCGTGCACTGGATTCAATAGCCTGTACCGTAGAAACACTGCTAGAATCACAAGCCTAGCAACGATGACCATCCGATATGGATTGATCTTGCTTGAGGCAATGGGCACTTTCCGCGAGAGTGGCTGCCGCGCCTCGTCGATCCTGCAGCCATTTATCAAAATCCAAAGTTTGTAAAGCAAGAATCCGAATTATATAAAACTGAAGTCTTAGAAAAATGTTTGTGGCGGCATTACAGTCCCATCTCAGGATCATCATCTGGTTCTGGCCCAAGATTTCCTTGCTGGTGCTTCCAGTCATCCATTCTTTCACGCCATCCTCCCTCCTTCTTGTCATCCCATCTCTCACTCCCTACCACATTGAAATTACACAGAGAAAAATATCGTTAGAACCTCTACATCAGTTGCTTTTCGCTTGTATCAACTGCATTTTACATGTGCGTGAAATTTGCTAAAAGAAGCAGCCCTTTTCATAGACAAGACTCTGCTGATGAATTTCAAATAACAATATAAGAACCATCCATGTTTATAAAATTAAGTCTCTATCTACTACCAAAACAGTTCCATACCAAGCCGGCAAGCCTCGGACTGCTGTTTTTATGCACATATCAAAACTACGTGACCCTAGTCATCACTGTGAGACGTCCTTAAGTTTATGTGTACGTAATGATAACTTTTTATATATACACAAACAGGTATTGTGAAAGTTCAAGTTTATGCTTGCTACAACAAGTTACAGAGGACAATGAGCAGAGAGACTCACCAGCTTCAGATGATGGATATGGGTGCACACGCTTATGAAGCCCATGTTCTCCATTCCCATACCCTCCTCCAAGTGGGAATTCTCCACTATGTCCACCGGCTATAACGGGTGGGAATCTCCCGTTCTCATCATCCTCAGGACCTCTTCCATAGCTCATTTTCCCATAAAGCATAGCTTCAGCTGAATGCTTCTGCTTGTCTTGTTCATGTTCGATATTAAACTCGTACTCAATATCATCAATATCCTCTTCATCCTCATCTCCCTCCACTCTTGGGCTTCCTTCAAGAAACCAAAAACAGAACCAAAAAAAAAAGAGTAAGCTTTTTATTTTTCATTGAGGCATTTCGTCGAACAAGATAAGAGCGAAGAATAACTAAATTACCTCTGAGACGCTTGTAACGAGTCTTACACTGAGGACAGTTCTGAGTCCCTTCTCTTCTCTCGTACTCATAACAAGGCCTGCACGCTGGAAAACCACACTCATTGCAAGCCACGAACAGGTCTCCTTCTACTGTTAAACCAATCTGATCTCCGCATATCTCACAAAATTGTCCATCTAGATTCTTCAGAGGCTTTGGCTGTAAATTAAATTACCCAGGAAAAAAAAATTTCAGCACTGTGGAGACATTACAGAGTCTCTCTCTTTGGTTTTTAATTACATAACCATATAAACTAATTTAAGTGGTTAAATTAATAACTCTGATTGCTCAATTAACATTAGCAACAACAAAACAAAAAAGTTACCATGTTGTTAATAATATGATAAAATATACACAGTAATTGAAAAATTGCTCAATTTTTCATTATTAACAACATAGTAATTTTTTTTTTTTTTGCTAATGTTAAAATTGAAAAATATAATTTTACTACAATTACTGCAACTTCAAATCTTAACAAAAAAAAATAACCATATGCAGTAAAAATATTTTACTAGTGAATTGATAAAAACATTGGTAAGAGTAATGAATGAGAAAAACCTCTTCATGGTTATGAATGACGACAAGTTCGTTACGATTATGAGAACCGGCAACAAGACCGGCGCTAGCTTCCATACTGACGACCGGAGATTAGCAGCGATCAACGTCGACAGTGAGAGCACAAATCGGAGATCATAGGACAGTATTCATTAATGTGTGAGAAGAAGAAGAAGTTTGGTTTTTATGAATGAAACCTTTGGTTTTTCTCTCTCTGTATGGTACGTAGTTTGTTGTAGAGTCTCCATTGCCTTCAAGCTAAGCTTTCGTTTTTATAATATTATTTTTTTCTATAGAATAATTTTTTGACATTTTGCTGGAAGTGCAACAAACTCACTGATCAATCCATCAGCTTGACATATATGTTGTTCTTTCACCGTCGCGGTTTCCTCAAGATTCACCTTTTTGTAACTTGCCTGTCTCTTTCAGTTTACTCACTGTCCTAATCTCATACCTTCTATCTTAAATAAGTTTTCGATTCGTATTTTAAAGGAAGATTTTTGTTGGTGTTAACTGTTAAGTTTATATAAAAAGGCAATTAAACTGAAGAAAATAAATTAAATCTAGTAACTAACAAAAAGAAATATACTAGTAGAGTAATTTTTATTAACATATTATAAAGGGGGCTTGGTGAGTAGAGTACAAGCCAAGTTACGTTCTTCTGTCCCTAATTAGGTGAGTTTTCTGCATACATAAGCTTAAAGAGAATCTAAAGATGAGATGCGTTTGTGCTTTTTCATCAGCCTTTCTTATCTATTCGAGTTCCATGCTAGTTTACCTTTGCACCAGTCCTGTCGTCCCTCTTTTTGATTATTCTCAAATACGAAACGGATGATCAGTCTATCGGCGATCCCAACTAACCAACCCAATTACCACACAAGTCAATCTTTGGGCCATACGTGATACGTCCACACGTTGAGCAGGGTCGTCACGTACCCACGTTAGCAACCCACCACGGATCTTGAATCCATATCTACTTAAGTAGTTTGTGTAACCAAGGCCAAAACATTGAAAAATTTATATTTTTTGTCAAATTTGGGAACTGATACATTATTCTTAACATTAAAACCAGAATTTTTGAGTCTCTTGCCAAACCTATCTACTGCAATTGCATCCTATACCTACAATCTTTAAAAGAAAAATAACAGAATTGTTCACATGGTTGATCTTTTTATATGAAAGAACATAGCATAAATTTGTGATCACACTATTTATACACACACAAAAAAACATGAATCCATGAAACAAACAACATTAATACAATACTAATAAATTGGGCTAGAATGCTAAAAAAAATGAAATGATCCTTAATCAGAAAAATTTATCCAAATAATCGAAACTATGAAAAAGTTTTAAGAAACTTACCAAAAAAGAGAGAAAACAAAAACAGATTCAAACTGTTCACAACATAAAGCAAACTAAAGATCTTTTACTTATCTTTCTAAGTGCCATTCCAAACGGTAAACATTGAAGCCCCTTCTCCACCACATTCCCCATGATAGTACATGTTAGAGCCAACATTATTCGAAATCGCCACCGGAAAATCTCCTTCCGGAATCTGCTGATGAATTTGCTGTTGTTGCTGCCGCTGAGCATAATAATAATGGTTTCTTGCGTTGTAGGCAATCTCAGCAGCAGTGAAAGCATCGCAATTAACCGATGTTCCAACAGGGATTGCAAATCCTTGATAACCACCATAACCAACGACATTCCCACAAACGGTAACCGAATCATCAGAAGTGGAACTATGATGATCGATCGAGTTACTCAAGAAACGTTGTTGTTCTTCCTCTTGTTTGGAACAAACCCTAGTACTCTCAGAAGACAAGTTTCCTCCATTGTAATAACCAACGTACCTCTCCTGCTGTTGCGGCAATACGCTCAAGTCCATTCCCTGGTGATGCTGAAACGCAGCGTTTTGCCAACCGCCAACATTACTTGCACTCTCTGAAACGTTGTTACTGATCATCATACTTGGAACCGGACTGTTAACTTCCTTGAGACGTTTTGCAGAACTACCAATAGGTAGACTTGGGCTCTCGAGGATTGCTTTAACATTGTATCTGCTCATGTCAAAGTTAGTCACTGCGCTTAATCCTCTGAATTTAATGGCTGCGATGTCATAAGCCTCTGCAGCCTCTTCTTGTGTGCCTACAAGATTTGTATATTTGTGCATAATTAATATCTACTGTCTGTAGATTTGATTGAATAGTGTAACACTGTATGAGAATAAAATTAATAAAAAAACTTACCGAAAGTTCCCAAGTATAGGTCTTTGTTACCGGCGACTCTTCCGATCCTAGCTTGCCACCTTCCATGTTGGTGATGCCTTTTGAACCCATATTAGAAGAAATTACCATTTATTTTAGATTCATAGTATTATATTAATTGTTATATATACATTAAAAAAAAATGAAAGTATTGTATTTGTTCTGTTTATTTATACTAAGTACCTTGTTACTCCTCGATAAATCGATGCACCACGAGAGAAACCACTACTTTTCCTGCATATTTTAATGGTTATTATAAATATTTCCTTGTAATATTAATGAGTTTATAATGTGAATTACAAAATATCAATAAATATATACGTGATGGGTTTCTATCATGTAATATAGAACTGGATAATATATGTCATATGCAATAAATTTCAACAGTTCCATTATATACCTGCGCAGAGAGGCAACATACTCTTGCCTAGTCATGTGCTTCATCTCTTCTACCTCTTTCTCATAACTACTCATCTGAATATTATATCCAGCCAACATTATTAGTTTATTGTAAAAAATGTAACGATATAAACATGACATTCAAAAGTAAGATAATTAAAAAAAAAAAAAAGAATTATTCAGCCATTAAAAAAGAATAAAACTTGTTTGGAGATAGGAATTTATATGAATTATTGATTAATTTAACTTACGGGGAAGTTAGTAGTAGTGGTGGTTCCCCAATATTTTAGTGCGGCTAAATCGTAAGCCCTAGCTGCTTTTTCTTCTTTGTCATAACCTCCTGCATGATCAGATAACAATCTAATTAGATTATACTTAAAGTAGATCTACTAGTCATGTACATCTATTTATAGCTTTATATGGAACTTATATCAATGACTTACCCAAATAAACTGAGAAGATAACCACCAGACGCAAATTTTGGAAACACACATGTAAATTAAAAGAAACCTAGATTAGTTCGAAAATAGATACTGGTGTATCAAATTATACATAAATTGAAAAAAGAAAAAAAAATACATATGTATACCTTGTCTTCCTTTGCGAGTTTGGCCTTCTCTTTTGCAACTGTTGTCCCATAAATGTGCCTCATATCTTCCTGTCCAACGATGCCTGAACATTTAATACAAACAAATGTGAGCATACCATATGTATGTATTATTACTCTATATATCCAAGCCCATATGCACTAATTAATGTATCTTTTTAATATATATCTAGGAACATTCCGTAGCACTCTTTCACCTTAACCATTAGAATGTCCCAAACTTTACCAAAAAAATCATGATTCATGTGACATTTTAGACAACAGAAATATATAAATGGATGAAGAGAACCTTGTAACACCGCGGTATATAGACGTTCTTTGTCCAAAACTCTCAATAGTTTTCTTTGGTGTAGCTTCAACGACATCAACAATAGTCTTCTCTTGGACAACATCATTATTATTGTTGTTGTTGTTGCTATCACAAGTGGTAGATGAATTCATAGAGAGAGACAAGCCTCGTGCGCCATTACGATTGTCTTGATGATTACCATTAGCCACCGGCTGATTACTCAGCCATGTTTTTATCATTGAAAGGCCTAGTGAGCCACCACCACCACCATCTCCTCCACAACCGCCACTTCCATCTCCAACGTTCTCGTTGGTATTGTAAATCGTACTGTTGCGGCCGAGGAAATTCTCAAGCTTTGGTCCATTTGGTTCATTATTGTGGATGGTATTGCATGCACCACTATTGATGTCCCAATCTATAAACAAAAAAACAAAGAGATCCCTAACTGATTATGGTTTGTTGAGTTCGATTCATAACCCGCATATTATATTCGAAACGAAATGGGATTTGATTTAGAGGACACAAATTAAACATATGTACACAAAATATGTGTGATCATATTTTGATATTGATTAATGGAGAATAAGAATATGTCTAGATCATATATTTGACTAAGTTTTTAATTCATGAGATGTGAACAAGCACCAAACCCCACTCATGGAAATTCTCAAAAGATATGAAATCGATAAATAAGCAAAAACAAAAATAGGGTTACGTGCGTGAGTCTTGGTCTTTGTTCTATGCATTGGAAGAAGGGGAAAATGAACAAAAACAAGAAATAAAATAAATAAATAAAAATTTTAAAACAAAAACCTCGGGAGTGACTATTGTTGTCTCTGGTGAAAGCTTCGAGGACGACACCAAAAGGAGAAGCAAACGATGTTTGAACGGCAGAAGACCCATCGGAGGCAGCAGCGGCCAGATCGAAGCAGTACTCTCCGGCGACATCTACGGCGGTTGTAGTGGTAGAAGAGTCGAGGTGCGTGTGGTGATGATTTTGATCATGAGGAGAAAGAGAGAAACCCAACCAGTTATTCATTGAGTTCATGTAATCTAATAACTCCTTGTTAAGAGATGATGAAGAAAATAAGAAGAACTTAGTTAGGGTTCATGCATGAATGGGAGAAAGAAAAAGGTTTGGTGTTAAATGAAGAGAGAAGAAGAAGAAGAAGAAAAGTCAAAAATATAATGTTCATTTCTTCCGAGGCGACATAATATGCGCATTTATATAAAAGAAGTTTGCAATTAAAATTCAGAAAGCAAATATTAAAAAACAGTTGTTTTTTGAAAAATGTGGAGATGTATTGGTCGGTTTGAAGGGTAGGGGTAGTACTGTAATTCAAGTGGGTAATCTCTTAATTTTAATTTGTTTTAGTAACATTTTAATTATTCAGTCAAAAACCCTTTCAATTCTCTGTTTCACTCTCTCTCTATCTCTCTCTCTTCATGCGCATAAAAAGGTTAATGTAAAAGACAAAAAAGTGTAACACAAGGACCAATAGTAAAATCCAAAAACTCACTCGCTGTCGATTTAAGACCAATGATGCTGTGTCTGTTAGAGACATGTGTATGTTTGGACGTATAACACGACCGAGCGATTGCGTTTGTGTTAGGCGATTCGTCATTTTTAGTATTTTTACATCAATCTCAAAGTTAAACCAATAAATAAATAAATAAAAAGAACTCGAAGATTCCTGGTTTTGTACTTTGTTATATTTCCCGGATTCCACGAAACATATGTTTCTCAAGAGATAGGTTGTGCAATATACACCACACATGATCTTGATATTTACGATCTTGATATTCATGTTTGGTTCAATATGCTTACTTTAAACCTTATAGAGTAAAGAGTTACGACGTTTAAATTTTTAAAATTGTGTCTCGAACTCAATTTGACATGCATGTATATAAAAGCATGTAATGTCTGGTGGTTATGGTTTAATTAACCAATAAAAACGTCCCAAATTTCAAAACAAATCTGGTTCGATCCTCCAACTATCACGTTGCAAACGTAAAAAAAATAGTAAATAATACTTAAAGGAAGTATAATTACATAAGATGTGGATGACAAGTAGGGATGCTAGAGATGTACATGCTAAGCAAAAGTAAAGTAGTTGAGCTTATCCGACTAGTTTCGAATTAATAAATGAATTAGGGTAATTAGGGAGGAAAACATAGGGTATACACATGGATCAATGAGACGATAGTGAGCATGTGCATGGGTTTATAATCTTTCGAATATATATACAATTTTAGTTTTTTGGACTTTCTTTTGTAAGATACGATTCAATGGATTCTCGTCGTCTATTTAAATTTACTTTCTCAATTATTATGCCTGCAATATCTAACACACCACCAACACACGTTCTAGAATTGCCTCGTACCTACAAAATCACATTATTTATTTCCTAACAATTTGTTCATATCTGCTTTATATATCCCCCAAACCTTTGGTACCCAATAATTTCAATACCTCTAGATCTAGGAATTAAAATAGTTTTTACACTTTCGATACACGGTTCAAATTTTCTGATCTCTACAAAAGAAACTTTAGATTTCACTTGCTATATATATTTTGATTCGGGACGATATTACATCGAAACGAGTTTGAAAACAAAACAAAATGTTTATCATTCAATAATAACAGAATAAGACTTCATTTGCATGTATTTAATTAAAAAAGCGAAAGAGATGAGGTTTTAGACTTATCATCCAAAGTTTCGTGTGAAAATAGTATTACTTGTCAAAACCATAGGAATCAATTATCATGATGTGTTATTGTAAATACATTGAAGTGAGAAACACCTGTAGATTCCATCTGAAAATAAAAGGAAACACCTGTAGTTGAAGATAACTACAAACTGACAAGAGCGTATGACTGAAAATAGCAAGATAAAAAATCTGAAAGTAGTAGAAAATCTGAATACGAAAAAGAAACTAAATGAAAGAAAAGTGTTAAAAACAACAACAAAATAAAAAGTTTAAGAAAATGTTACTATTAAAGTCAGATGGATGATTTTGAGATATTTGTCAGTATAAATGCTGCTGCTGCTGTTGCTGCTCTACCATTCCCCCACCCAATACCTTTTACTTTGCCCATTCATTGTTCATTTGCATGCACATTTTTACTCATTTACTATATACACACATTAGTATATGTCATTGATGTGAAATTACTTCTTTGAACTTGATCTGGAGTTGCAAGTCAATTTTGTTTCCTTTTGCCTAACATGTTTTTAGTCAGAACTCAGAAGTAGTATTTTATCTACTCTTATATACATTCCGATATTTATGAGACAACCTAGGCGGCTGTTTACAAAAGTATATAATTAAATAATTCGACAAGCTAATTAATTCTTTGGACATTATTTAGTATTTTAAAAAGTAAACCTAATACTACTATTTATAAACCTTTTTTTTTCCACAAACTACTATTTATCAACCTTATTTATATTTTTTTTCTCATGTTTCTTCTTACTAGTAGATAAAATTCTTCTTTATAAAAAAAAATTGTAAAAAAGACGAATGTGGAAATGATTAGGGTCTGCGACTGCAAGAAGTCTGCCTTGCGTACTAAAACCCATAACATTGTCACATTGCAATTGCATCAGCCACAGCCACAGCCCACAGCCAGTGTCATTGTCATATCATCATAAGTACTTTATATTTATGCTCTATTCTATATTATTCCATATTTTTCAGAAGACAAACAAATCAACATTTTCACTTTTTTCATTTATATAAACATGAAAAGCTTTTTGTTTCCCCCGGCTAAAGCGGGCTAGTTTCTTCTGTTTCCACTCCACATCACACTGATTCTTTGCATGACTGACATCTCATTTTCTTTTTCGACAACTTTTTCTTTTCTTATGATAATTTATTACTACTACTACTTGTATTTATTGGAAAAAGAAAACAATCTTGTATTCGTTCAGAGATTTTATAATCGATCGAATGGTAAAATTATTGGCGTGCGATACACACGGTCCCATGAATGATTTGTAATTCAAAAAAAAAAACATGTTATACAATATGGAACAACAACCAAAAAAAACACAAAGTATAATGTTAATTAAAAACATTAAAATGGAAAAATATGCTACAATTATATACTTTTAAAAACAATATAAGGCTCAATTTCTATTTGAAAAAGAACTAAGAGTTTTTTTTTTTCTCACCACGCAACTGATGCTAATTAGATATCTTTTCATTTTAAAAAACATATTATACATAGATGATTATTTTGATCCCGATTCCATTATATTCTGTCAATTAAAGAAAATATTGATATGTTACAATTAAAAGGATAAAATCGAACGGGAAAAAGTAATAGTTAGACCATCTCTAATGGTTTTCCCTATTTTTTTCTCTTCTATTCTCATCTCTAAAATAGAGATTGCTATTGTTTCCTCTGTATCTAGAGGAACTCTATTTTTTTCCTTTATATATAGAGGAAAATATAGCAATCTCTATTATAGAGATGAGAATAGAGGTGGGTTAGAACAAATTTACCTTTTAAAATAGATTGCTATATTTTTCTCTATAAAATATTTATAGAGGAAAAAAATAGAGATGCATTCGAGATGTTCTTAAAGATTTCTTATTATGAGTTACTTCAAGTGGATAAAAATGAGATAGTAACAATGCAATTTTTGTCCTGGAGTTACAGCTCTATCTCCGTCCACATATGAACTCAAGCTGGAAACAGAAAGAGATTTGAAGAGTCGATGTGTATGCTAAAGTGAAGAAATGCAAATCGAAAACAATTTTCGCAGCAAAAAAACAAAAAAAAAACGTAAGAAAATGAAACATTAATGGTATATTGTTCAAGAAATATAAATGTCACGCTCTGTCGTAACTGCAACAACAAAAGTATGGTGTAAAAATTAGAAACCCAAGTGTTAGTTAGATTTTGTATCTCATTGTTCTTTAGTGATCACCGTTTTTCTAATCTCTTAAAGCAAAACTTGGATCGATTCATGGTTGCATTTTTCTTCCAAGAATAATCGTCATCCATAAATTGGACTCAATCAACTAGAAGTCTAATATAATTATCTTTCTCTCTGTCCATCGTTTGTCTTATAGGATATGGATCTAATTATGTTACTTCGACACACACAAACATCAGACAGATTTCAAAATACCAATATACTAAAGGAATACTTACATAAGATATATGGATCCATCCAAGATGTCAATTTCATAAAGTCCATTTGTCATCATGATCATGGACTATATAAGTACCTAATTAACACATAATGTTCAAACATCAAACTACTAATCAATAGTCCGTTTACGAGTCCGATATCACAAACTACTAGCAAATTGCACGAGTGCAAAACCTAACGCATCAGAGTTCATTTTCAACCAAAAAAAAAAAGAGGACACTCAAAACGATTTTTTAGTGTAACCGAGCAGTGATGGCATTTTCGTAAATATCAGCTTAATTTTTTTTTTTTTTTTTCTCTCTTAAAAAAAATTATAAAATTATAAAAGGTTTTTTCTTTCGTACATTACCCCAATACTTTTAAATTGTCACAATAAGCACCTAATATTAATTTGGGTAAAATCTTAAAAATTGTTCCAACTTTAGGGACCTTTAAAAACACAGAACCCTAATTACCAAAAATCTTCAATGTGAATTGTAAAAGCTTCCGATCAAAAATTTTAAAAACCCAATACAGTAGTCTCTGTGTCCGCAGAGAAGATCAGGTTTGGTGATTCAGAGAAATCAAAAGTGTGTGGGTGAAATAGAGAAAGAGATAACGAAGATGGACGCAATGAGGAAGCAGCTCGATGTGCTCATGGGAGCTAACAGAAACGGCGACGTGACGGAGGTGAATCGCAAATACTACGACCGCGATGTTTGCCGTCTCTACCTCTCTGGTCTCTGTCCTCACGAGCTTTTTCAATTGACGGTGTGTATATATACATCTTTCTTCTTCGATTCCCATGTTTTGTTTCTTAAGCTCAATGGCTTTTATCATTAGTATCTTGTGGAAAGGGGAAAAAAAACCCTAATTTCCTCATCTCTTCTGAGCACGGGGTCGATGAGACATGATAAATATTAGTAAGAGATAGCTTTGATACATGAATTTTTAGTATTGGTCTGTGTTAGTTGATATAGTACTTTGAATAATGTTATAAATTCTAGCTTGATTTCGGGGGGAGGTTGTTGATTTAGGTAACAGTGTGAAATTTTGTGTTATCACAGTGGCGCTACATTGCTACTGCATAGTCTTCGTTTTGCTCTTATATGCATATTGAACACTTCAGAGTGAAATTTTCGGGTTCAAGATTCGTAAGTTGTTGTACATCTGAACTTTGTGTTGGCTCACTTTTTATATTAGTTGGCTAGTTTGATCTGTGAGTACTCTTTGACATGTTTGTTATATTATCAGAAAATGGATATGGGTCCTTGCCCGAAGGTGCACTCTTTGCAGCTGAGGAAAGAGTATCTTTTTTGAACGAAAGTAGAGTCTTCTTATGTGTAACTCTGGAACCTATCTTTTATTTTTTATCCTAATATCCACATAAGTTTTCAGTGGAATGTTTTGCTTTAACTCCTCCTAAGATATAAAGAAGCAAAGGCAAAAGGTGTTGACAACTACGATAGGGAATTGGAAGATGGCATAGATAGGCTTATTATTGAGTGTGATAGGAAGATTGGTAGGGCCCTTAATCGTCTTCAGGAAGAGGATGCCAAAGCTGCATTTGCAATTTCAGTCATCCAAGTTACTCAGGTGATTATCTAAGTTTTAATTTATCAGTTCTTTTTGTGTTTTTTTCCAACTCAAGCTTTTTCCTCATTATTTTTTTTTTTTTTATTTCAGTCACCTGAAATTCTCGAACTATCGAAGCAAATCAAAGAGAAGATGAAGGAAGCAGACCTGCACGGTAATAGAAAAGAATTTTTTAAAAAATTGCTGCTTAATTGACCACTATATGTTCCTTTCTCCTTGAGGGTTTCTTATGATTAGAAGTTCATTGCGGCTCATATAAATCTGGAACATTTTGTGTCTACATTTTGTTGGTATTGTATTTTCATTGTTATTTCTGTAGGCTTCTCTACAACATCTAGAGTAGGCTATGAATTTGGAAGTGTTTTTTGATATGTGCTTGCTTCGACGAACAAAATAGTTAATTTACTTTAAAGCTACAAGATGTAAATTAATCTTTTCATCTTGTGGAAAATAAAGTTTTCCTGTAGTGGTGCCAGAGGTGACTCTTCACCTTCTCTAATTAGTCTGAAGTTGAAAAAATCATCTTTCTATATAATTGGCACTAAATGAATTGAATGTAAAGCTTCTGCTAGTGATCGTTGTGTGATATATAAAACTTTGGATGCTACTATATTATTCAGAAATCATGTTTTCATATCGCAGATCTTGAAGGCAAAATGGATCCGAAGATTAGAGCTCTCGAGTTAGTTGAAGAAATGAGGATTAAAAGAGCCGACCTGCAGGTGTGTCATCATGTAATTTGCTATTTGCTGTGCTTGGTACATTGTTAACAGTCAAGTCCTTTGTTTTGTTTCCCTACAGGCTGTGCTACTGTTGGATGCCTTCAACAAGGATAGGGCATCCTTGCCACAGCCCGTGCCAGCTCAGCCACCAGCTGCAGTATTACCTTCGCCTGATCCTCGTACTCAAGAAATGATCAATGAAAAATTAAAGAAAGCAGAAGAACTTGGTAAGGGGCAAACCTCTAAGTCATATCTGTGGTGACCTTGAACCGATAGTTCTCTAAGTTATCATTGCAGTTGTGCCAAATTTTGGTTTCTATAGTTGATCGTATCATTTTTATATTCAACTTTCTTCGCCAATGTGTGAGTTTCTGGTGGCTGATCTAGAAATTTACTAAGCCTATTACTTGATTCTTTATGTATGTACAAAACTGAGCTTGGGAAGCCTTTGTGATAGGCAGTGTTAGTCTGTTAGAAGAAGGCAGTTTATAGTTACATACCGACAGAAGGAATATTTTAATTTTCCAATGTTGGGAACAGCCACTTTACAGTTATGATATCTGTATGTTATTTCAGGTGAACAAGGGATGGTTGATGACGCGCAGAAAGCACTAGAAGAGGCGGAAGCACTTAAGAAGGTTTGTTTTCTTTTGTACATTTTTTTTTTTGTTTGGTTCTTATCTCTGAGGTGCTTCATAGGATGTGGAGATGTTAATGAATTCTATCAACACTGGGATCTCTCTTCTCGGTTTCTGTAAATTGCTTGAATAGCTCTGCATGTTCTTTATGTCTTTCCCTACTCACTTATCGTATATGTTTCAGGTTACTGTTAGACAAGAAGCTGTAGTGGATTCAACCAAGTACACTGCTGCTGATGTGCGCATTGTAAGTCAAGATCATCATTTTTATCACCTTATCTCCGACATAATAATCTATTGAAATTTTTTTCGTGTAGCGGCCCTCAAGATTCTTGATGCTTAGGTATTTGTTTAGGCTGATGACCGTTAGGATTTACGGGAGATAGTCCTGCTTCTAGTAATTGAAAAGAAGTAATGGCTTATAAGTTTTGATAGGATAATTTTTTTTATTTTCTCTTAGTAAGGTGCAGTGTTCTCAATTGTTTAACAGCTTAATAGAAATTGCTTTTGAAGAGAAGTATACCATCTTCTCATCTTTTCTCGATGAACCATCTCTGTTTCTTTTACCAGCTTGTTAGTTGGTAGCCCTCACTCTTTGTTCTTTTGTTTTCTCAGACAGACCAGAAACTGCGTCTATGTGACATATGTGGAGCATTTTTGAGCGTCTATGACAGGTTAGGTTTGGTTACTCAAACATATTTATGCTTTATGGTTCCTTGGTGTTTCATAAGAAAGCTAGAGATAGATTCTTGGGTTGCAAGTGGTTCATTATTTGACCCCGGCTATTGTACCTCCTTTTCACCAGCAGGCTAATTGGGCCCAGTTTTACGAGGATTACTTTTGCAGCTAATAAATGTGCGTTCTTTCTTGATTTATTGTGCCTGTTAGAGATATGCAATAGAACTTTAAACTACAATTATGTCACCAATTGTTATTTGCATTTGGCAATGTCAAAAATCTTTTGTACTGCCTTTAGTGATCGTCGGTTAGCTGATCATTTTGGAGGGAAACTACATTTGGGTTACATGCTGATCCGCGACAAATTGGCAGAGCTTCAGGTAAGAGTCATAGAAACTTTCTACTGTGATTTTCCTGTTGGTCTCAATGTATGCTGTATAGTTATATTCTTTCTGTTTTCTTCAGGAGGAGAAGAACAAAGTTCAGAAGGAACGGGTTGAAGAAAGGAGGTTTACTTTTCTCAAGCTTTTAAACACTTTAGTAGTTTACTTCCTTCAAACTTTAACATTTTTGCTGAAAATCTTAACCAATCTCAGATCAAAGGAAAGGAGTAGAGAGCGAGAACCAAGTAAAGACAGAGACGGAGGAGATATCCGTGACCGTGGAAGAGATGTTGACCGTAGGAGTAGAGACCGCGACAGGCACCATGACCACCGTGAACATGACAGAAACTATAATCAGTCACGTGGCTATGACTCAAGAAGCCGGCGCAGTTCGCGGTCCAGGTCAAGGGAAAGACAACCGATGGATTATGATCGCCGCAGGTAACTTTGATAAATAACAGAGACACATCCTTATTGTTACTGCAAATCTTTTGGCTGCATTTAAATACGTACTTTAACTACCTTGCAGACGCCATGACCGCTATTAAGACCCTACCAAAGATGATTGCACCAGGTTTAAGAGGTTCTTACGGTTGCGTTTAGGATCAATTTGGAGTGCCAGACCCTTTTTTTTTCTTCTTTGCTTATTGTGTTTTCAGGTCTTTTGAGATTGTAAGTTACTAAGAGAAACTTCTTCAGATGTTTTTTTTTTCTTTCTCTTTTTACTTTTGTGTTGACATCAAAGACTTGTGAGTAGAAAGATTGGTGTTCGAAAAAAAAGAAAAAGAAAGAAGGATTGTGATGATCTCATGTCTCTCTCTTATGGACAACGTTTTATCATTCATCCAAACACCACGAAAGAAGACGACAGTCTAGTTGACCAAAAAAAAAAAAACCAATTCGTGCTTTCAAGGTCCTATTCAATTTCTTTAACCGGTGGCAATTATATACCAAGACAAAAAAAAAATCGTATACTAGCTAGCTAGTACTGTAATTACTAATTTATTAGCTAATGACAAGATTAACGGTTGATTTAAAGCCTTAAAGACCACCACACACACAAGTCGCTTAGAATCTACGAGCGATTTAAAAATTGTCTGATATGTTTCAGTAAAGTTAGAATATAATAAAACTCTCCTACCAAAAAAAGAGCATAGGTTCAACGTCAAATCATCGTATTCGCTCCATGTTCTCTCGAGTTTCTGCGTACATCTTACTAAGTTAAAAAGATACCAAGTGAGTCTAGCCTCATGGAAATTTCTATATTTTTATCCCAAAATCTGAAACCTTAACACCATTTACACCTCGTTAGAAACTCATCACCGTCGAATTTTATTGCAACCTCTTTTCATCTTGTCATGCCCAAAAGTGTTCGGTTCAAAACGTAGATCAGCAACAAAAAAAAAAACATGAGACAAATGTATTGTCACCGAGTTAGTGTCTTTGTAGCACCCTAACCAAACTTCTTTATAGAAACATAGTATTTCTCGATTATTTCATACAATTTCCTACTTCCTAGTCTTTTATCAGCAAAACAACCTACATAGGTAAACATCTCTATTCACAAACTATTTATGTCTATATAGTTAATTTTTTAGATATCTATGTATTTACTGAAAATATCCAAATAAAAATGCTACTCTATCCAATAATAGAAAAAGGGAAGGTCAAAGTTCATTTGTAACTCAACATCACACTGTATCACAAAGCATCTCAAGTTTAAGCATTGTTCAATGCTTTTTATTCAAATAATAAATAACGGACACAATTCATTTTAGTGTTGAAAAGGCATCTTATAATAGTATTTCTATATAGTTTAATGATTTTTTTTTTATAGTTTAATGGAATCATACTACTAGCTAGGCAATTATTGGAACTTTGTTTTAAATTAAATAATAATTGGGTGATGCACAAGCTAGCCATACTCTTTTGAATCGAAACCAAAGCAAAGGTCAATAAAAAAAGAGATTTGTATAATAAAACAAGGCCAATAAAAGAGCTTTTTAAGATATAAATTCTCATTGCATTTATATAAGTAAAAGAGTTTAAGATCAAACATAGGTTTTTTTCTAATTAGAGCACGCCTATTTCGGTTTTATAAAATTCAAGTCGAATTGAAGACCACATTTGAGGAGAAGATTCATTTCTCACTAAAATGTTTTTTTTGTTAATCTCATGTTTTGATCTCTAATAAATTTTTCAAAAAAGACATACCAAATCAACCTTTTAATTCTTCTACAACTCTCTCGTCCCAAATTATTGAGTTTATTTTGAAAAATAGATTACTAAGAAAACCTATATATAGACATGGAATCTTGAATGCATGTCACGTAACTCTCTTCTCCTTCTCTATTAAGAAAGCCTATATCTTCTTCTCTCTGCCTATATATATACTCTCTCTCTCTCTCTCTCTCTCTCTCTCTCCTCTCTCTCTCTCTCTCTCTCTCTCTCACACACACACACACACACATACTCATAGATATATATATACAATATACACACATACAATACATACTTACACACATTTGATCATATTTTTATATACATAATTTTTTCTTGTTGAAGAGAAGAGAGATAAGAATGGGGGCATTTGATTACATCTTTAGCTTTTGTTCATATACATACGCCAATGCCAAAACCAAGCGTAAGCCATTGCAGGTCTGTTCTTCTCTCAATACCTTCACAATTCTGCTCTTTCATCCTTTCTTTCAAATACTACTCTATATACATGTACATATCTTGATTTGGTTTAACATCAAAACTATATGCTAATACGTTATACGTGTATGCCAAATAATAATAATCAAATGTTACGTTTCAAAATGTGAACATGCTCTTTGTTTCTTTCTTCTTAAACAGATGTTTATTGGTATGTAATTTAATGGGGTTTGTGTAGACAGTGGATATCAAGGTGAAAATGGACTGTGATGGTTGTGAAAGAAGAGTTAGAAACGTGGTTCGTCGCATGAAAGGTATTCTTTCTCATCTCTCTCACTGACTTTGAATCAAAACTTTTCCCCAATCTCTCTCTTTATTTTATTTTATTTTACCTTTTTGTTTCCATTTCCTTTATTCTATACGCTTTTTTAGTTTCTCTTTTAAAGATTCGTATTCCCTCCTTAAAATTGCAAAATTTATAGCTGGCAAAAAATACAGAGTTACAATTACTAATCATTTGCTCATTCCCTTGCCAACTTTTATAGTCCAAAAATATTATGGGTCAAATGGTCAGGAATCTATCTTTATTTACATTACATATATTAAGAGTCGTTCTAATTATCAGCAAAAAGTGATCCAATTATATTTTTCATATACCTTTTTTTGAGTCCTTACAGTTTTAGTAGTTTTTAAATAAAATAAATCTTGTAATCTAAAACATTTTAGAACCAACCGGTACAGGAGTGAAATCGGTGGAGGTGAACCGGAAACAGAGCCGAATAACGGTGAATGGACACGTAGACCCAAACAAGGTGTTGAAGAGAGTGAAGAGCACAGGTAAAAAGGCTGAGTTTTGGCCGTACATACCTCAACATATGGTCTATTACCCTTTTGCTCCTGGCATGTACGACAAACGTGCCCCTGCAGGCCACATCCGTAATCCCACACAATCGTTTCCAACCGCAAACGCTCCGGAGGAAAATTACGTTTCCCTCTTCAGCGACGACAACGTACACGCCGCTTGTTCCATCATGTGAGAGGGTTGTATTATTCACTATCTCTAAATATATATTTCTTCTTTGTATACTATTGTTACTTTTTATCTTCATAACAAAACAAAAGGTAATGTAGAAAAAACTTTGTAATAAAATTATAGAGACAACACTTCAAAACGGAATCTATTTATATTTCGAACAATATTTGTTTTCCAATAACCATAAGCTATGTAGAATCTTACGGGTGGAAGTAGGTATAAAGGACCAATTAAGCAGCTAATGTTTTGTGAAATTGTCTAATTTCTTTAGGACATGAATGAGATACTTTGACGATAATCATATAAATGAGCAAGGAATAATATTAGGGAAGAGACCCAAAAATCAGCATCTTGTGATTTGTTAGGCAAATTGCTTCCTCTTTAATATTTTTCTTAGAATAAGCTTCAAAGGGCAAAGAGAGTGTCAACATTTACAAGTTCCAACTTTTCATACCAAAAGAAAACTTTTAAAGATCAAAGTGGGAATAGCTTGTATTCTTCATCCCCAAAAAAAAAAAAATGTCCAAGAGGGACCAAAGCATCTTTAGCTTTTCTTTCAAAGCTTCTTTCTTTAGAAGAAGGAATATAAAGATCAGAATCACGGCAAAGGAAAGCTGTTCAATCACGGTACCACATTACAATGACACAGTGTCATAAGACTCGATGCTGATGAGGCTGTTTGGTGTTCTCTAGAGAATGACTTAAACCTACAAAGCTTCATTTTGAATAAACAGAGAAGCAAGAAATTACTAGAAACGGATTTGCTAATTGAATCACTAAGAATCAATCTTTAAAACAATGAATGAATTTACTCACCTGTTAAATCTATCAAGATCCTTGAGCAAACCAAGAAGCTATTTTTACCGCTTCTTCGCTTTCCTTATTCTGGACTGTGCCTTCTGCCATTTCTTCCTAGGCACTAGTTTACTCTTCGGCTTCAACTTTATCTCAGGTGTGAATTTAAAGTTTGGATCTCTCATGCGAGTTTGTATATTTTTAAAGAACTGCATGTTCAGTCTCTTGGGTCCGCCTTTTCTTAGCTCTTCATATTCAGGTCCTGAGATAATGTTTTCGAACGCTCCAATCAGTATGTCGACATCACTCATAACTTCCCACACGTTTGTGTAGCGCCCGTCAGGACCTTTGTTCAGTTTCTTCAGCGCGTTCTCAACAGCAAGCTTCCTCGCTTTTTTACCAGGTGAAAGCTCCTCGGGCTCATTCTCAGATTTCAGCAACTCAGAGATTGTCCTGTACTTTGGTTTCTCTTCAAACTCAAACAACTTATCTAAGTACTTATCAGATGCCTCGTTGGGACGTGGCTCTGTTGGTATATCGTCGTCATCATCACCTTCATCGCCAGTCCACAACGTTTTCTCTTCATCACTTCCTGACCAGACACTGTATAGTTCATCACTGTCGTCTGCATCAATTAGATCAGAGCTATCTTTAGCTTGTTGTCTAGCTTTCTTGATCTCTTTTTCAAGGCGGTTTCCTCCACTTTCTTGTCTTGTATTCTCATCACTCTCGTCTTCACTTCCTGACCAAAGAGTATCATCATCATCTCCCATTTCTTTCTCCCAGGCTTTTCTGAAGTCTTCATCACCAGGTTTCACATTACCAAACAGATTGTAATCTTTACCTCTTCCACTTGCATATAACCTAGTTGCTGCAATTGAATATTAAAAACACTGCTTTTAAACAATCCATTAGTATTAAACAATCAACGATGAACAAAAGAAACGAAACTTTAAAAGAGTCGTGAGCAAACAAACTCTCTGCGGCATTTTCACAAACACCTAATCTACAACTTGGACGAATCCGAATAAACCAAAAATATCAAAACCCCATATACAAGAAGACTCGGAGAAAGCATATAAACTACAAAGATCAAAAAAATACTGGAGAAAATTGAAACCTTTTAAGTTGTGGCGAAACCCAGTAAATACCCAATTTTGAGTACAAGTGGCAGGATCCGAAAGCAAGAGACTTTGCGATCTACAATTAAAACAATCGACGAAAATAAGTCAGCTTTTGAATTCGATTTGAACGATGACTAAACTGAGATATCTCTATCTATATACCCAGAAAGAACCAACCTTTTGGTTAGGGTTGAGAACAGAGAGAAGAAGACTCTTCGCGCGAACATCTTTTAATTAACCGACGACGCCTGTGCTAGGAGGCTAAAATTATAAGTCCATATTTATAATTTTCTTTTTCTTTTTTTTTTGGTCAAAACAAATATCAATTATCAAATTTAATTACTTTCAGTGTATTTTCTCTAATTTCATTTAATAATTTCAATATAAATTTTATTTGTTCTAGTGAAGAAAAAAATTCTCTTCTCGTTCTTCTTTGTGTTAAAAATTAATATTGTTTATCCATAGAGTCCAAATCAAACCGGATCAATTTAACCAACAGAGAAAAACATATCACAAAAACATCTTGAGATTTGAGCAAGGAGATCACCAGAGTGATTTGTAACGAAACGTAATTTGTCAAAAAAATATAAATTATAAACTGAAATAATTAATAATTATTATAGTTCCCACATATTGTTAGAAAGAGATCAAA
Source organism: Camelina sativa (assembly GCF_030686135.1). Lineage (NCBI taxonomy): Eukaryota > Viridiplantae > Streptophyta > Magnoliopsida > Brassicales > Brassicaceae > Camelina > Camelina sativa. The sequence goes on from NC_141887.1 coordinate 3,677,737, forward strand.
ACAAATCCAAACCAAATTCATAAATAGTTAAACATGATCATATTGACTTATTATATATTGTTAGTTAAAAAACATCATAGCTATAAACTCTTCAAAGTCCACAAAGCCATCACCGTCTGCATCAAAAGTTTGAACCATCACAACACATTCTTCCTTTGTACGGTTTTCTCCTAGACGGTTCAACACAAAATGAATCTCACTCGCCGATATCTTCCCGTCACCATCTATATCATGCATATCAAAAGCTTTTTTCAGAACAGTTTCTTCATTATATTTTTCTAGCGCCAAACCCGAAACAAATTCCTCCATGTCAATTTGACCATCACCATCCACGTCAAGCATTCCAAACATATTTTCAAGTTCTCCAGATGTTACTGAAGGAGTAAAAGCGCGTATTGCTTCTGCAAATTCGTCCCATGAGATTTTTCCATCTTTGTTTTTGTCAACTCTCTGAAAGACCTTTGCAATAGACATCCTTGTTGTTTTGAGCAAGGGAAGATGATGATCTAGATATTATGAAAGGTTTTTTAACAAAAAAAAAATTAATAAATGATTCGATGGAAGAAATCAAAAACCAAATCTATATTTATAGGAGAAAATCGACTTAGATTCCTGCTAAGATTTGGTTTTGGAATGTGAAATCTAATAGCGTTATAAATGGATTTTTTAGACATTTATTTCTTATTTTTTAATTTTTGCAAATTGCATTTTATCTCTATAATAAATATCATTTTCTTGTCATCAACATGCTTTATAAGAAATTCTTTAAATATAAATAATAAATATAATGCTTTAGTATCATAGTTTCAAAATTACTCATTAACAAGATTTTAATACTTGTCAATTGTATCAATAAATTGTTTGACACATGTCAATTCTACTATTCTAGATTTACTAAAATCATTATATAAAATATGTGAAAGTTACAAACTTATCATAAAAAAGAAATTACACATAAATAACAAAAAAATATTAATATATTAAAAAACATTTAAACTAATTTCTAATTTATTTAGAGAAGATTTTTTCATATTATAATATTATCTCAAATTTATATGCAAAATCCTACTATATTAATTGAGAAGTAAAAATATGAAACTAACCTTATAAAGTGTAAAAATTTACATTGTCATGTCAGTGATCTGAAGCAAATGTTTAACTTTTCAGTAAAGGTTAAAATGTAATTATCTCAAAAAAATTAGACATTTTTTTATTTAATTTTGGTAAATTGCATTTTATCTCTTTAATAAATATCATTTTTTTGTCATCAACATGCTTTATGATAATAAATTCTTTAAATACAAATAAAAAATATGATGCTTTAGTGTTATAGTTTTGTCTATAAATTGTAAAGACGTTTTGTTAATTATAGAAGATACTTTGTATATATATCTTGGGGGATTTTCAAAAATACCCATTTTCCTATGTCACTTTTTAAAAGTACTTATTATATAAAGTTTAGTTTCAAAGTTATTCATTAACAAGATTTTGATATTTGACTATTTCTCAATTATATCAATAAAATGTTAAAAAATGTCAATTTTAAATTTACTAAATAATTATATAAAATATGTAAAAGTTATAAACTTATCATAAAAAAAATCTACACATAAATAACAAAAAAATAATATTAATATATCAAAAAACCATTTAAACTAATTTCTAATTTATTTAGAGAAGCTCTTTTTGTATTATAGGATTATCTCAAATTTATATGCAAAATTGATGATTAAATTCAAATACTATATGATTGTTTATATTGTGTAGTCTTTTACATGATTAGTTTAATTCTTTTTACTATATAAAATTTGGTTTGAAAATTCATAACACTAAGCACCAAACATGAAGCAAATTCCTCAGCATCGATTTGACCATCACCATCCACGTCAATCACTCTAAACATCTTGTCAAGTTCTTCAGATGTTACTGAATGAGTAAAAGCGCGAATTGCTTCGGCAAATTCATCCCATCATATTCTTCCATCTTTGTTCTTGTCAACTCTCTAAAAAATCTTTGCAACATATATCATTGTTCTTTTGAGTAAGTGATGATGATGGAATATATTATCGGAGGGTTTTAACAAAGTAATAATGACTTTCATGGAAGAAATCAAAAACCAAATTTATATTTATAGGAGAAAATCGATTATTGTTTAGATTCCTGCAAATATTTGGATTTTGAACGTGAAATCTAATTGCGTTATGAATAGATTTTTTAGACATTTATTTCTTATTTTTTAAAAATCCAAAACTTTTATGGTTTTTAGAAAAAAAAAAAGTGAAATTGCGCTGTATAACCAAAAATAAAACTATAATTTAAATACTAATTATACTAACTATATATCTATAATATACTCTGTATAATATGTATCAACGACACTTTTTACTCTTCCACCACCTTACCTTCACCCACTAATAAATCTATCTCTGGCCACTTTCTTCACCGCCAATTTCTGCCGACGTCCGGCCAACTCCTTCGCCGCCGACCTCCGGCAAACTCCGCCACTGACCTCCGGCCAACTCCTCCGCTGCCAACCTCCGACCACCTCTTCCGTCCGCCGACTTCCGGCCACCTCTTCATGCCACCAACCTTCGACTACCGACCTCCGGCAAACTCTGCCGCCGACCTCCGGCCACCTCCTCCGGCCGGAGACTTCCGGTCACCTCTTCCGGCCGCCGACCTCCAGCCACCGACTTCCGGCCACCGACCTCCGACAAACTCCGCCGCCGACCACCGACCACCTCCTCCAGCCGGAGACTTCCGGTCACCTCCTTCGGCTACCTCTCCGACCGTCGACCTCCGGCCACCTTCTCTGGCTACCTCTCCGACCGCCGACCTCCGACCACCTCTCCGACCGCCGACCTCCGGCCACCTCTCCGACCGCCGACCTCCTATTAACAGCCACCTCTCCGACCGCTGACCTCTTATCAACAGCCATCACTCCTTCCCTATACAAAACACTAAAGTGGTAATTTTGCTCTATCCCTTTTCTAATTCTCTAATTTTTTCAAATATAGTGTTATATGCTGCTATGACTTTTTTATTTTGGTTATTGAGCTAATTCACCCTGAAAAAAAAAACAAATTTTCTTTTTTTTTCTCCCCTATAAAACATTCTCTAACGAAAAAGAGGAAATTTAAAACACAAAGTATCACACATGCAAGATTGGTCTCATGATCAGTGTGATCACTCGAGGAACAGATCTTTGCTAAACTGGGACATGTTCAACATAAATAATGTTAGCATTCAATTTAAACAATGATTTTTTATAGTTTACATATGGAACTACAGGTGAAACTGATCTATCTACACCCATAAAGAACCAACCTTTTGGTTAGGTTTGAGAACAGAGAGAAGACTCTTCGCGCGAACATCTTTTAAATAACCGACGCCTATGTTATGAAGACTAAAATATATTTATTTTACAAGTTACAAGTCCATTTAAAGTAAAACAAATTCCTTTTTTGGTCAAAACAAAATTATCGAATTTGATTAATTTCAGTGAAGTTTATCTGAATTCATTTAATAATTTTCAATACAAAAATTATTTCTTATAGTGAAAGAAAAAATTCTTGCGGTTCTTCTTTGTATTAAATTAATATTGGGTAATCTATTCCAGTTGTAGGAAAAAAAGAAAAATGGATTGGATTTTCATTAAAAAGTAATTAGAGTTTTATTTTAGTTTATGATGCATCGCCAATAATTCTCTTGATCATAAGCTTGGGTTCATTATAAAATTTTACTACCTTACACGAGTATACATTACATTACAAAGAACGGAAAAAGAAAACAAATTAAAAAGTATACATCAATGATCAAAGTAAAATCAAATAAGACTGAAAAGGCTCGAATCAAACACATAATATAATTATATTTTGGTCATTATTATACAACGATTACATATTCTTTGACTATGTGATCATATATATCTTATTAAGGAAAAAAAAAAAGTAGGAGCATTTAGTAGTCAAGCAAATACAAAAGCATGATAACGATGAGAAAGTCAAATGGGGATAGATCTTGAGACTTTGGGGTAGACATGTCTGGCTGGGTGACCCATGATACGGCGACCCTTGGCGTGTTTGAAGATATAAACCACCGCACCAACTGGCCACTCGATGATCCCTGTTATCAGAAAAGCCACGAACCCTAGCGTTGGTCCGACCACTTTGCACCGACATGGGTTTTGCCTCGTTCCGCACTGAATACACGCTGGAAACACCATCGTTGATTTTGAGTATGTAGTATTTGTACTACGATCGATGAGTACACAAAGAGCTAACTATTTATTTGATTGGAGAAATCAGGTTCAAGGAAAGAGTAGAGATGTGATTTGTTGAAGGTGATGAGAGACGACGGGTCTTTATAGAGATAAATCAATTGAGTTTATTTAGTATCTTTCTTGTTTCCACGTAGGGTCATTGTGTTTTATATTGTAATGGTCATAGATATTTTTGGGTTTGATGTCGGCTTGTTACTATTTAATTATTTTCTTGAATTTGAAGTTTTAAAGAGGTGTCAATGATAAGAAGATAGACACGTTTCGGGGCCAGCACAAAGGTCAGTATACACGTGACTTAACGTAATTGGATGTTAGTTGTGAAACTCTCTTACGTATATAGGCTTTTTTTAGAAGGTCAAATTATGACTATGTCGGCGTGGCACGATGACTATGGTAAAGGTATTTGAAGTTTATGTAGAGCATCTCTATGCATGTCAGAAAGATCAATCGATTTAAGAATTTAATTCGGATAATCTACAAAACTCTATAACGATAGATCAAAACCAGTTTCGAGAAAAGTATGAAGATAGATGAATAATAACTCTCCAGATAATCTTCTTGTTTTTTTACTTATTTGCTTATGCACTCGTAATAATCTTTAGAAAAAACTATGGTATTAACATCTTAATAATCTTTTGAATAAGGGATGATGATGATGTAGATATTATGAGAGGTTTTAAACAAAATAAATAAATTAATAATGATTTGATGGAAGAAATCAAAAATCAAATCTATATTTATAGGAGAGCTTCGACTATTATTTAGATTCCTGCTAAGATTTGGTTTTGGAATGTGAAATCTAATTGCGTTATGAATGGGTTTTATTAAACATTTATTTCTTATTATTTAATTTTTGTAAATTGCATTTTATCTCTATAATGAATATCATTTTTTCATCAATAAATTGTAAAGACATTTTGTTAATTATAGAAGGTACTTGGTGTATATATATATATATATATATATATATATATCTTATTATATTAAAGTTTGGTTTCAAAGTTATTCATTAACAAGATTTTGATACTGTCAATTGTATCAATAAAATGTTGACACATCTCAATTCTAGATTTATTAAAGTATTTCTATAATAGTTATAAAAGTTATAAACCTATAATAAAAAGCAAATCAACACATAAATAACAAAAATATATATTAATATATCAAAAAACATTTAAACTAGTTTCTAATTTATTTAGAGAAGCTCTTTTCATATTATAATATTATCTCAAATTTATATGCAAAATCCTACTATATTAATCAAAAAATACAAATATGAAACTAACCTTATAAAGTGTAAAAAAATTACATTGGCATGTCATTGATCTTAAGCAAATGTTTAACTTTTCAATAAAGGTAAAAATGTAATTATCTCAAATTTATTAGACATTTTCAATTTAATTTTTGTAAATTGCATTTTATCTCTATAATAAATATCATTTTTTTGTCATCAACATGCTTTATGATAATAAATTCTTTAAATATAAATAACAAATATAATGCTTTAGTATAATAGCTTTATCTATAAATTCATTAAATTGTAAAGACATTTTGTTAATTGTAGAAGGTACTTTGTATACATATCTTATTATATAAAGTTTGGTTTCAAAATAGTTCCTGCAAAGTTTTAGATGTAAACTCAGGTCTAGGATGGTGGTGCTGTAATAGTGAGAACCAGACCTTATTATTGGTAGCAAAGTGTCTTCGGCGGAGTCCTTCCCCCCTTCGTTCGAAGCTAGAAGCTTCGTTGTGGGCTATAGAGTTTATTATCTCTGGAGATCTGCCTTGCCAGAGTTTTAAGACGTACTGTGCGAAGCTAGTTGCATTGGTGCAGTCTTCTGAAGATTGGCCGGTATTCTCCAACCAGCTAGATGATTTTAATTTGCTCAAGGATTCTATTCTTTTTTGCTTTCTCCTTATCCAGGATTTCACGCTCGTCTAATTTGAAGGTGGATTGCCATGCTAGAACTTCGAGATCTCTTACTTCTGTAATTTCTTATGTAAACTTATTTCTTCTGGTTTAAGCAACCAATTTTGGAGTTATTTTTTAATTAATGTTTGGTTGACAAAAACAAAAAGTTTTAGTTTTAAAGTTACTCATTAATAAGATTTTTGATATTTGTCAATTGTATTGTTGATAATGTCAATTTTAGATTTACTAAAATAATTATATAAAATTTGTAAAAGTTATAAACTTATCATAAAAAAAGAAATCTACACATAAATAACAAAAAAAAAAAATTAATATATCAAAAACCATTTAAACTAATTTCAGGAAGCAACAAATAAGACGCGATACGTATCAGTTGGATAGAAAAGACAATTTTTTTTTCATTCTCTTCTCTTTTTTCTCTCTCGAAGGAAACGTCAGGCGATCGTCCATGCGATTCACCTCAAATCCGGTACGTGATCTTCTTCTTCGGTGGTTCATTTCGATTTCTTCCTCTCTTTTTGTTTAATCTAATTCGATTTCGATGAAGCTAAGATTTACAGTATTGTGATCTTTGAGTTATTTGTTTGTTTGTTTGTTTCCTTTAGATTTACAGTTTTGTGATCTCTGTAAACCTAAGGTTTTTTTTTTTTCTGTTATTTTTCTGCAGGTTTTGGTAAAAAGTTTTCTTCTTTTACGTTTCTCTGATGGATCTTTCACCACTAGCTTCATTACCAACATTGGGTTTGTGGATATATTGAATTCAGTTATGTATGTTTTGATTTTGTTCCTCGACTCTTTTTTGTTTGCCTTGATTGTAGCATTGACTTTAAGATAAGACACGATTGAGCTTGATAGCCAAGAACGGTTTCGGACTATCACTACTGGTGAGTTTTGTTTGCGGAGTCAGTACTTAGAACATTAATCATCTTATTATGAATCAAGTTTGATAGATTCTCAAGGAGATGAACACCTATAACAGTTATTGAATGTGCTGTGGTCTCTTTTGTAAATGGAATGTATTTTTCCAATGCCGCTTGATTGAGTTTCTCTTTGTTTGGCTGGTTACTTTGCTAGGTCTTATATTGTTCATGTTGTTGGGTTATTTCATAACTTTATACTTCATCTCTTTGTATGAAATCTGCTTGATGAGTACTGTATTTAGCATTCCCATTTCAAGTTAGAAAGATTGTTGAGATGAGATTGACGACAAAGGGCATCATTCTGGTTTGCAGAGCTTTCTTCTTTTCTCATTTCCCCTAAAATCACATATCACAAAAAGGCATGTGACACTGATAAGAACAAAGCTATGAAACTGCTCTTATTGATCCAATTGACCAAACCAGACAGACTTGATTAATAAGTAGCTCTTTACATCTTCACGTAGACCCTCTGTGTCATCTTTGGATTATAAGTCAATCTTGTGTTTCATTTGTGCAGGTATCTAAATCAATAGGGGATGCATATTTTTGAAGCGCCCAGAGTTCTCTCTTGACCCTTCATTCCCACGGTTCCAACTTCCATCTCGCAGTACGGCTACAAAGACCGATCTTATCAGCACAGCCTTCTGTTTTTACACAAGTCTTACAAACAAGCGACAGCTTTGTGATATTTGCATTAGATGGACTCTGGGAACATATGACCAACCAGCAAGCTGTAGAGATAGTGAATAAACACCCTCGTCCTGTATCATACAGGCTGTATGTGCCCTACTCAAGATATTCATAATGGTTTATTCCTAGTTTTTTTTTTTCGGCTTTTTCTGATGTTTATATATGAATGAAACAAACACAGGGAATAGCTCCCTCATGGTCTGTCAAGACAAATTTGAGTCTGCAAGGCTCCATCAGAACAGAGTTGATGCCGCCAAAGCTATGGAGGGTTGTGTGAACAGATCCATTCAGGATAATCTCGATACATTGCCTCATATTGTGCAGAGAATGAAGACGTCATTCTCCATTGTCGATTAATAATCCTCTGTTCGGAAGAAGGGGCATCCTTACTTTTGCCCCTTGCTAATCATAGTTATGTCTTTTCATTATCACTCAATAGATAAACACAATGGGCGGTAGGAGTAGGGTATGGTTTAAGTATATCAGACCAAATGCTAAACAGTTTGTTTTTCACTTTATATAAGATTATAAAGATCTTGAACAAACAAGCTTTTTCACAATATGTGGTATGAGGCATAAACATGTCAAGAATTTATGTTCGTATTTTTTATCGATTTAGTAAAATATGCATAATATTTTAATATTTTTTGTTTTCTTTTTTAACGTAATATAAATAATTGAAATAATTGTTTTATTATTTTAGATTATTAAATTTTGATAATTAATAAATAATTGTTTAAAAAATTATGATTTTAATGGTTGAGCAACTTCGATAAAGTAGATGAATTTTGTTTAAAGTTGTTAGTGGATTAATTTGATTAATTTAATATTAATTAGATGATTAGTTTAATTTTGAGCTACTTATATGGGTTTAGAAATTGTGTAAGTATATAGGCTCTTTCTTACACCATCATCATAGTTTTAAACTTTTCAAAGTCAATAAAACCATCCCCGTCTGCATCAACAGCTTGAACCATAACAACACATTCTTCCATTGTATGCTTTTCTCCTTGTCGGTTCAACACAAAATGAATATCACTCGCCGATATCTTCCCGACACCATTCATATCATATGAATCAAAAGCTTGTTTCAGAGTAGTTTCAACATTAACATTTTCTAGCTCCAAACCCAAAACAAATTCATCAGCGTCAATTTGACCATCACCATCCATGTCAAGCACTCTAAACATATTCTCAAGTTCTTCAGATGTTATTGAAAGATTAAAGGCACGCATTGCTTCGGCAAATTCGTCCAACGAGATTTTTCCATCTTTGTTCTTGTCAACCGTCTCAAAGACCTCTGCAACAGACATCGTTGTTGTTTTTGAGTAAGGGATGATAATGTAGATATTTTGAGAGGTAAATGAACAATGTTTTTATGGAAGAAATCAAAAACCAAATCTATATTTATAGAAGAAAATCGATTACAGTTTAGATTCCTGTTAAGATGGTTCTGGACTTTTTAAGACATTTTTAAAAATTTAATTTTTGTAAATTGCATTTTATCTCTATAATAAATATCATTTTTTTGGTCATCAACATGCTTTATCTAATAAATTCTTTAAATATAAATAATAAATACTGTATAATGCTTTAGTATAATAGTTTATCTATAAATTGTAAGACATTTTGTTAATTATAGAAGGTACTTTGTATATATATATCTTATTATATAAAGTTTGGTTTCATATTTACTAATTAACAAGATTTTGATACTTATCAATTGTATCTATAAAATGTTGACACATGTCAATTCTAGATTTATTAAAATATTTATATAAAATATGTAAAAGTTATAAACCTATATCATAAACAAACAAATCTACACATAAATAACAAAAAAAAATATTAAAATATCAAAAAACATTTAAACTAATTTCTAATTTATTTAGAGAAGCTCTTTTCATATTATAAGATTATCTCAAATTTATATGCAAAATCCTACTATGTAAATTGAGAAGTAAAGATATGAAACTAACCTTATAAGGTATAACATTACATTGTCATGTCATTGATCTTAAACAAATGTTTAACTTTTCAATAAAGGTAAAAAATGTAATTATCTCAAACTTGTTAGACATTTTTTATTTAATTTTTGTAACTTTTCAATAAATATCATTTTTTTGTCATCAACATGCTTTATAATAATAAATTCTTTTATCATAAATAATAAATATAATGCTTTAGTATAATATTTTTATCTATAAATTGTAAAGGCATTTTGTTAATTATAGAAGGTACTTTGTATATTATATAAAGTTTGGTTTCAAAGTTGCTCATTAACAAGATTTTTATACTTGTCAATTATATCAATAAAAAGTTGACAAATGTCATAAAAGTTTTATTAATATATCAAAAACCATTTACACTAATTTATAATTTATTTAGAGAAGCTAAATTTGTATTATCTCAAATTTATATGCAAAATTGTTGATTAATTTCAAATACTATGATTGTTTATATTGTGTAGTCTTTTACATTATTAGTTTAATTCTTTTTACTATATAAAAATTGGTTTGAAAATTAGTCATTAATATGATTGTAACACGTGTTAAGTTTATCGATAAGTTTTTGAGAAGTTGGGAAAAAAAGATAAATAGAAAAGTACTAACAAAGTTTGGTTTTTAAAATTAATTGTGAACGCGATCTTGACATGTGTTAATTTATCGATTTAAGATATTAACTCAATATAAGTTGGTAACATAAGCAAGACAAGTGTTAACGTATCGAACTAAGATTACGAAACATGTCAAAAGAAAATATTTTATTTTTATCTCATATATCCTAAAACAAACACTTGAGACGAGATTACAACACTACAACCAATTGTGATGATTTACTTAAAGAATTTATATTATTTATTTCAAATTCCTTTTCTAATTAGAAAATTTGCAATAATTTATAATAAATTTAATTATATATATATATATATATATATTCCCTTTTTTAGTTAAAGACATGTAAGAAGAGTATTTGTTTCTTAATTTTTAAAAAATTTATGATATAATATTTTTGGATTGTTTATTTCAGTTTATATTGTGTATCTTTAAATTATTTAAGGTTTATATACCACCATACTCATAATTCTTTTATTTAATTAGTTTTCTCTCAATTTCTCAACATTTATCGGCTGGTAATAAACTCATTGCAATCGAGTATATTTTTTTTAATGAATTTTTCTTTTGAGTAAACAAAATGTCAACAAAAATTTAGTAGCTAAAGAAAGTATGTCGAAGTAAACCATATAATTGGCTTTAGGTGTTCATAGAGATATTTAATAGGTAATGATTGCAACATCCCGGTTTCAAGAAATATGGTATTGTATGCAGATATGTTTAAAAGAATTGATTTGTCCACCTTTGTAACCAAAATGCACTTATCTTTATAGTCAAATATCTTAAGAGAACTTCATATTCAAGCGTGTTTGAGCTAAGAAAGTTTCATAATAGACGACTTTTAGAAAAGTGATTGTTGCAATGATGCAAGTAAAACAAAACACGGAAAATATTGTTTGATGATTTGTAAGATCGGTAAACAAGTGTTTAAAACATCTTAAATATAATGTACCGGTCATCCGATAAAAGTGGGCTCATATGCCTAGAAAGGATGTGGATCCCACGGTCGAAGTGTTACAGACTTGCAGTGATAAGAACTTATTTTAACAATAAAATATCTTTGATTCTAAAAACATATTTTAGTAGTAAACTATATAGTAAAATTGGATGTTAATAAAATGACGGTTTGACAACATGTTTGTATGTAAAATAATTTATGAACAAATTGTGAAACCATAATTTAGCAAGATTGTGAAATCACGTTTGGCGATTTGGTAATAATAATAATGATGAATATTTGATAAAATTTTTGGTTATTTATAATTTAGCTTTAGATTATTATAAGAAATTTAAAATATACAATTATAAATTATTGTATTAAAGCACAAAATGAATATATTGTTTCCTCACTAAACATTTATAAAATATTTCTATTTACTTTTTATGAATAGTTTATATTTATAACAAAATATTAATATACTTTTTGTTAAATTTAAATTTATTGAATTTTAAATCAAGCATATATGTGGCGGGTCTTAGTTTAGTATTGATCTAAAAAACGATCTGAAAAATATTTCTCATATTTTTCTTGTCTACAATATTTCTTTTATACAGTTTACAAATGTTTCTACATGAAAGTGTTATAATGATACAATAATTTATAAATTCATTTTTATTGTGTTTTAAAAACTTTTATATAATCTATGTAATTTTAAAAAGTTATTGGTAAATAAATATTTGGATTGTTAGTAACATTATATGTATGTACACATAGATTTGGAAGAAAAATGGTACACGTTGATACTCAGAATTATTTTTCTCTATACAAAAAAGATATATAAGAAGCATGAAACCTGTCTTTACGAGGATTAGACATGGTAAGAAATACATAAAAGTTAAATACCATAAACTGATAAGTAACATAGACAAACCACCGTTCAATTAGGATGTAAATTGGAATTTCGAATTAATTTTCAGGTAATCCGAGTACAGTTAAATACATTAGCTACTTGAATTTGTCTAAATTTTGTGTAAGACCAAGTCACATCCTAATTTTGCAAAGTTTAGTTTTAACTTGGACCATTCTCGTTCAGTTATTATATTAATCACTCCTCCAAAAGTTCCTAAGTAAAAGCACAACCTCAATTATTTTTTTCACTCACAGATATATATACAATTTGATCTTTCTTTTTATTCCTCGACAAAAAAAGAGTTCAAAATTTTATTTACATCTTTAAAAACACACACTATATCATCAAGACAATATGGCTGATGCGACGGAGAAAGCCGAACACGACCGTATTTTCAAGAAATTTGATGCTAACGGCGACGGAAAAATTTCAGCAGCCGAACTAGAAGAAGCTCTTAAGACACTTGGTTCGGTATCGCCTGATGACGTGAAGCGTATGATGGCTGAAATCGATACCGATGGTGATGGAAACATATCGTATCAAGAATTCACCGATTTTGCAGCTGCAAATCGTGGACTTATGAAGGATGTTGCCAAAATTTTCTAAAATGTATTTGCGATATCCTTTTTTCATTTGAAATGTCTGAATTTTTTTTATTGAGAGATTTGGTTCTAAGCATCGTACAATTTTTCTTTTGTTATTGTAACACTCGGTGAATTTTATTTTATATCCTAAAAATATCATGTAATGTGATGGGTGGTTTTGGATCATTGTTGAAAAGGGAACTACAGCAACAAGTTCGTTTAGTTTTTGTTACTACGTCAACAATGAATGGTTTGTCGTAATTTGGTTTAGGCTTTTTTCATCCATAATTTTATGGTACGCGAAAAATCAAGAAATGATAAGACTGAAGATGTTCCAAGAGTTGTACTGTATACATATTGAAACATCGCATGTTTTAAGTGAGTTTTAGAGAATGTGATGCTGGTCCAACTTTAACATATCTTTCAGTGAATACATTATTGTACTTTTCAAAAAGGGTAATTAGTACTTACTAGTACATGAATTCAAGATTTGTTTTTTGTTTTTTGTTTTTTGTTTTACACATTCCTAGGCAAAACGGTTCCACCCACTTGATTAAAAGCTGACAATGAAGACCACAAAACGGAAAACTAGAGTTTGGACTCCGGCTTTTCAGAAAAAGACTCGAGAAAATAGGTTAGATTCTTTGCTTCTCTCATCGTCGTCATCTCTCCCCAAACGTTTAACAACAATCGAGTCGGTCCAAATTCATTCATGCGTCATTCACAACTCTTTTAGGATGAAATTAAATAAGGTCAATTCGTTGCAAAATTATAGTATAAAATAAATAAAGTCACTTCTTTATTACTACTACTCTCGCCTCTCGGTCGTGCCCTCGTGCTGTTTTACATACACACAATTTCCTCGTTTTCGACGACCAAATCACACACAAATGGGGTCCAAAAAGTAAAAGCACGGAATATTTCGGCCGAAATTGTCATAAAAAGAAACTAGTGGGGTAAAGTCACAGTATAACAAAAACATAAAGGTTACGGTTTCGCAATTTTATTTTATTTTATATAATAAAAAAAAAAAAAGTTCCCTAAGTTTTTTTTCTTCTGTTTTTTTCTTTGTGACGACGTCGTCATTGTCATCACCGCCGCAACTCCGCCGCGAGTTTCCAAGCCGAAGCAGCAACGAGCGGTTTCGTCTGCCACGCAAGCATTAGGCTACCGTCATTCTCCTCCACTCTGTATCCATCTCCGCCGCCGAACAACGCCAATAACAAACTCGCTTGTTTAAACGCGTCGTATCCGAGATTAACCGGGTCAAACCCGGCGGTTCCCATCCGTCTCCGCCACTGATCCAGCGTCTCGTGCCGCTCGACCCGATCGATTCCTTCCGCCGCCACCACGTTCAAAATCTGTCTCCCTAAGTAAACCTCCGACATGACTCGGTCTTGGCCCGGTATCACAACACTATCCTCGAGCGAGTCGAACAGGCTCGAGTAGTAGTGAAGCGCTTCGTTAAACCGGTCTAAGAAAACGACGCCGTTATGGTTCGCTTCTTGTTCAACCACCGTTACGATGCTCGGTTTAACCGCTTTAACCGTAGCTAACAGCTTTTCGATCGAACCGGGTTGGGCTAAAACCGGATGAAGCTCAAAAACCGAATTAACCACTAGAGTCTCTGATTCGGGTCGGGTCTCGAACATATCCGGTTCGAGATCGGGTAATCTCTCCGTCGTTAGAGCATTGAATTCGAATTCGACGCCGACGGCTTGCGCCAGCTGAGCTAGCTTCCAGCCTAACTCTTGGATCCCTTCACGATTCGACGGAGCACCAACGCCGGTTAAACGGAACGACGGTGGACCACCGGGTCGGAGAGCTAAGGCTTGCATTAACGCCGGCCACTGCATCCCTTGATTTAACCCTAGATCGATTACGTGCACGCCACGCGCCATCGTAACAGCTTCTAGAATCGCTTGGTTGGCCGTGAAATGTGCGAATTTGAGGTACGGAGACGAGTCGTAGAAGTTCATCTGAAGCAGCTCTTCGAAGGAAGGATCAACGGCGGCGGAGGAAGGGTGGATCCGATAAATCCGACGAGCTAGGGCTTCGGCGAAGTAGGTGGCGACTTTCCCCATTGCTCCGGCTTGAGAAGCCGCGAGCGATCCCACGCGCTTCACGAGAGCGTCCGCGAGGCTCAGATTCTCTTGCTGCACCGCCTCGGCGCACGCCACTAGCGCCTGGACGAGTCTGATTCCGGTCTCTTCGATGAGCACCACGGAACGAGTCGACTCGCTACTAACTGAGTCACACCAAGGACCGAGTCGAATCCTCTTGTTGCTGCTGTTGCTACTGCAACAAGACTCGTCGTCGTTTGTGATTGGTCGCAGATCGCAAACCCGGGTCGGGTCAAGATCCGGGTAGTAGCTAAGTCCCGAGAGCATGGTCTGAGCCCAGCCGGAGAGATCAGAAGGGTTGTAATGAACCGTGTCGTTTAAGAAACTATTAGAAGAGCCAACAACGTCGTTGGACAAGACCATTTCAAGCTGTTCAAGCTTGTTTGCAACATCAGCCATGTCCGAAGATCGAACCTTGTACCCTAAAGCAGCGAGAAGCTCGTCTATGTTATCATCTCCACCACCAACACTGCTACCTTCAAGCTTCTTACCATATTCGGCCACTGAAGGAGCTTCTTGTTGTTCAAGATACGTTTCTTGATGACTTCGTTTCATGATCAAGAAGAATGGTAATTTTTTTTTTTTTCGGGTTTGGTTGATTGAAATTTTTAATTATGAGTGTGTTTGGAATTGGTTAGACAAGAAATGTGGAAAGAAAGAGAAGAATTTAAACACGAGAGAAAGAGAGAGAGAGTAGAGAGGTCCAATGAGACAAGTGAGGGACCTGGAGAGAGTGTGTAAGTAAAGAGATAAGGAAACAGAGGCAGTCCATTATAATTTCGCATGTGTTTTTTTTTCTTCTTCTTCTACTCTCTGTTTTTTTCAATTACTTTATTGAAATTTCTGATCCAAGTTACAAAAAATTCGTCGCTCGATGTGTAGTTTTTATTTTTTTTGTGTGTGTGTTTAATGGTCCAATGGAGTGGACTGTCACAGTCTTTTAAACTATTTTTTTAATGAACTATACTTGGGTCATCTCTAGAGGTACCTCTTCATTCACTTCCTTATAAAATAAAAAAATAAAATCTATATACATTATTATAAAATTAAAAACTTAAACCGCTCTTTAATAAATCCAAACCAATATATAATTTTGTTTTATTTAAAAAATCTAAACCCTAACCATCTCATTTGTGAACCCAAACCGACATATAATTTCGTTTTACTTGTCAAATCTAAACTCTAACCATCTCATTTGTGAACCCAAACTGACATATAATTTCGTTCTAATCATAAAATCTAAACCCTAACATCTCATTTGTGAACCCAAACCAACATATAATTTCGTTCTACTTGTAAAAATCTAAATTCTAACCATCTCAATTGTGAACCTAAGCCGACATATAATTTTGTTCTACTTATAAAATCTAAACCCTAACTACCTTATTTGTAAACCCAAACCGACACATAATTTCGTTTTAATTGTAAAATTTAAACCCTAACCATTTCATTTGTAAACCCAAACCGACATATAATTTTGTTCTAATTTTAAAAATCTAAATCAAGTCAATATTTAACTTTCCGTAATTAAAAGTATACAGAATTTGTTTCCTTAATTTGTTTTGCTTTTTAATTTAGTTTTGATTTATTTTTTAAATAAAATATTAAATGGAAGATTCTGATTGGTTGAGAGAAAAGGGATGAAAAAAAAGGTTCACCTCTACCTAAATATTTTTCTTTTTTAATTCCCCACTAAATGTTGAATTTAAAGTTTCCATAATTATTAAAATGAGTGCTCGAGTAGATTATGACCTCTATATTGATAACCCCAAACAGATATTGAAATTTCTTGTGCATATTGTTGACTCCAACAAATAATTACCCCTTTTCTTTAAACTATATATATTTTTTTTTCAATCAAAATATCTTGTTTTGAATTTTAATTAGTACTACTAATAAACAAGATTACATAATTATCAAAAAAAGAAGAACATGATTACATGAATAAATATCTTTTCAAAAATGATATTTTTTATAGTATATTATTAAAGAAATCCTAAAATTTAGAATAAACTAGAGGTTCCGAATGAAGTACAGCTCAAAGTATTTCCAGTTTGGGAGACAACGTGACCAACTTCACGGTCGACGTGTGGCGGCAGTCGACATAGCCTACGAGACGTCCACAACTTCTTTCTTTTTTATTCTTATTTTTGATTAATCATATCAATATAATATACACACACAATTTATTGACCAAACAAATTAACAAGAAAAAGTTCCTAAAAAAACTGTTGGAAAAGAAACTCTCGATTATCGTATGAAAACTGCATAACTGATAAAAAAAGATTCGATAAATATATAGAACTTATACGTGAACAAGTAATTTCTTCTCTACTTTTATATTGTACTACATGTGTGCTACTTTTATATTGTACTACATGTGTGCTCTTTCATGCCTATATGATTACCTTTCGAACATCGTTACCCAAGTTACTTGCTCGATATTTCAGGCGGATGATCTATTGACTTATCCTCTTAACTATATTCGAAAATTTTAAAAAAATCTACACTATGGATTATCCAAAATGTGTGGCAAGAAGATAATCTATATCCATACAGTGTTCCGTAAAAATCTCAGTTAATTACATTTTGAAACCTATCATCAAACTAAACCCTGAAATATTAATTTAGTCAATTATCTTTAAAATGTACTCAACAAATCTCCTAATATCGTGATGACAAAAACCTTTCATTTCACGTTATGTATTAATATATATATACTTAATGCCTAGATCTTCCTCAAACACAATATCACTACGAAATTAGCATGGCAAAAGCAATCTCTCCTTTAACTCTCTTTTCGTTATTACTCTTGTCATCACTATCTCTAACCCTAGCAACAGATTATCCACTATACACAAAGTCACGATGGATCGTAAACAAGAAAGGACACCGCGTGAAGCTAGCTTGCACGAACTGGCCTTCTCACCTTAAGCCAGTGGTGGCAGAGGGGCTGAGCAGCCAGCCGATGGATTTCATATCGAAGAAGATAAAAGACATGGGTTTCAATTGTGTTAGGCTCACTTGGCCACTTGAGTTAATGATTAATGACACTTTAGCCTTTAATGTTACCGTAAAACAATCATTTGAGAGATATGGATTGGATCATGAGCTTCAAGGAATTTACACTCACAATCCATCCATTATCAATATTCCTCTTATTAATGTCTTTCAGGTAAAGTATATTGTTATTTGTTTCATTTCTTTACTTCTGTTATTTCTACAACTCATTATAAGAAAAGAAAATAGAATTTTTTTTAGGATCCTATATCGCTTGTGAGATTAATAACAAACATGAAATGTAAAAATTAAAAGACAAAAAAAAACTATACTCCACTCATCTTCAATTGGACAACCATATGTATGTTAAGTGTATGGTTTGTGACTAACACTTTATTTTTGCTGTGTATACGTACTGTTTCATTTCTTTTTGAGATCTGATTATTGTTGTAATTGCGAAAAATATATCGCTGAAAGGCATTTTTTAGGGAATATATATTGTTATTTGTTTCAACTTAATTTATATTATCTTCTAATGCAATGCAACACTTTGTGCAGGCGGTGGTGCATAGTCTTGGGAGGCATGATGTGATGGTGATACTTGACAACCACAAGACCGTGCCGGGTTGGTGTTGCAGCAACGATGACCCAGATGCGTTCTTCGGCGACCCGAAATTCAACCCGGATCTATGGATGCTCGGTCTTAAAAAGATGGCCACAATCTTTTTGAACGTAAACAACGTTGTCGGTATGAGCCTGAGGAATGAACTTAGAGGCTACAATCATACAGCAAAAGATTGGTACAAGTACGTATTTAAATTCCCTTTTTTGGTCTTTATCATAATAATGCCCATGTGAAGCTTGAAGTCGAAGGAAATTAATGCACGTTACATAATTATTTGTCTCTATATTCTAGATCTTAGCCGATTATATTCCCTTGTGCTATAAATTATTAAATCCACAATAATAATTAAGTACAAGCAAATCTAGAAAAATGATCATATGATTTTATATTTATTGTATTTATCGGTTGATATAGGAAGAAGGGATCCAATGTTCGTAAAGTAACAACAAGAATCAATGCATAGAAATAATACACTAATCTGATTGTTTTTATATATATTTTCTCTAATTGGAAATTTTATTCTTTTCCGTTCACATGTGCGTAGATACATGCAAAAAGGAGCAGAAGCAGTGCATACATCAAACCCTAACGTTCTGGTCATACTCTCCGGGCTTAACTTCGACGTTGACCTAAGTTTCCTAAAAAAGCGTCCAGTGAATCTTAGCTTCAATAAAAAACTTGTCTTGGAGCTTCATTGGTATGCGTTCACGAACGGTGCTGGTCAATGGAAGTCACACAACGTCAACGACTTTTGCAGCCAAATGTTCGCTAAGGAGCGTCGTACCGGTGGTTTCGTTCTCGAACAAGGCTTTCCTTTGTTCTTGAGCGAGTTTGGGACCGATCAAAGAGGTGGCGATTTAGAAGGAAACAGGTATGCATACATTTACATTATATTAAGTTCTTTGATTGAATTCACATTTGTGGGAAGAACTGGTTTATCTTTATATCAAGTTATGAATTAATATCACGTTATTAAATTAGAAAAGCGTTGATTGTGTTACGCGCGTTTACAAACAATTCTAATGCTTTAACCATTTATTTGCTTATGCTATGTAAACGCTAATATATAAGTGGCGGTTCAAACAACCAACCTTAACATTGTGTTTATCAACCGTAACATTAGGTACATGAGTTGTATGTTGGCATGGGCGGCTGAAAAAGATATGGATTGGGCGGTTTGGGCACTTACTGGAGTTTACTATATCCGTGAAGGCAAACGCGGTGTAGTTGAATCTTACGGTATGTTAGATGCGAATTGGCACAATGTTCATAACTCTACTTATCTCCGCAGGCTCTCCGTCATTCAACAACCGCACAAAGGTAAATCAATCTTGCTTGTAAATTTATCAGATTATAAATGATATGTCGTTATACAGAGGATTGATATAGAACTTTGATGTAAATTAATGAACAGGACCCGGTATAAAGCACAATCATCACAAGAAAATATTCCATCCGTTAACCGGACTCTGCCTAGTGAGAAAGTCACCCTGCCATGAGTCCGAGCTCACGTTAGGTCCATGCACAAAGGACGAACCGTGGAGCTATTCTCATGGAGGCGTACTTGAGATCAAAGGCGGTCACAAATCTTGCTTAGAAGGCGAAACGGCAGAGGGAAAAAGTGTGAAACTTGGCAAGAGATGCACAAAGATTATGCAAATATCGGCCACAAAGATGCATCTGTCGTTCAAGACTAACGAGGGTTCGTTGGTATGCTTAGACGTGGATCCAGATAACAATGTTGTCGCTAATCCATGCAAGTGTTTGACCGGAGATGTTAGTTGTGAACCTGCAAGCCAATGGTTCAAAATCTTCTGAGATATATTTATTGATAATAAAAATGCTTATTAGAATAAAAATGTCTAATTAGGAATTTAGGATAAGTGAATTGTTTAAGCTTTTGAATTTTTTTAAGTTTGGAGATCCGTGATTTTTGAATTAATTTTTAGTGCCTTCACTTCACATGATCTAGCTTGGATTTTGGTTCCATATATGACAAGTTAAGGAAAACACCTCAACCGATCTTTTCTTATGTTTGCCTACTTGCAAATTCTTCAATTTATGTTTCTTGTTTGTTCGGTCCATATCCCTACGTCTCCCAAGCACTCCTAAATCCAAGCTAAACGAAGACAAAACATTAGAGATTCTCAACCTGATTAGAGGAGACAGAATCTGCTTTACCCACACACACTGTGATTCCTTTTAATGTCAATTCTTCTCACACTATTTTACTTCAAATCATAATAGACAAACACTAAATAGTGATTAAAAGGCACATATAATGGTGCAAATATATTCTCACCACTAGTGTTAGTGCCAGTGGTGCGAAATCCTTGAAACGAATGTAGAAATAAATAAGGCAAACCAAAAATCTTCTGTAACCAATCATAAATCTCAAGTCCAACTATTACAATATAAGAAACAATCACTCCATACATGGCCAATACATAATACATAACCAGAACAATTTTATATACTGTCTTACACATATAATACTTGACCTGAACCCAGTACCTGTCATATGTATATATAGCAGATTGAATCTAGTTAAATTAGTATTATCCAGAGCAACTAGAACTTCCTTACCAGTTTCAAATACATGATACTGCAAACTGTCTTCACCTTGGTCATCTAACGGCTATTCAAATCGAATTCTCCTGCTTCACGCCAGTTTTCTTGTTCACCCGTCTCCCCATTCTCATTCTCCTCATCATTCAAGAAATCTTCTGAAGGTTCCTTCTCCTCTCTCTGACTGTTGTTTCCCCATCCATTCATCATCTCATCAGGGTTCATGTTACGTCCCTGTTCTCCCATCTCGTGGCTTAGCGGAATATTGCTGCCCTGATTCCCAACCGCATTAGCCCTCAATGGGTTACGAGCCATTATCTCAGCATGGGATTGTGACTGTCCAGCTTGAGCTAAAGCCGCCATTCGCAACTTAGCCTCCTGCGCTTCCCGGCCAGCCTTCTCCCTATCCATTTCTGCTTTCAGTTCAAACAATGCTTTCCTTTCTTCTTGTAGCAAAGCTTGTTCAACCATCAACCTTTCCTCGGATCTGAATTCTCCCATTGTTCGCTTTCGAGTTATTATATTAAAAGCTAGGGCCTGTTTCTCAAACGTTGCCGTGAATTCAGCAACTTTAGCAGCAATGTTGTTATCCCATTGTTGAGAGCGGGATAAGGCCTGGCCTGTTGGGTCTGAATCAAGGATCCTATCATCCTCTTCAGCTTCGTAATCTGCTACGACATGATAAGGTAACAACCTGCATAGATTGTAGGAGAACACACATATGAGATATGAACACATCAAACCATATACAGAATGTTCATACAAGGCAATGTATCTATATAACATTTACGAAGCTAATACTATGCCAATGGAACCTTTTCACACAGAATAAATGCCAAGAGTAATGTTCCACAAACGAAAGTATTTAGAGGAAAGACAGGTTGTAGATCCACATTAACCATAAAAGAATGAGGACCATGCGGAGGAATAGACGGGAATATGGATCTCACACTAAACAAGACTAGATAAAGGAACTACTTTTACCGGATGCAGCATCTAGCATTTAAAGGAAGACACATATTCAAGAACTCATGATTCCAGTAGACAAAGATCCCGTTTTTAATCAATAATCACAAGCTATATTTAATGAAAGGGTAACAGATATTATCATCCAAATACCAAACAGAACAACATAAAGCCTTGGGCGATGCCTTAAGAGATAAGAAGAACTCAAACCCAATAAATGTGATAGATAGATCACTTAGACCAATGTTTTGATATAACATTAATTGAAACTACAAAACTAAATTGCTGTGATTTCGATTTCGACAGATCTTCCACGAAGAGAGGTGACTTTGATAATTGAATTGATAAGACTAACCTCTCGCAAGCATCTTCGAGAGAAGAGAAAGGCCGTTTGAAATCTGGGTGACAAACACGCCAAGCGTCCTGATAAGCGCATTGAAGCTCGATGTGATTCAATGGCCTCATCAGCTTCTGCTGCTGCTGTTGTTGCTGTTGCTGCATCATCTGCTGACTCGATGCAATCTGTTGCTGCTGTTGAAAAGCTGGTGTAGTCTGTCCCAAATTAGAGCTAGGATTAGGGTTAGGGGGAGTGTTCTGCTGTGGCGGGTTAATAGGTCGGTTCTGGATCAAACCCGGAGGACGGAGATGAACGTCGATGTTCGATGGGAATCGAGACATTGCTGCTTGTTGCTGCTGCTGTTTCTGCAATTGCTGCAAGAGAAGCATCTGTTGTTGTCGCTGTTGTTGTTGTTGCAATTGGTGTTGATAGAGGAGCTGTTGCTGTTGCTGTTGTTGCTGCTGCTGCTGAGGATTGTTGCCTCCCAATGGTGGCTTCGTGTCCTCCATTTTTTTCTCGTCCTAATTTTGGGATTTTAGGGTTTTCACGGGAAGTGTTCTTCGCCGTTAATAAAGGAGGTTTGTGTGGTTTAGGTGAGATCAGAAAGAGAGAGTCGAGAGACATGTGGATGTGGTTTTTCTTGGCCAGCATAATTGGGCTTGCAAAATTAAAGACCCAATATAATTTAGCCCAACTACGTAACTGAACCGGGAAGTCTCGATAACCAAACACTGAACCGGGAATGTTTCGATTTTCGTTCAATTTCAAAAGTATTTTTTTTTTTCAAAATTTATAGTAAAAATTACTGTTTATTTCTTTTAAAATGTTATTTTATTTGATACAATATTTACTTTTAATATTACAATTGTTTGGAAATCTACGTATATCTTTTTGAATAATAATTATTCTAGAATATTATACTATTTTAATCTATTTGATGTATACTATTTTAAATAACCGACTAACCCAAAAAAATTTGAAATCAAATTAAAAACTAAACAATCACAAACACATCAATTTTTTTGGAAAATTTTCTCATAATCTTTTTTTTCCTCGTACTCAACTAACGAATGTAACTGTTACTAATACCAATGAGAAGCTTTCTCAAACTGGTATCATCTTGCACAGCTGTAATCTGCAGCTCCTACATATCGAAATGCATATGATTTGCAATAGCTGCGATCAATTGATATGGAGGAGGAAGTTTGTGTGTTTAGTCGTTTTTTACAGATTGAGTAATATATCTTCGCTTTTAAAAATTCAAATCACAACATATGCAGAAAATTTTTTTTACATATTTATTAATCATATGTATTATATGATTATTCAAGAAAATATGTAAATAAAATAAAAGAAAGATGATAAAAGAATCATAGTTTAAAATCTTAACAAAATCTTCCAAATATAGTTATTAAAAATAATTCTATAGCATACTTAGAAGTAAATTTTTTATTGGAAACTAATAATTATTTTTTAAAATTATTAGCTAATATTTAAATCACAGTTTTAACCTTACCAAAAAAAATAAACATTTGTGTTATGCAATTTTTTACACTTGATAAAGTTAGACAAATGTTTATTTGTTTTTTTGTTGTATATTGGTACTTTTCAATTAATATACCGTATTGCTCTTTTACTTTTTCCAAATTTGTAGAATATATTTTAATCTCTTTAATTACACAAAATAGTCGTTTTATACAACAACTCAGGAAAATAATAATAATAATAATACATGTGTATGAACCGACTTGCTTGAATGAAATAAACGCGTGTATGGTGTTTACACTCTCTAATTGAGTTTATTATGGTCCAAAAACGAGTTCTTTCAAAGATCTAAACGGCGAGTTGTGACCATAAGCCACTGCATCTCTCCACAAAGCCAGTCCTGTTTCACACAAATGGGGAATTAAACACGCATTTTTGTTCAATTTTACGAACAAAAGTATAATTGGAAGGATAATCAAAGAGAGTCTGCCAACCTATCCATGAGATCAAACCAATTGTAGCTACCGCAAAGAATGACTTGCTGGTGCAGTTAACCCTATGGACAATACCAAATTATCGGTAAACTCATGGACTCAAGACATAAACCACCATTCAAGAAGAGAGGTTTTCAAAGATTCTTACATGTATAAGCACAGGATGTTTCCATATCCATAAAAGAGAGTTGCCCATAACGAACCAGTGAGCCTGCGTCACGGTTTAATGAATATCAAGAGGCTTTGTTACTATGGGTGAATATAGTTTAAGCTGCAAGGGTTTAAATTGAGAAAGCTTAGATTTATTACCACATCAAATCACGGATAAATAGTGCTCGTGGGAGCATAAGACCGTTTCCCATCATCGAGAGCAACATTGTGATTGACGATAAGCCTTTTATGTTGTCCGGGTTTAGGAAATTTGTCCACTGCAATGTAAAAGAACATCAGATATCCAATAATCAAAGAGCAGTAAGGATAACGTTCAAAGAAAGAGAGAGAGAAAACGCGCTGTTGTACCATTTGGGAAACTGGCATCCACATGAACATGAGAGTTGCGGTCCATCCAGATAAAGACCCGACAATGCTAACACCTTCCTCTGAGAGTTTCCCAGTTCGAGCCTGAATTCTTACCAGACGAAAGTTAAGAGCAAAGAAGCATAATTTCATCCAGATAAACAAATTGTTTAAAACAACTACACATCTTAACAGTTCAAATCATTTACAGCGGCCATCATCATTTCTATAACTAAAAACTCCTATGTCTCCTGACATGGTGGTTTTGTTCATAAAATCCCAAAATAAAACAATTCAGAAATTAGCTCAATGCAAGTCAAGGTCCAGAAAGTTTAAGAATGCAGTCAGCGTCTGGAAAACAACATCAGTTCCCACAACCACGATTCTGTCGATGGCTTAGTTTCCAGTCAAGTAAAGGTTTTGAAATAATCTCCTAGAGGCTAGACTAGAGTGACCAATATGACTAACCAATGCAAACACATTACTTTCAGAGAAAATTCTGGCAAGAAAGTAAAGCATAACTTTATAAGTATTTGAACGCTTACCATAATTATAGCCGCTACAGCAATAGCAAAAGCAGTTGTCCCAGGCAAGATACTGTTTGGTACAAGGGGGACAAAAGTTGACCACATGATCTGCAATTTCATATTCAGATTAATATAAACATGTGTCTGCTTCTAATGCCTTTGGATTACATGTCAAAATAGAACCCATACTGAGGAAGAACCCAAAACTTCAGGGGGAAAAGAGTAGTAAAGGAGAGATTTACTTGAGGAAGAACGGAGAGTCCACCAATAGTGATAAAATCTTCCCAGAGTCCCCACAAAGGTTTGCTAAGCTTACCGAAATAGTACAAACAGTTCAATATGAGACCCATCGTAATAACAACTGAAGTAGCAACAAAATACTGCATAGGCATAGCTTCAGCCATCGTGAGCTGAGCAAGGACAATGTGAGTAGAGACCACTCCGAGCGTTTGCACTATAGCTGCTTCTTTTTCTCTCTTCTTTGCAAAATACGAAAGCAACGAAAGGTTTCCTAACAAACCAACCAACATTCCCTGTATTCAAAAATGGTGCAGTTTCACACTCAATAAACAGAATGAAATTTCATAAACGAAATCAAACTTATCTGTGTATGTATACATAATCTAAGAGTAAAGAGTGTTCTCATGGATGAAGATAGTAATTACCAGCCATGGAACAGCAGAAAGGGCGGTGTTGTTTCCGGCCAAGAGATTCTGGGAATTGAGGATGATCTGAGGCAATTGGAGCATAAGAAAGGGAATGTTTGCTCCACCGGAGAACTTGGCCGTCCATGAATCCCATTCTTGGTATTCCTTTAGTTTCCCAAAACCTGGAGCTCCCTTTGAGATCAAAATCAAAAACATCCAAAATTAACAAAATTCAAAAGTCCTTACTACACCTTCTTCACTTACAAATGCAAGTCATAATAGCACAAAATTAATTTAAAACCTCACACCTGCTGATTCTCGTGAGGGAGGTCCGAGTCAGAGTCAATTGCACGAACAGGAACGAGTCGGCGAGTCGAAACAATCGGATTCCGCCGAGTCAGAGTTAAGCCATTGACGCCGGAACCAGAGACAGCAGCACCACCGTGTATACACGGACGCTTCAGCAGCGGCGGCAAGCGGGAGATGCGGGATGTAGAAACGAAGAGAGAGCACGGAGAAGTCGAGAATAACAAAAAGCGGTCACCACCACCAAGACCGAGAGACGTCGCGATAGATTTAGCTTCCATGGGAATGGGAAGAATTATTATTATTACTACTCTCTACCTCTCTTGTTTTTTTGGAACAGGACAGGACAGAGACGAACAAGCGAAGAAAAGGGTATATCAGTGAAATCCAAAGAGACTGATGATGAGTTGTGTTATTGGGGGAAGTGTAGTGGATTCATGCCACGTGGATGTTATTATCGTAAATTGTAGCCCCTCTATCATGTGTTTTGTTTGTAGTGATCCTAGATTAGCTTCGGTCACCGTCGTCGAGTATAGTAAAAGTAATCTGTGTAAGGGCTTTCCAAAGCCCATTATAACTACTGTGTTGGGTTAGCCAGCCCACTTTGACGTTATTGTCAATAATAAAAAATATTTCACCAACAGGCAACAACTTACTAACACAATCGAAGTCTCTCAGGCAAGCCTTCTTCTTCAATCTTCATCTTCCAATCTCCAAACTGAATATCGTGAGCTCTAGCGTCTCCAATGGAAGGTAAACTATTCTTTAAATGATTTGCTAAGTTATTCGATTCCATAGTTGGATCCAGTTAATTGATTTCTCTAGTGTGTTTTATTGATTTTTTCCGTTTTGCATCACAAACAAAAATCTACTGATGATCAGAAACCTGTTTTGTAGCTTCTTTCTGTAAATTTCACTTCTTTTTTTCTATCAACTGTGCATTTGTTGACTTGAGATCATTTTAAGGCAACTTTTATGATAAGCTCCAATGGGATACGCTGGTGGCATTGGAGGAGTGTATATGTAGAGATTTGTAAATATTAGATATAAATGTGAGAAAGCTCTTTAGGAAGTGGTTATGGGGGAGGTGAGAGAACTCCAGAAACTCTGTTTTTGAGAAATATTGGATTCAGTTTTCATTCGATAGCTTAAAAAGCCTATCCCTTTTTTATATGTTTTAAAGTCGAGAAACAGAAATAGAAGTATGAATTCTTATGGTGAGGTTTTTTTCTTTCAGGGAAGGTTTTACAAAACTTTAATGTAGTACAGAGCTGCTACCTACAAAATAAGCAGTTTAAGACACGATTCCAAAGCCAAACCTCTGCTTTACTTCCCTGTCCAAGAGGGAAGCTTTCATTGCACCTCAGTTCTTCCATGCGTTCCCACACTTTCTCTAAATACCACTCTGCTATTTCAAAGCAAACTACTTTTTACTGCAATGGTCCGTTCTAGACTCTTGATAGGCTTCAGCTTGTCCACTGATTCCCGCTTTTGCTTTACTTCTTTACTTTTTTTAATTTTCTTGCCATCAGCCCTGCATTCTGTATGGTTTCCTTTTGATTCTTAGATACATGATGTGGTGTTTCTCAATTCTCGTTCTCTTGTTTATATTGGTTCCTTACTTTAGTTCTTTCATTTGCAGCTGCTACGTCAAGTGCTACTGCGCCGTCTCTTGACAAAATTGACTTTCTGAAGCTTCAGAACGGCAGGTGAACTATACTGTACATCACTTACGAGCTAAATTTTAGTAAATTATCTCTGTTCAACGACATGTAGAAAATACCTTATGCATTTACATTTTGGAATGGTTCCACTTCGATGTCTATTTTGTCTTCAAGAAATATAATCATGTAAGACTTCTTCGTGTACCCTAGTTCACTCACGTTACACTTCTTTTTCCCAGTGATATTCGGGGTGTAGCGGTCCCTGGGGTTGAGGGGGAACCTGTAAGCCTTCCTGAACCAGTTTCTGAAGCCATAGCTGCTGCTTTTGGACAATGGCTGCAACACAAGAAGAAGGCTGAATCCCGACGTTTGCGAGTATCTATTGGCCATGACTCTCGCATATCTGCACAAACCTTGTTGGTATGAATCTAAATCCTTCATTTATTGGACTTTTTCCATGTGGCAATTGTTGAGATTCTGAGTCTTTTAAATTTTTACCTCTATGTGATTGGTCGACCTTTCTCTTTATCCTCCATTTTTGCCCAAGACGTTTTTTTCACTAGTGGAACCACTGTCTCTTTATGCAATTTGGAATAAGTAGTTTTTCCACTGGCAATTCCATTGTTTATTTTGTAGGAGGCGGTTTCTCGAGGTCTTGGTGTTTCTGGATTAGATGTTGTTCAATTCGGGTGAGTGATGACTAGCCTTTGTTGTTCTGGAATATTCAATTTAACTGGATGTTGTTACAAAATTATATCCCCATGTAACTGGAAGCGATGTAACAATCAAGAATTTTGATAACACTCTTGTGTGTAGGTAGTGTTGCTGGGTGGTCATATGGTTGTTTGAATCACATTTCCAATTTAAGTAGTTATTGAAGCACATGTCTTGAATATAGGTTTACGTTTGTTTTGCAGACTAGCATCAACACCAGCAATGTTTAATAGTACATTAACTGAAGATGAATCGTTCTTGTGCCCAGCTGATGGAGCTATCATGATAACAGGTACATTATTGATTTCGATTTTCATAACAAGTAGTTTTTCTCTTTATAGTAGTCATCACTTAAGGAGACTTTTCCGTTTTTTACTTCATATGGTATGATGCTTTTATTTTGAGCAGCAAGCCATCTTCCTTACAACAGGAACGGTTTCAAGTTCTTTACCAGTGATGGAGGGCTTGGGAAGGTAGATATCAAAAACATTTTAGAGCGAGCTGCAGATATTTATAAGAAAGTTTCTGATGAAAACCTGAAGAAATCACAAAAAGAAACTTCTATTAAAAAGGTTGACTACATGTCAGTATATACATCTGGTCTTGTAAAGGCAGTTCGGAGAGCAGCAGGAGATTTAGGTATTACTCCTTTGAGATATTTGTTTTTCATGAATTCTTGTCGTATAATAAATAAAGTTCTGAAGTTATATTTATCTGCTGCTAATATAACTACCTTAATTTATGGCGTTTCTGACTCTTAGAGAAGCCTCTAGAGGGATTCCATATAGTTGTTGATGCTGGAAATGGAGCTGGAGGATTTTTTGCTGTAAGTTCAGTGCTCATGTTTCTTACTTTCAGTTGTAGGTGATAGGACGTGAAACTGAATTTTCTGTTCAGGCAGTTTGTTCTTTTAATCCAATTACTTGTTCGCAGTTGATTGTTTCTTCATCTGAAACCTGACAGGCGAAGGTGCTTGAGCCTTTAGGAGCAATTACTTCTGGCAGTCAGTTTCTGGAACCAGATGGTAATATCTATGCCTATGAGTATATCTTGGCCTATTTTATTTAATAGTTGATTAAACTTTCTAGATATCAGGTATGTTTCCAAATCATATCCCTAATCCGGAAGATAAGTCAGCGATGGAAGCTATAATCAAGGCTGTCCTTGATAATAAGGCTGATTTGGGTATCATCTTTGATACTGATGTTGATAGGTAGTAACTATAGCTATCTCTTTTACTTGGAAGAATTTGTTAGATTGCCTCTTACGAACAATTTTATGAAGGTCTGCTGCTGTGGATTCAACTGGCCGTGAGTTCAACCGTAATCGTCTTATTGCCTTGCTTTCGGCCATTGTTCTAGAGGAAGTGAGATTATCTAACCATTTCACCACAACCGTGAAAGGGTTTCATATATAATGTATAATAACTGAATTTTATATCCTGATGTTCTTTCCTTGTCCATCCAGCACCCTGGCACAACTATTGTTACAGACAGTGTTACTTCGGATGGTTTGACCACATTCATTGAAAAGAAGCTTGGTATGCCAACAGTTTACCACCATGTTGTTCTATTTTTTCTGTGAAATTTTCACTGACCCAAACGTCTTACAGGCGGAAAGCATCACAGGTTCAAAAGAGGCTACAAGAATGTCATTGATGAAGCTATTCGCTTGGTAATAAATCTTGATGATTATAGAACTCATGCTTTGGTGCCAATTGTTGTTAGATATTATTTAAGTTGCGCTAGACTTGATACAGTGTCTAAGAGTGTTAATCATAAAAAAGGGTATATTAAGTTTCACTTGAGTTAGATAAAGAAGCTATACATTCTAGTTTACTCCTCCTTACGGACAGTTGATATTTGTTATCTAAAATATGAGTTGTGATGTGACGCCAGAACTCGAACGGAGAAGAATCACATCTGGCTATAGAAACCAGTGGTCATGGAGCTCTAAAAGAAAACCATTGGCTCGATGATGGGGCGTATCTCATGGTTAGCTTATTTTCTCAATTACATGTTTGCTAAGGACTGAAGAACAGAAGAAAGAAACTGAAGTTTGCCTACAGGTAAAACTCTTGAATAAACTGGCTGCGGCCAGAGCTGCTGGTCAAGGGAGTGGCAGCAAAGTTTTAACAGATCTTGTTGAAGGACTGGAGGAGCCCAGAGTGGCTTTAGAGCTGAGACTTAAAATTGACAAGAATCATCCCGACCTTGAAGGAAGGTATGATTGATGACTTGGTAACTAGTTTTTTAACTTCATTTATTGCAGTTCACTAACCACTGCAAAATGTAGAGATTTCCGGGAGTATGGAGAGAAGGTCCTGCAACACTTGTCGAACTCAATAGAAACAAATCCAAATCTTAAAAGAGCTCCAGTTAACTATGAAGGGGTGAGTGTTAAATTGCGTTCTCCCTAACATCTGCCAGGCAGATTCTGCCTCCACTGCATAATATAATTCTTTCCATCTCTTTTTAAACAAAAAATTAGATCCGCGTTTCCGGCTTTGGTGGATGGTTTCTTCTCAGACTTTCTCTCCACGATCCTGTTCTTCCCCTTAACATTGAGGTAAACATGATATTTATAAAACTTGACTTTAGTTAGGTAGCCAAATACTCACTCGAATTCTCCAATTGGTGGACACAGGCGCAGAGTGAGGATGATGCTGTGAAGTTAGGCCTTGTGGTAGATGCAGCAGTGAAGGAGTTCAATGCTTTGGACACCTCTGCCTTGTCCAATCTCATTCACTCCTGAGGTACTTGGTTTCTCTACATTGTCCAGTAACTTCCTGGTGTTTATTGTTGTTTTCTGGTCCAAAGATGAAAATCCTATAGAGTCTTGTTTATAATCAAGAATATACCAAATCACCTTTTGATCTTCGAAAACCAAATCATTTCTCAATCTTCCAAATCCCCCAAGCAACAAACTATTAACAATCATTGCATTGAGGTTATCAATAAAGGAGTTTTGTAGCATTTGGTTTTGGTCCCTGATGGAGATTGAATTAGCCCCAACTCTCAATTTTCTCTTGCTATTATACATTAGGACATCATATGATTTAAACTCTCCACATCTTATGATAGATTAACCCGATTGGAAATGCAGACACCTAGTTCTAAACCTCAGTAATCATTTTATAGAGATGACAATATCAATTTATTTGGGCTTTTGGTTCCTCCATTGGGTACAAATTGACCGCTAAACACACTCTCGAGCTCTTTCACAAACTTTTGCATCGTCTTCTCTGGCAAACAAACCGGTACAATGATCCCTATCTCACCATTTCTCTTCTCAGCTGAAACGTAGAAACTAGAGCCTGGAAAATCCGTAACTCGTGCCTTCCCAATACCACTGTAAACCGGTTTCCCCCATATTCCGAAATCGATGTCTGAAAAAATTCTCACATCCGATACCAAGTAGGCCCCGTCTGACGAGAAGCTTGGTCTTCCCTTCGTCACCATCAGATTCGCAAGCGATCGCATGTACTCTTCCGTCACACTAGATTTCGCTTCTTTTACTAGTCTAAGAGCAAACTCTAACGGTTTCTTAGTTAGTTCTCCAGCGGTTGTGATTGCGACCGGAAATGCAAACGCGTTTCCATAGTATCCTGGAGACAGCGGTGAGGTTTTAAGCTTAGAACGCGCGTTGACGATGAATATGAGTCGCATCTCCTTGTTCGGATCAGGTTGTATAGCGACGGTGCGATAACGCCATAGGAATGAAGTTAGTGTTTCCATATCCGTGCTGCGGTTGACAAGATTCGGAGGGAGGAGCCTCCGTATTGCGGACATCTCCCTGTGGCCGAAGAAGAATGACCGGTCTACAAGATCGTCTCCCTTACCGCTGTGTTCCGTACTTATTACCCGCATTTCGTCATACTCTCGGTGTGCGTGTGACACACGCAACGGGAGTGTAGCGCTAAGACGGTGACGTTCCCACACTGGAGGAACCGTAGGGGCGTGATAACCCCGGGCGAAGTCGCACATTGTTTTGAGGAAGAGCGAGAGACCGACGGCGTCAGACATTGCGTGGTTGATACGGACGGCAAAGATAAAACTGCCACATTTCAAGCGCGTGACCTACACAAAATTATATGATCACTATTACCACTCCAACATATTTTTCACGTAATAACGTGAAGTCGAACATATTGTTGTCATTTTGTTATAAAAAATATAGTAAAATAACATTCTATGAAACATAGAAACTTAAGAGTAAAACTGGAAGAAAAGTGAACCACACTTGATTTATATTTGTGTATTTGTAAATGGATCCTTAGTGAATTAAACTGACCTGCATGAGCATCAAAGGAGTGTTGAGCACTTCACTTGAACCTTCGACGTCAAAAAGAAGCTCTTCAAAGCAAGGGAAAGGAGGCTTAAGAGCATCCTTCTCTTCAAACTCTACAAGCGTCACGTCAGCATTTGCCTCGATGAACAAAACGCCTTCACCGGTGCAATCCACGGCGAGTTTCCGGTTCGGTCCTTCGCGAAGCCTGCCGGCGAACGGGTAGTAGTAAACAAGCGTCTCGGCCAGGGCTCTCCGTATCACTGCGACTGGATCGGAGTAAGCTTTAGGGTTGTGTCTATAGAAGAAGATGGTAGGAATGTGAAATCTTAGTCCTTCTTGGTCGTCGATGTCAGAGAGGAGTTTGAGCTCTCTCGGTGTTGGATTCGCCGGGGAAACTAACTCTGGCTTCTGCCGGTGAACCTTGAACGTCAGAGATCCGGACATTGCGGGCAGGGTGAAGGTCCGTTGCTGGTATAGTATTTATTTTATGGTTACAAACTTATATAATGATCTCAATATATAGAGTGAGGGAGAGAGAAAAAAAAATTACTGCAGCACACATTCGTTTACAATTCTTTGATTACCTACCCTTAATTATATTCATGTATACAAATACTAATTAATTACTGCACACATTTGTTTACTTCTTCCACTATCTTTAGATTAAAATTTTGTTATAATTGCCCAACTTTCTTATCTTATCATTAAATAAATCCAGGACGTTTGAAAATAGCTTGTGTTGATTAAATTATTCCCTGTACGTTACTACGTGGCTTTGAATTTATCTTCCGAGAGTTAGAAAATAAACAAAAAAGTTTAACATTCCTTTTTTTTTTTACTCAAAAAAAAGTTTAACATTCCAAATGGTCTATTCATCCACGGTAGTCTGCCTTGGCCCCTAGCTTTGGTTTTGAAAAGTCGAAATTTGTTATAAAGTATTATGAGGATGTACAATCCATTTCTTGTGCTAATTAGAGCTTTTGGCTTTTTCGAACTGTTTAATTTACAAGATATGGAAATTGGAAAACACGCCCTCGAGCTCTTTCACAAACCTTTGCATCGCCTTCTCTGGCAAACAAACTGGTACAATGATCCCTCTCTCACAATTTCTCTTCTCAGCTGAAACGTAGCAGCTAGCCCCTGGAAAATCCACAACTCCGGCCGTCCCGATTCCACCGTAAACCGGTTTCCCCCAAATTCCGAAATCAATGTTTGCAAAAATTCTCACATCCGATACCAAGTAGGCTCCGTCCGAGGAAAACCTTGGTCTTCCCTTTGTCACCATCAGATCCGCAAGTGATCGCATGTACTCCTCCGTCACACTATATTTCGCTTCTTTTACTAGTCTCAGAGCAAACTCTAACGGCTTCTTAGCTAGTTCTCTGGCGGTTGCGATTGCGACCGGGAACGCAAACGCGTTCCCATAGTATCCTGGAGACAGAGGCGGGGTTGTAAGCTTAGAACGCGCGTTGACGATGAATATGAGCCGCATCTCCTTGTTCGGATCAGGCTGTATAGCGACAGTGCGATAACGCCAAATAAATGACGTTAGCGTTTCCATATCCGTGCTGCGGTTGACAAGATTTGGTGGGAGGAGCCTCCGTATTGCGGACATCTCCTTGTGGCCAAAGAAGAATGACCGGCTTACCAGATTGTCTTCCTTACTGTCGTTGTCCGTAACAGTTACCGGCATCTCGTCATACTCGCGGTGTGCGTGTGACACACGCAACGGGGCCCTGGCGTTCAGAAGGTGACGTTCCCACACCGGAGCAACCGTAGGCGCGTGATAACCCCTTGCGAAGTCGCACGTCGTTTTGAGGAAGAGCGAGAGACCGGCGGCGTCGGACATTACGTGGTTGATACGGACGGCAAAGATAAAACCGCCACATTTCAGGCGCGTGACCTACACGAAATTATATGACTGAGATTAATGTTACCTAATAACGTGAAGGCGTACGTAACATTATATTTCCATTTTGTTTTATAAAACATAGGGAAAAAAACATTATTTGGAATACATAAAACTCCAATAGTGTTCATTTGAAGAAACGTAAACTGAACTTTGTTTATATTTTATCTGTGTATCTATGATGGATATTTAGTACTTAGTGAAACTGACCTGCATGAGCATCAAAGGAGTGTTGAGCACTTCACTTGAACCTTTAACGTCAAAAAGAAGCTCTTCAAAGCAAGGGAAAGGAGGCTTAAGAGCATCCTTCTCTTCAAACTCTAAAAGCGTCACGTCAGCATCTGCCTCGATGAATAAAACGCCTTCACCGGTGCAGTCCACGGCGAGTTTCCGGTTCGGTCGTCCGTCCCGAAGCCTACCTGCGAACGGGTAGTAGTAAACCAGCGTCTCTGCGAGGGCTCTCCGAATCACTGCGACTGGATCGGAGTAAGCTTTAGGGTTATGTCTATAGAAGAAGATAGTGGGAATGTGAAATCTTAGTCCTTGTTGGTCGTCGATGTCAGAGAGGAGTTTGAGCTCTCTCGGTGTTGGTTTCGCCGGAGAAACTAACTCTGGCTTCTGACGGTGAACCTTAAACGTCAATGATCCAGACATTACGGGTGAAGGGATTTGCAGCTCCGTTGCTGAGATACTATTATTTTTATGGTTACAATTTACAAACTTATAATGATCTTGTTATATATAAAGAGTGAGGGATGGCTGCACATATGCATTAAAAATAGTTATTGCAGCACACATCCGTACCCGTAATTAGATTCATTTACGTATACAAATGGTCTCTGTTCTTATTCACGGGAATAGTCTGCCATGGCCCCTAGCTTTGGTTTTAATTAAGATGTCGAAATTTATGTACAAGAGTATGACTTATGAGGATGTACCCATCCCTTTTCTGTTAAATAGTATTGAAACTGTTCAATTTTCAAGATATAGAAATTGAAATGAATTATAATCATGTTTCGTTTTATAAGGGACATGATTTTCTCTACTCATCCGTATTCGTATTTTTTTTTTACTAAGTATGAATTGGAAAGCTTTGATGGAACTTAGTATTTTTCATCAAAAACATGTTCTTATTAAACTTAGTGTACATCTGTGTGTGTGTGTGTGTGTTTTTTTTTTCTTTAGAAAAAGCTTTGATGATTGAACCCGTATATCAAACCAGGTTTATAAGCATGTCCGGACACATCTATTTCAGTTGATATTGAACATGTGTTTGAAACCAGGATCAACTTTTTGTAAGTTTTGAAATAGCATTTGTTTCGATTCTGTTAAACATCATGGACACATCTATATCACACACAACGTTCACATGTTTAGAACCCCACATAATTAATAGTTTTGGACCACCATGTCTACTTGTAGTACGAATGATTATAACTATTAAGAAGCATAAAACCATACAAGTTATTTGCTCTACGTTGCCTCTTTGACTCTATCCTCTATGAACTATTGAACACGCGAGACGAATTGGATGAAGAACGGATCATAACTTTTACGCATGAGGGTCAGACATTACTTTTGTTTTTCAATGAAATTCGTCTTATTTATAAATTTCAAATATTTGTTTCTTTCTCATTGGCCTATTCATTTAGAGATTTTATATTATTTCCAAACTGAATAAACCAAAAGAACCTGAACCTAACCAAACAGAGAATAACTGTAGTATTCAGGAAAAAAAAAACACATGGTCTCCAATGGCTGGACAAGTGCCAAATAGTTCTAAAACTTGTTTCTTCCTTCCCTCACATTACACAACAATTTGGTGAAGACTCGAGCATATCCGGAGACCTGTCAACATATATACACAAACAACACTCAGTCCCATTGGTCATTAGAGATCACAGATGTTACGATGAGGAAGAAGACTTACATTTGGCCTAGACTAGCGAAATCAAAGCCAGGATCCATCTCTTGTACTATATCACTCGGTGGCTGTCCACACTCTTGCATTTTCTGCATAATCTCCATGATCTTGGTCGAATTGTTTGGTTCGTTCTCATACACCAAGTTGAGTTCTTTGATTAGTTCATATTGGCGCGAATAACGTTCGAATTCTTCCTTGTTTAGACTGGTCTCATGCTCTTCTAGCCATTTCGGGTATCTTGCGCCTATCTCTTTCATTGGTTCGTGAAGAATATCCTTTGATAATAGTTGTTGCATCATCGTGTCCACTATCGACTCCAAGTCCTAAAACCAAACAGGGGAATGATCAGACCAAAAATCATAAAAACAAAATTTCTTTCAAGTGGTTCTGCAAACTAATTCTCATCTTGAAGTGCGATTTTTGGATATTATTGTCACAATCCCTCATATGAAAACAGCCATTAATGCTACTTTGGAACAACCTCAACTAGATGAAACTTTAGCAATAAAGAACATTACATCTCAACTCAGTTCAATGGTTTGAGATAAAAATTAGAAGCATCGTAAACGATAAAATGGCATCATCGCTCCAAAGAATGTACTAGTTACAACAATAATATAGATACTAATAAACTTCAGATAAGATGGAGGAAACAGTTATACCAAATAATAACCACTATGAAGAATAATAACAATCAAATCAAACTGCCATCAGTAATGGCAAGCAAGACCAACAAACATTAAGCTGAAACGAAGAAAAATGAACAGAAGCAGGAACCTAATCAACCTTGATATACATAAGTAAAAGATAACCAGAAATCGGATTTACACAAAGAAAACCAAATCCACCATAGACTTCATTAGTACAGGTCAAACTTATCTTTATTCCATGAGAGAATATCACCTAAAATATAATCATAGCACTGGAATCTAAAGAGAGCATAAAACTCCTAGATAAGTATAGCAAGATATAGAATGCAACAAGTAAAAAAACTCAGTTTGTGTATCCTTACGTTAGAGCCAGCAAGATCCTCGAATTGCTTGATCCAATCTTCGACCATAGCATCATCACCTGTAGGCTGCTTGTTCGACGACAAGGACTCAAGTCCTTTCACAGTTTCTCTGGTTTGTTCCCTGAGTTTATCAAGAGCCTCAGCAACATGGTCATCTTTTGCAATCTTCTGTTTTCCTTTCTTCTTGCTTCTCATATCAGGTAACCCCATTCCAAGACCTTGAACCCCACTCGGCAATGACTCAGTCTCTTTTTTATCACCATCTTGTTTTACTACCCCTCCAGCTCTACACAAATCCAAAAAGCTAATCAAGACCCCCCAATTCCCACACAAAAAACATAACAAATCTCTACTACTTCAGGTCCAGAACTCTAAACTCAAAATTTCACAATAGGTAAACCAAAATCTCAAGAACATTCTCAAATTTAGAGGTAAGTAAAGTAGCTAACCACATGCCATAGGTACAACTAGATAGATAGATTGCAAGGAAAAAAAGGAGTAACCTAGGAGTAAGATTGAGATCCTTAAAATCATCCAAAGCGCCTGAGAAAGTACACACACAGAAACAAAACAAAAAAAAACCCAGAATTCTCAATTTTAGAAAGCAAAATCATCAATCAAATCAAACTTGGGGGAGAGGGAAATTATTACTATCGAGAAGCTCGTCTAAGTCATCGGTGTGAGTGTCGTTGGCCATTTTCCTCTAGTCTCTCTCTCCCTCTTCGAGAGGACTTTAGACAAAGGCGGTGGCGTTTCAATTGATCATTCCGATACATCGACTAATCACGATCAAGTTTAAAGGATTCGATCCAACGGCTCACATTAAAAGAAGAAAATGACTAAAATGACCTTCAATTGTTTTTTCGCGGAAAGGCCCAATTAAAGCCCATTACATTAACATCAGCTCTCTCTCTCACAGCTCTCTCGAGTCTGACTGAGCCAATGGCGAACACCTTAATGGCGACCACACGACCACACGTTCTTCTCTCTTCCACAGGAGCGAGCCTTCGTCTCCTGTTTCAATCTCCTAAGAGACCCTTCGCTTCGTTCTCAGCACCTCTCGTTGTGAGAAGCTTTAACTCAAGATGCGTAAGCGCCGTTTTGCCGCCGTCGTCGTCGATTTACATCAACAGAGTTTCTAGGGTTTCTTCTGGGTTTGGAGTTGTGGACATACGCAGCCGTGATTTCAGTACCAGATCCTCTCAAATCAACGACGCTGGGTCTATTGACCTAACCCTTATGCAATCCATGGAGCTAAAGGTTAGATTTTTAATTTATTTCATTGGTGGTGGGTGTGTCAGTGTCAATTTTAGCAACATCTGTTACTCTCAGTAGCTCACAAATGTTGATCAAGATTAGGGTTGTTATGAATCATTAATGAGGGAATCTTGTCACGCATATGATTACAAGGTCGATTCGTTTTGTAAGGTTTGATCAACACATGTATCTCAACATGATGAGTTGTTTTATTTTTTGTTTGCTTGGCTCTGTGGCTGTGCAGATTAAAGAACAATTGAATGCTGAGTCGGTTACTGTAACGGATATGTCTGGCGATGGACGTCATGTCTGGTACCTACTCTGGCTTTTAGCCAGTTTTATCTCCCCCTTTATGATTCGTTTGTTACACGTTGCTCAATTTGTGTTTGGTGTAGTGCTTGTTGAGTTTGTGAGACATAGAAACTTTCACTTTCATATACTAGATAAGTTCTTGTAGCTTTGATCGGAGTTGGGGTTTCTAAGTTAGTACTTAATCAAGAACTGGTCTTATCAGCATAAACAGAGTAGATATGAATCGAGATTTAACTTGTCGTATTAGATTTGCTTCTATGACTTAACAGCAGAGATTGCTTAATGTCTGTTTTGGTAGCATCAATGTGGTATCATCGGCTTTTGAGGGACAATCTGCGGTGAACAGACAAAGGATGGTCTACAAAGCCATTTGGGAAGAGCTTCAGAACGTAGTTCATGCCGTTGATCAAATGACTACAAAGACTCCTTCAGAAGTTTGAAATGAAGCCTCAAAGTTTGAAACATTAAAATGCCTTTCAATATCTATTATTAGTATTTGATTAGCAGCGGACAATGCTGTTTGTTTTAAGAAATAATTTATTAATTGAAATACATTTTTGGATCTTTTTCTGTTTCTTGTAAGTACTTTGATTGATTCTCTTGCGACTGGCAACGCATGTTATGCATTGGAGCGGTTGCGATTACAAATGTTGACATCTTAAATCGTTATAAATTAAAAAAAAAAAAAATTTAGTGTTTGTAGTAGTGGAACTTCTTCGACAAAACCTTGTTATCTTTTAGTGTTATATATGATTGATTATGGTAATAAAATATTATCTTATAAAAAAAAGTTAGTACTAAGGAAAAAATTAAATTTCAGATACACTATTTTTTAAAATATAAAAATCAGTTGTGTTATAAAATTAAATCTGATAAAAAAAATCATAAATTTAATTTGACGTCCAGACGAGGCAAATCAAACTGATGACCTCACATATCCTAAACCATTTTCTTTGACCATCAGAAAAATGAAACAATTTTATAATCATGAATTTAACTCGTTTTCATATTTAATTGATCGCTATCACCTATGTTTTCGTGTTTTTTATTCAATGTTTTCTTATTCTTCATATTTTTTTTTGTCATTTTCATTGTCAAATTTTGTGTTAATTGTCATCGTAACTTTTACCGTTTGGTTATTCGTTATACTTTTTTCTTCTTCTTCCTCGTCAACTTCTTCACATTCTTCCACTGAAAAACCTTTTTTTAGACTACCACACAACTTGTTAACCCATCAAACTCCAATAACAAAATCATTTCTTTTCTCATAAAATTTATGAAATTCATGATTACCAGCATAGTCAACACATACACCCAATTATTGACAATTTTATCCATATACTTATTTGGTTTTAGATCCATGCGTTTAGAAACTTCTCAAACCAAAATCCTTACTTGGTTTATAATATTTTAAAAACATAATAACCTATACTAATAATTATTTATTTAATATGAATCATATAATTTATAGAAATATGAGTACACTATAAAAACATATTAATTATAAATAAATAATATCAATTATATTATATCATCAAATAATATCAACCATATCATATTATCAAATAACCATAACCGTATATAACAGTAACCCCTTGAACCGTAACCGTATTTAA
The DNA here is from genome assembly GCF_030686135.1 of Camelina sativa. Taxonomy (NCBI): domain Eukaryota; kingdom Viridiplantae; phylum Streptophyta; class Magnoliopsida; order Brassicales; family Brassicaceae; genus Camelina; species Camelina sativa. The sequence continues at coordinate 3,718,903 of NC_141887.1, forward strand.
ACGTAACCGTTTAACCATTTGTTAAACGGTTCTGGTTAAAGTTACAAAAATTTCTAACCATAACTGATGGTTAATAAATTTTAACCGTGACAACCGTAATCCTGGTCATGCCTATGTATAGCTAATAAAACATGTGTGTTTGTCGTCCATCTTTCTTCTTTAAACCTCAAAATTTGACTCAAACATCAAATTAATGTCTTGCGATATCGATCCTTCTTCCTTAAACCCAAAAATAAAAAATTAATGAAAGAATATCAACTCATCTATAAAATCATACACAAAAATATGTTTTATAGCTCATAAGAAATAAAAAGCACAAATATAGATAAATAAGATAATTTATGTTTTGCATCAATATTTATAATATTTAAAACTTTTAAAAGGTTCAAATTAATTTTCAATATTTATAATATTTTAAACTTTTAAAATTTAAAACTTATAATATTTAAAAACTTTTTAAAAGCTATGAACTTTTAAAAGTTTAAATATTTATAATATTTAAACTTTTAAAATTTTTAAAAATTATAATATTTTTTTGAAACTGTTTTAAGTTTTAATTTGATCAAATAAAAAACCAGATCAAACCAAATAAAAAATTTAAACTTGGACGCCTGATAAATCAAGCTTTCCTACTCATTCGTTGTTAGAAGCATATTAATCTTATTTATACTGGTTCTGTACCATTGTCTAAAAAATTTCTAGCCGATGTGGGATATTATGCTTAGTTCTTTGATTTCCATAAATTTAAAATTTTCCTTTTTCTAAAAAAATCTGTAAATTTAAAAAATGTTAATGAATGACATGTCAAATCATGATAGGTTGTTTAACATAATTTTTAATATAGAAAATTATGGAAATTGTATAAAATGTTAATAAGTGATATGTCAAATTTCTATTGGTTGTTTAAAATCCTATGTGGACGGCCTTAGGAGCTTATAGCTCCTACTTTTTATTAGTATATATGTTTATCATATCTAAATTTTTATAGGTGATAGTATATTATTAACTAAACCAAAATATATATTTGGAATTGTGAAAATATATTTCTATGTATGAAGAAAGGTTTTTTTTTAAAAAAAAAAATCTTTTAAGTATGTAATCGGTTTTATGATTAACACATGTTATACATTAGAGCGGTTGTGATTACAAGTGTTTGATGTTTTAAATCGTTTTTAAAATAATCAAATCAAATTTAGCGTTTGTATTTTGTGATGGTGGTGATTCTTTTTAACAAAACCTTGTCATCTTTTATCAATTATTATAAGTATTTTATTTAACAAATGTATTAAAAAACTAAAATATATTTAGATGATAAAATATATATATATATTCTTAGATGATAAAAAAAATATATATATATATATATATATATATATTCTTAGTTGTAATAATATATTTATATGCTTGCTTTCTTTTTTGTTAAAGTATATATTTATAACTAGATTATGACCCGCCCGATGTGCGGGTGTAGAGTTAAAAAAAAAAAAATTAACAAAAAAATATAAAGTAAATACTTTTAGTAAGTAATTATCCTTAAAAGTAAATAGATACATTGAGGTGTCCAATGTGATATTTGGTGTAAAAAGTGTGACTCCGCAGTTTAGACTATTAATCATGTTTTCTTTGAATGTCCTCACTCGTGTGAAGTTTAGGATTTATCTCCGACTCCTGTCTCGTCAGAGGGTTTTCCATATGAGTGATCTTGATCAACTTCTACAATTATCATGGATTTTATGGGCAATCTGGAAGACCATAAATAAAAAGTTTTTCAAGGTTTAGAGATCGAGGCGAATGATATAATTGCTCAGGCTTTGGGCAATAAGTTAATTTGGGAAGAGGCGCTCTCTTTTACGGCGGTCATGTCAGCTCCATCTCCGTCTTTAGATGTCCAGGTTTCTTCACCTTATTGTCAGATTGATGGTTCTTGGAAAGCAACCAATGTGCATTCAGGATTAGGCTGGTGGTGTTGTGTTGGTGAGGAGCGAACCTTGCTGTTGGAGGCCAAGTGTCTAAGACGAAGTCTCTCCCCTGCATTCGGAGTTAGAAGCATTGTTGTGGGCCATGGAGCGGATACGTGCTGCAGGGATCGCTTGTCAACATTTCGAGACTGATTGTGCTAAGTTATTCACTATGGTGCAGTCCCCTAAAAATTGGTCGTCCTTCTCCAACCTGCTCGATGAGTTTAACTCGCTGGAGTCCTTCCCACTATTCTCTATCTCTTGGATCCCGCGTGCATCAAATACGAAGGTGGATTGTCTTGCTCGTGCTTCGTGTTCTCTTATCTCCGAAGTTTCTTTTGTAAACCCCTTCCCTCCGCCTTGGGCAACTAACCGAAGAATTTCCTTTTAACTTATTGTTTGGTTGGAAAAAAAAAAGTAAATATATACACTTTTACTTAAAGAAAGTAGTTGTACATGAGTTCAAATTTATTAAAATAAAATAAAATTTAACAAAAAGTATATACTTAATTTTCATAAGTAAATACACTGTATAAAAGTAAAAAAGATAAACTTTTAGTTATTGAAAATAGTTGTTTTTTTTTTGTTGCTATAATACATATTAATGTATATTCATTTACAAATCTACTATCTACATTACTACCAAAAGTGTATTTGTACACACAAATATATTTTACTGTTAAAATATACTTTTTAGGCCCTGTTCGGAAGCATGTCGCAGCGACAGCAGCTGGCGACTGGTTTTTTTTTCCTTTTCTTTTTCTTATATGCTAGTTTTGTAATTATGAGTATTTTAAGGGTTATAACTATAATTTAGAAAAGTCCAACAAAAGTATCGATTTTTATGCCGGAGAAGAAGACACAAGTTACAGATCTGAAAATTTCTCGGTGGCTTTTAAAATCCAGCGACAGTCGCTGTTTTCAAAACAAAGCTTGTAAAGTGTCGCTGTTTATTCCAGCGATTCCAAAATCTTCAAAATCAAGTCGCGCAATAGAAATTCAAGGGAGATGAAAAGCAGATGAAGGAGAAGGACAAAAATTATGTCTCCAGTCGCTGTCGCTGCGACCTTCTCCCGAACAGGGCCTTAGTCTTTACTACTATCAACAAATTGTCTTTATGAACACATTAAATAACCTATTATATGTCTCTTCACTTTAACATTTTTATAGTTACAAAAACACATACGTTAATCGTACATACTCCTATCTTATATATTATAATTGCAGTCTTTTTGAATAAATTATTTGATTGGTTGAAAAAATATTAGACGATCTATTTTTATTTTATTTTTTATTTTACTTCAACAATCTTTTTCTTTATGTAAAGATGAGTGTTTACATTTTTTTAGAAACATTAATTAATTGTATAATTTTTACAATCATTTTTTATCTTATATAAAAAGTAATCATTTTTCTTGTAAAATAAGCAACTTAAAATTATAATAAATAAACAATATTATAATTTTGAATTTTATGATATATATATATAGTTTCCTTATAATGATATTTTCTAGTTTTTAAAGCTGTTTAAATTTTATAATTTTCCTGTGATTGCCTTTTAATATTTTTAACTTGTTAAAAACAAACTTTTGTTTTACATTTGGAAGTTTATAAAGGTTTTTTTCTTTAAAAGATTTTAAGTAAAATTAGGTTTTACTTTTTATATAAAACCTTTTTATGGTAGGTGTTAAATTTTTATATTTTTATTTTTAAAATTTTTTAATAATTTTAGAATTGACATATGTCATCATCTGAATGATACAATTGACACTTGTCACGATCTTATTAATGAGTAACTTTGATATCAAACTTTATATAATAAGATTTTATATGGTTGATTTTCTAATTTTGTATCTAATCGTAGATTCCATCAACTAGGCAAAAAGTGTCCCGCAAACCTGGATTTTGTTTATAGCCATTATCAGCTTTAACACTCACTTCACTTCGTAATTGTTATAACCCGTCCATTTTCTCAAATTCCCACATCCGTAGTTACATGAACGAACAGTTTTTGTTTTTTGTCGGTTCTTATATTAATATTATGCGACTACAGCTGAACTTAGTATTGTTTAGTAAAAATATATAGTAGTAGTACAAAGAGTTGTATATTTTAACAACTTGGAGCAAAAGTTCATTTAGCTCCAATTATTACAAGTACACAGCTTTGGAAACATAGTAGACACATAGATAACACAGCTAGCCCATCATGTGGTTTTTACACAATGAGTGGTATTTTACAAGGTCTAGAGAAGTGAAAAGGAGAAAATGAAATAATGAACAGTGTGTAAACACAAAGATACGTTCATGCCTTCATTTTCACAACGAACATAGTTACATAGATAACAAAAATAGATTTATTCATATATACATATTCCTGTAGAAAAACACTACTTGAATATTCTAAACCACACAGCACTTTATCACCTTTGTTATAGTTCTTGTTGCGGGGATAGCGTTTACATCGTCCAAGTTTTGTCTTCTCGATGGACCTGAAGGTGGAACCAGATAACACTCTACATTTTCGGTAGGGTTCCGGTCTGGTGGTACTGGTAGTGTTAAAACATTTCAGGAACCTGTGTGTTTCTCCGGTAGTTTTTCCATGAAGGAGGAGAAGAAAAAGAAGTATCGTTAGTAATAGTTGTGAGAGAGACATTGCTAGAGACTAGAGAGAGAGAGCTCTTGTAGAGAATAGTTGTATATATAGAAACAATAACAAGTTTTTTGTGATTTTGTTTTTTGTTCTTTAAAAATTGTTTTTGTAACGCTTGTAACTTTGAGCAGAATTTAGGGGTTACAAGTGTTTGTGTAAGTAAAAAAGCAACTCTAACTAATGAGAGTGACTTAAGTTACTTTGCTTTTTCATTCTTGAATCGAACCTTTTCCTGACTTCTTCTTACTTATAATTGCATTATATATTTTACTAGTTTACTAGAATCACTGCAAATGAATCTAGGTTTTAAGTTCAAGTTACAAGTTTTTTAAACATTTGGTTTTCAAAGACAAAACTACATAATTAGTATAATCAAATAGTATGAGTGGAATAATCAATTTAGTACGGATAAGCTATATACTGTTTTGGTTTCTGTATGTGTAGCCTTGTAGGGCTTTTAATTAAGTAAATTTTGTACGATTAAAAAACTTTAATACTTTAAGTACAAAAAGAAGTGATATTTTTAGAAATTATCAAAGCATAAATTCTAAAATTTTAAAGCATAAACAATAAAACTTTAATTCCACTCCAAACTCCATCCTGGAGCAAGAAAATCATCTTTATTTTCAACTACAAAAAGAGTAATGAATAGTTTTCATCTTTACTGAATCTCACTCTGTTAGAGGGTTGATATTTTTGATACATAAAATAGTTTTTAAATATGAGATATTTTCATTTATAATTAAACAATGATTATTAGTTGTCTAGCAATTAAATTAAACTATTTATAAAAAAAATCAAATGGTTTATCATTTTAAGAAAACTAATTATCTAAATAATTTTAAATTTTAAATGCAAAAATGAAATGAATCTAATTAACTCAGTTTTGTGTTTTTATGCCTTTTATTTATCTATGTTGTGACATGTAATTTATTTGATAATATATTTTTAGTGAAACTAATCATTCATTTGAATTATTGCTAAAAATAAAAAAAGTGGGTAAAAATTGTACTTTCGAAAATTCAGGGTGTTATTAAATTTCAATTAAGTAAAAAAATAATGGATTAGGTTTTTTGGATAAAAATTGAGCAATGGATTGAGGAAGAGCTTGCCCCATTTTAGAGTAAAACAAATAGAGTAATTGGTTGGAAATGCTCTAAAAATATGAAATCGTTAACCATCCTAAAACTTAAAGTCATAATCGAATTTTTTTTCCAAAATGTCAATTATCTAAGAGTTAACCTATTTATATATAAAAAAAATCTTGATAACTGCATTTTCCATGCATTTTAATTGTAACTCTCAACTTATTTTAAAATCTTATATATCGTTATTAGACTTAGAATATTTGGATAATATTTTGAAAAAGTTATTGGTCCAAAGTTTGATAGATTCGAGATTTTAAATGCTGAGATAAATAAATAAAACTTGTCTTATTCGAATCGATTTGTCAGCGATGGTTTCGTGTCTGAACTGAATCATTAGAACATCAGAATAAAATTATGTCAATAATTGATATTAAAGATTAAATTTTCTCTTTACGTTTCTTTTCTTTGAACAATGTTAAAGTCCAAAATTTGAGGATTATTCCGAATCTCCTTCCATGATAAATCTATCGAAAACCGCAGATCCATAATAAATGCAAAATGTGTCAAAAGTTGAATCTTCCAACGACCTTGATGTTTTTTCTAACTTTGAAGTTGTTGCTGCTTGAATTTTTTTTTTGACTTTTTTGAGTGATGATCTCAATCCACACCCAAACGCAGGCGATATCCACTTGGTCCCTAACATTTTGATGTGTTCTAAACAAGAACATCCTCGTGTTGGTCTTCTATCATAGTTACATTTTTCGCTCCATAAAAAATTTTAATATTTACTTTTTGTTAAGTTTGTCTATCTATTCGAAATCCGATAATTAAATATTTTGTATTACTTTATTTTTGTTTTTTGTGGATGTAATTGGTTTGCTTTAGTTTGATTCATATCAGTTGAATTAAATTAATTTAAGTTGAACACCCTGCATTACTATTAACTTTATACTCTCTTAAGCCAAATTTCAGTTTTCTTATTGGTAAACTAAAGTACTAGAGACATATTTGTCCAAAAAACAAAAAAAAACACTAGACACATATAATAAAAGGTTTTGGGCATTTCCGTGAAATGTATAATACTTCTGGGGTGATTGTATAATTAATGCTAAATTCTTTTTGAGTAGTATTTGGAAGAAGAACTCAGAAGATACATACATAACGAAGCGGTTTGGGAGAAGATGAAACTGTTCGACGCGCACTGTCACCTTCAAGACCCGAGGATTATCACCAAAGCTCCACAGCTCATCTCTTCCGCCGTAGCTTCCGGCGTCTCTGCCTTCGCCGTCAATGGAGTCTCCGAGGTTTTTAAATTTGTCAGATTGATAGCTTTCGAATTATACAAGCTTAAATATGTTTAATCAAATCTTGGTTTCGTTTGATTTGGTCTAGAAAGATTGGAATTTGGTCAGAGATATGGGGGTTAAATACCCTTCTGTTGTTCCCTGCTTTGGGATCCATCCATGGTACGAGTTGTGTATAATATAGCTTAGCTACAAATTTACAGGTAAAGTTTCAAACTTTATGATCTCTTTTGGTGTGTTTGTGGTTGAGTTCAGGTATGTAGCAGAGAGGACTCCTCATTGGTTTGATACATTGAAGAGTTTGTTTGAGACCACTCCTACAGCTGCTGTTGGAGAAGTCTATCTCTTGTCTTCTCTTAATCACATTTGATTTGAGTTGGAAACCCTCCTTGAGATATGTGTTGGTTGAAACTGCTTTTTTTTTTTTTTTGAACAGATTGGTTTGGACAAAGGGTCTAAGGGAAAGGAGATTGATTTCTCAGACCAGGTTTCAGAATTGGATATCAGACCTTTTGCTTGCTTAAATTGTTTGTGATGGCTTCTGATGCTAAATACAGCATTTTTAATTGCTCAGGTTACCGTGTTTCGTCAACAGCTCGAACTTGCAAAGGGATTGAATAAACCTGCATCAGTTCACTGTGTCCGTGCATTTGGAGATCTGCTCGACATAATAAAGTATGATCTTTTGCTTCCTGTACATAACAAAAGTGAGATATTATTGAGTGTTCCTAAAATTATGAAAATGTCTCTTTATGATGTGTTCTTATGTAGTGTGATGTGATACCTTAATACGCAGATCTATGGGGCCTTTTCCTTCTGGGATTATCCTTCATTCGTATTTAGGTTCTGCTGAGATGGTTCCTGAGTTTGCTAAGCTCGGTGCATATTTCTCCTTCTCTGGTTTTCTTATGTCTATGAGTGAGAAAAAAGCCAAGAAGATGTTGAAAGTGGTAAAATTTTCATATTTCTCTACACCGATTCACAGCTTTAAGGTGGAATGGAATCTTGATTTCAGTACTTGGTAGGTTCCATCTGATAGGATCTTATTGGAAACTGATTCACCAGACGCACTACCAAAGGCAGAGCCAGGTAGTCTCTACTTTGTAGAAGGAGATCCTTCTTTACCCGAAGAAGAAAAGTCAGCTCAGCACCTTGATTCGGCTTCTAGTGACTCGATGAAGTTGTCCAAGGAAACACTTAATCACCCGGCTAATATTCATATCGTACGTTGTTGCTTTGTTGATTCTCAACTGATCTTCTGTTTCATAGAACCATGGAAAATTAAGACCCTGATCAGTTATGGTTTCAGGTACTTGAGTATGTAGCGCGGTTGTTGGACATGAAGAACGAAGAACTCGCAGAGCTAAGCTATCGGAATGCTGTTCGATTGTTCTCTTATCCAGGTTCCAAGATGCTCCTTGAGAAAGGTAAAAATGATTACTTTTAGTTTGTCTCTTCACATCTTTTTATTGGGTCCTGAATCAACTTATTAATGAAACATAGAATAAATTTGTGTCTTTAGGTACTGGTGATGTCTCTGGCCACAGTCAAAACCAGTCAGCAACACATATCATGAGTTCTTAATGTATTATAGTGTTTCTCATCACTCTGTTATGAGGCTTTGAATTTGGACTTACTGTATCAGTGTTATAATAGATTAATAGACAGACAGTCACACTTTTCTGATTGTGTGATTTGGAAGAAGAAGAGGCCTATTCTAATTTTTAAGTATAACCCCATATACAGTATGAGTTTTAAGAATTATTCATAGAAGTGATAATGATGGCTTTGTGTGATAAAAAAAAAATCATTTTGTGATGATGTGATTAGAGTCTTTTGCGTACAGTTCCTTACTAAGAAAAAGGATTTAATCTTAATCTGTAGTAGTAAAATTGTTTCAAATTTGCTATATAAACTAACTAATACATTTTCCCCGGAGAATCCCACTTATATCTTAACCTAATCCTATATTTCGGGAAGAGCCATACTTTTCTTGATAAACTTTTAGTGTTCTTTCTCATTCAAGAGTTCTTTCTGAAACTTCTGTTTTTGTTTCCATTGTTGCAGAACACATGAGAAACTAAGTACTCTGTTTATACAGAAAATTCACAAATCTATTATCCTTCAGAAAAATTGAAGAACTGCTATCAAAAATGTCAGATTCAGATAGGAACAACAACAACGAGAACAGGTGAGATTTCTTAGTCTCTTCTATTTCAAATTATAAGAATCATTTCATATTGATTTTAATCGATGATCTCCCTAATTACAATGATTGCTTGAAGGAATTCAGTGTCAGCATCATCTGCACCGGATCTTCATATCAACATAAAGGCTGTTCCATTTCATCTTCACAAAGTAAGTTTCTAAAAACATTCATCAAAAAAAAAAGACAGAACAGAGATATTGAGTTTTTGTTTTTGCAGGAAATGTTAGCAAAGAGATCGTCACAAGTGAGGTTATTACTCGAGCGAAACGAGATGGATGAGCTGCGTTTGATCCTACGAGATTTAGAAGTCGACCCTGAAACCTTTGAGCTTGTTGCTAGATTCTGTTATGGCCTTGAAGTCAAGTTTACCTCTGATAACATTGTCTCTGTTCTCTGCATAGCGTATTACTTAGGTATGAATGAAGAACAAAGCTCTAATAACTTGTTGGGTAAGGCATCTGAGTTCTTAGAGCAGCGAGTTTTCCCGTGCTGGAATGAGACAGTAAATGCTCTTCGTTCAGGGGACAAGAGTCTTGACAAGCTAGCTGATGTTGGACTCGTCGATCTCTTCTTTGATTCTCTTATTGAAAAGGCTTCATACGATCCAAGACTCCTCGGTGAAATGATCAAGAACAGGGAAGAGCAAAGTGATGATTATAGACCTAACCCTAGGAGACGGTTGTTTGTTAAAGATTGGAAATCAGAAGATTTGATCACAGTTCCGCTTCGGTTATATGAACCTTTGATGATCCGAGCAATAAAATCGCGCAGCATTCCCGTGGAATACATCGTTTTATCTGTCTGCAAATACGCAAAGAAGTGGGTTTTTGATGCGGAAGAAAGCCAACTAGGGCAAAGGAGAGAAGTAGTTGAAGCGGTTGAGAGGCTTTTGCCACATCCGAGAGGGCTACTCTCTTGCGAGTTCTTATTCGAATCGCTAAAACATTCGATCTGGTTAGAAGCTAGCTCCGAATGTCGAAAAGGATTCGAGATCAGAATCACCAAACAGCTCGACATGGCTAGACCAACAGATCTCAAGATTCTATCTCGAGGATACAGAGAAAAAGCTGAGAGTTTCGAAGATATGAGTCTCGTTAAAACCGTTGTCACGAGCTATTACAGTTACTATGCCAATGAAGACTGTGAAGATGTTTCACATTTCAAGAAAGTAGCGAAACTGTTGGAAGAGTTTCTGTTCTTGGCTGCGAGTGAGACTTCTCTGAAGCTAGAAGCGTTTGTGGAGTTAGCGGAGATCACAGTGGCTAGTTCGCAAGGCATTTTGAGATACGCGGATGGGATTTACAAAGCCATTGATGCTTTCTTGGAGAGCCATAGATACTTAACTGAATCAGAGAAGATGGAAGTTTGTAAAGTTCTTGAATGTAAGAAACTCTCTCAAGAAGGATGCGACCAAGCCGCGAAAAACCAGAGGCTTCCTGTTAGAATCGTTCTTCAGGTTTTGTTTGCTTCTCAGCTTCAGATACGTGATACAGTGGCTAAAGAGATCAAGGTTATAGAAGAGAAAGTAGACGAAGAAGGAGAGATTGGGGTTTCCAGCGATGAAGATGAGATGGAGAATATGAGTAATAATCTGTTAGGCCGTGAGATTGAGAATCATGAATGTGTTGTTCATCGTTGGAAGAAGACGAAGAAGAAGAAGAAGAGTAATAAGCCAAGTGTGTGGAGACAGGTGAAGAGAAAATTTGGTTGCTTGACTTCATCTTCTTCTTCAGTTGATGCTTGCACCTGTGATGTCAATAATAATAAGAAGAAGAAGAAGATTCATCATCACTACAAATAAATTAACTATTGATTACAGTCCGTCCAGACTCAGATCTTGTTCTTGTTTTTGCTCTGTTTGTTCTAGTTCTGTTTCTGACATTGGAGAAAATGTTTTTTTCAGTTATGTTTTTTTAATTTATGAAAACCATAAGAGTAACAAAAAGTAAAGCTACAACAAAAACAAATTCTTCTATGGGTCTTTTCACATGGTATTTAGTTCTTACTCAAAAGAACAGCTTTCCTTGTCTCACACGTCAACGAGGTTTAGCTTTCTTCGAAGCCTCTCTCTTTCTCTGTTCATTCTGGTAACACAACCCGATAAAAACGATCATGTATTGATCCGTGCGCTAAACATTGATCATTACAGTATATCAGATCATTTGTTTGCGACCGAATGGAGTCCTATCGCAATCCTCATCAATGCTACTCTCATCATCGCTTCTTGAATTCGATCTACGAACTTCTTGATCTTCTTGGATTCGCATATGATTCTGAATCAAATTATTAGAACTACCCTCGTTCCGATCTTCCTCTTCTTCTTTTCCTCCTCCTCCTCCTCCTTCTTCATCACCAAGAACCACCACATTCCCGAATTGCACGTGCTTCTCACCTTCCCTAGGCGAATTCCTCAGCGCTGGATCCGAAACTGACGTTGCGGTGACGTTTTCGGGGGTCTTGTTGACATTCTTCTCCGGATCACCTTTCTCCGGATCGTAATTTGCGACGCTCTTGCTAACGGAGACGGTGCAAGGCTTGAGGACGCAAGAGTAAACGTAAGCCAAGAACCAAAAGAGCCAAGGGACACCAACAAAGAACATACCCGCTTGTAGAAACAAAGGGTTCGGATCAGACTGGACCAGGTAAAGTCCTAAAAGAACTCCTCCTGATAAGATACATGAAAGAAACAGAAGTGTGACAATGTATATTCTTGGATCACCTTTTCTCTGATCCATTCGAATTCCCGACCACTGGATCTTTGAAAACAATACAATAAGAATTTGGTTTCTCTTTTTCTTTCTTTCTTTCTTTTTTCCTCGAGAAGATTTGTGTTGAACAAAAAAAAGTTGGGTGTAACAGAAAACTGAAAAGAGCGCTTAATGCGGACTCGGTTTTATTTATTGACTTTGTTTTTTTCTTTCTTTTTTTTCGCTAAATTATTACTGCAAAGAGTCTTTTATTTAGTAGAGTCGTTGTGAGGTTGTTGGAGACTTTTTTACGCTCTAAGAGTGAAAATAGGAAATGTATAACTTATTAGTAACAAATTTAGTTCGAGAAACTATGGTTAAATTTTTTTTTTTCCCAGTATGATTGTTGCGGTTTGATTAATTATCTCCCGAGTCATTTTGTTTTAGTGCTGATGATAATATACCAAAAAGGCCACGTAAAATAAATGTATATAAAAAATTTAAGACTTATGTTATCGACTTGTCGTGCTATCGACCAAGATGCGACGAACGTTCACGATGTCTAATACATGAGCTCCACTTTTTTTGAAAAAGGTTACTTAAGATTTTATTTGGTGACACAACGTACAGATCTTTTGTTCATCTATTTTATTCACATTTCTAGCAACAATCCCCACAACCGTCTCTTTTCTTTGTTCACATTGAATTGAATCCAAAAACATGTGTCCTTTTAAAATGTCAAACTTATTAATCACGTACAATTAGCATAAGTTAAAATTCAGATCTAATGAAACAATTTTGTCCTACTAAGGAAACATATCCTTGTTTCTTAATTATATTTCAAATTCAGATTCTATTCTTGGTCTTCCTAGCTTCAGATCTTAGGTCAACTAAGCTTCATTACCTCAAACTCAACAGTCGTTGACGAGAAAAAATGTTTTTTTTTTAGTTTCTAACATCATTGGATATTGATTTTATCGCATCCTATATGACTGGGATTTTTTTTTTATCAGGGGACTTTCTGAGTGACCTAAGTATAACTCGGATGAATGCACATTGAACTTGGTACAATTGCTCGAGCTACGAATAACAAGAAGTTACACAAAAATCATGTTAAACTCTTACGTTAATTAGCATGAAGGGTCGTCATTTAGTGTTATTTGTTGTGTTTGAGCTCAATTGTTTTAAATATTGAGAGTTGCGCATTCATTATTAGAAGATGGCGATGGCCGATCGATGGGGCATATATATAACTCGGATCGAGTATCAAATTTTACCTCAAGTCTGTGAGCATATAAATTTTGTTGACCTATGTTAAACAACATATGGTGTGATGCCTATGCTTTGTCTAGTCACATTTTGTGGTTATATCTATTTCATGTAGGACAGTAAGTAGTCTCGCTTTTCAACATTGCAACAGTTCTTTAACAAAGTCAGAAAACACAATACAAACAAACGTACAAATTCAAACATAACTCTCACAAGTCACAAAGTCACGACAACAACAACAACAAAAAAACCAAACCACTAAAAACGTAATATTGCGAAGTGAGCGTGTATGAGTGGTTTGCTTTTATACACGCTGTATAAAAGCAAACCACTCATACAGTCATAGGCAATCGAATTCAAACAAATCGAGAAGTAGGACACTAGCTAAGGAAATCAAAATTTGTTATATATATTCGTTTAAACCTTATACATGTGAATGACATTCTTTCCAGACATAATTCATAATCCAAGAAGATCAATGATATTTAGAAATTGAAAAATCTCATTTGGTATTTACGAGTGGTAAGTTTTTATTTGAGTTGGGGTCCCAAAGGACCTACAACCCTGCAAATGTATTCATCGTTTTATGCTCCGTTCGAAATCGATGAGCATACTAACTTGTTTTGCATGTATTATTAAAGATTCTTCTCTGATCACCAACTTTTCTTTCTGTCAGCATGTTCTTTTTGGATTATACGTGATTTTTAGTCAACATGTTCACATTTATGATTTATCCCTAGATCGTCGATGATGTATGAAGACAACAAGCTAGCTATTGGAGTTCCACCATGGGTAAACATTTCGTCTCTTTTTAGTATCTTTTTAGGTCATTTCATTGTTAGTAATCATAAAATCACATTGTTTTTTTGTAGTGGATGTTCCATAAATTCAGGAGGAGGGAGACAACAAATTACATAAAATAATGATTATTTTTTTCTTAATCTTCAAAAAGTGTTTACTATATCAGTAAAACATTTACTAAGCACAGTATTAACAAACAAAAAAAAGAGAGTCAATGATATTTAAGTTTATGTTCATAGTAACATTTACTTAAAAATAAAAAGTAAAACAAATAAAACGTGTTTTAATTTAATTGGGTAAACGGTAATTTCTCGATCTATCATACCTCGAGAAAACAAACCTCCCCGTCGATAAACTCCTCACCACAAAACTCGAAACTCCGCTTCTCTCACTCCCCCCCGCCGTCGTCGTCGTCGTCTTCCCGTCGTCGTCACCTTCTCCCCTTTCCTCTCTCCGCCGCGAAGTCCCGACGCCGCCGGTTTCTCCTCCGTCTTCCTCCTCATCATCAATCTCTCTCAGCACATCAGCGATCGATACCACTACACCAGAGTCCAGCGACGTCGATCTCCGAATCGGCTGCGACTCTCCATCCTTACTCTCCCGTCGTTGCTCCTCTGATCCCGATCTACCGTCATTACTACTCCGAGATCCGGTTTCCAGATCTTCGATCGCAACAACAACGGAACCGAAATCGAAATCACCGGTTTGGTTTTGAGAACCGGCTGAATTCGAATCGATTTCCGATTCCGGTACGGCTCGGTTAGCTACAACGACGACTGAGTCATCATCATCAACCGCGGTTGTGGTGGTGTGAGTGTGATGATTAACTCCGGTGACGAAAGCGCGGCAAAGAGGACAGTTAGAGTGAGATTTCAACCAAGTATCAATACAAGGAAGATGAAACGCGTGGTTACATTTCGGCAACAGTCTCAAGCTCTCGTTCTCTTCGAACTCACTTAAACAAACAGAGCAATCAGAACCATCGACGAAACCATCTCCTTTTCTATATTTGTAAACCGTGATTGATTTGATCGTAGACTCGTTGAGACCATCTCCGGTAGTATTGGTGTTGGAGAGTCTTTGCGTGGAAGAGAAGGTACCTTCACCGTTACGATTGTTGTTAAGGTTAAGAGTAGAAGAAGTATCTGAGGAGTGGTGGCGATGGCAGTATTTTGAGATGAGAGTGTAGTAGCTGACGAGGATGAAGGCGGAGACGAGGATTCCGATGAGTGCGATGAGGAGAGGGGAGAAAGTGTTGGAGGAAGAGGAGGAAGAGTCGTCGTCGAGAAAGAAAGAAGGAGGAGGAGGAGGGAAGATGAGGTAACACCATTGAGGGCAGTAGATGTTGCAGACTCCTTGAGAGCAATCGTTGTATGAATCGTATGGTGACCATGGGTTAGGGTTTGACATTGAACCCATTTGTTTGTTTGTGTTGCAGAAGAGAGAGAAATGGAGGACGAAGATGAAAGAAGATGAAGAGAGAGAGTTTTGAGGTGGAGTGTCACTGTCTCTCTCTCCAAAGAGTGTATTTTTTTTTTTTTTTTTTTTTTGAGTTTGATTAATATCTTTGGACAATTGGATAAATAAGTGGTTTATTTTTTGAGTTTGATTAATATCTTTGGACAATTGGATAAATAAGTGGAGATTATTTGTTTAAGATTTAAACAGAGTTTAAAATTTTTTAAATGTTATGTAGAATCTACCGTTATTAGATTTAAAGGTATTAGTTTGTGATTTGTAAAAAGTTATTTAAAATTTTAACAAATTTGAGTTATTGGATTCAAACTTTATTAAAGTCATTAAAATTTTTGTGTTATTCAATTAAAACAAAATAATCTACAATTGTTAATGAATTCAATTATTATGTTATTGGTTCATGATTTTAGACACTTTATTTACAAAATAAAGTCATGAAAGTATCACAAAAATACATGAATTGTTTAGACCATTTTACAAGATTTTAGAAAACTAATTAATAAAACTCAATCTTTAACAATCTTTCACTTATTCACTTATTCACTTTTAATGATTTTGTTGAACTCTTCAAAAATTTTTATAAATTAGAATTCAATAATATTAACTTTTAACTTTCTTTTTTTTCTTAAAGATATGTCTGGATGTTTATTAATATTGTTGTACATGTTTAACATCATTTTACAACTAACTTTCTTTAAATAAATAAATTTTAAACCTTAATTATTTATGTTGAGGTATTTAGATGGTCTCGCTTTCGTGAAAAGAATGATTTGGCCTAACCTGTTGTCTCTTAGGATATATATTAACAAATACAATGATCTCTTGTGTACAATATGGGAACTAAAAATTTAACCAAAGAAACACAAATATACATGGAACTAAAAGGTTTAAAGATAGCTGTTACAAGTTTCATTTTTATTTTTAAATGTCTTCTAGATAAGTAAACGGGCAATTCACAAAATTAGGAGTAGATAATACATTTGTCGTGTGTGTATATCTTTAAGCATTGTCGTAAGGCGTTTGAGAATGATATATAGTAGATATATATATGATAGGTCTGATGATACTTATCATGTTTTTTTTTTATTGTTTGGTAATGGGTGAAGTTACGTAGATATAGGGGTTAAGTACCTTTCATTTCAAGCATACCATTTGTTGGTGAACACGACTACCTAAAGGAGTCTTGACCATATATTGGCCACCTGGTAACTGCTAATCATTCATGTAATTTTTAATATATTGATCGTTTGGTTGGTTACTTATTATATAGTGTCCGTTGTTCGAAAGATATCCTAACCTACGAGGCATTGTAATGTTCATTTTGCTCTATTTTCTGAGCTTGTAATCCTTTTTTTTTTTTTTGTGTTGGGATCTTGATAATCACAATTCACATGGCATGAATTCAATATAACTCGAAAAGAAAATAAAATAAAAGCTAAACACCATGAATACATGATAACAAGAATCGACCACTGCATTACAATTTACACGTATGTATATTTTTAAGCGCATAAAGTATGAGATTCACCTGCCTTAGCTCAGGGTCGGTCATGTGAGGCACTGACTCTTTTAGTATAAAACGATATGAATATATAAACCCACGTGGCTAAATGTATGTCTTAATTTGTATTTGGAGGGGGGAAAAGAACCATCTATTTCAAACCAACCCAAAGATGCGAGAGCTAAACAAACATATTTAATTCGATTTCTAACCAAATCTATGTATCAAATGCTAAAAAAGAAAAGTATTTAATGATAGGTAAGTGTCTCTACCATGGTTTCAAAATTGAGTTTTTATCCTTTGGGAAGTATTGTTAACCAACATTTTCATATTTTAACCAAATATATACAAAATGACTACAAAACAATATGGCAAAATAACAAAAAAATCAGAGTACAAAGAAAGAGAGTGATATCCTTGTATGTTTTTAGAGCATTTGAAATGTAATGTTGTACATACTTTCATCTTTTTTCGAGTGGACATGAACACCAAATAATTGAAGTGATGTAAAGAAGAAGATAACTTTAATTGTTAAAGGGCAGTAGGAATTAGTAAGTAAATAATCAAACCTTTGGTTATCAGTTATATAATATATGTCACGTGGTGACGAATGCCAAATAGCTCAATGTATTACTATTATAAACCGTGAGGGTAAGGGAAAAAAAAAAGTTTCCGATGCTTCAACTTGAGTCCAAAGTTACTGTCATCTCTCACTAATTATTCCATTAACGAATAAAAATTACATTTAAGAAAAGATGAGGTTGAAAGATAGACTAGAATCTAATCTGATTACTCACATCGAGGAAGTAGTTGAGGTTAAGTCGGCATTAAACTTTGTCTTTTTATGCAGTGATCTGTCCACCACATTTCATCATTCCCACGTCCACCTGTGTTGGTCAGGTCGGCCAAATAAATATAAAATAGGCCCAATATAAGCCCATACAATAATACCGGAAAAAACCGGTTCGGTTTTCTCAAGAATTCTCAAAAACCGTTTCTTCTCTAAATCGAAAGCTGGGATTAGTAAGCCCCACCACCACCACACTGCGATCGGGGAAGAAGCCATGGAAATTTCCCGAGCTCGTTGTCTTCTTCTTCTGATACTCTCCTTTTGTTTCTTATCATGTGCTTTGGCTAAATCTCCTCGTCCTATCTCCGTAAGTATCTCTGTGCTCGACTCAAATCTCTAAGCTCCGTTGCAATATGGTTGCTGATTTTGCGGTAGGAATCAATTTTTTATCTATTTTGTAGGATGTAGAGATCAGGCAGAAGAAGAACGAATGCTATGCTGATATAGAGAGGTTAGTTCAGAATTATAAAGGAATTGCTTTTTTAATGCTTCTGTTGAGAAAATTTTCTTGATTCTACTGATGTGATTAGGTTGATAAGGAACACCATCAGCTTTGAAAAAACTTTTTTGTTCTCTGTGTTACCCTAAGATTGATTCTTTGGTTACTATCCTTACAGATTGGGAAAGTTTGTGGCTTGATTCTTGGTTGTATTGTGATTCATTGTAGAACAATTTGGCTAAACTTGTGAATTAGTTAAGAAAATTCTTGGCTTTTCTTTGCTCACTTTTGTGTGTGTTTTGTGTTGTGGAATTACAAACAGTGGGTTATGGGGTTGGCAATGCAAATCATCTGCAATAGCAAAAGAGAATTGTGCGTTGCGATGCCTTTCTCCGGTTTGCTATGAACTCATTTATGAGAGTGATCCGGTGAGACTTTTTAAAAACGATGATGATTATGATCATGTTGAGTTTTCTGTAGATTCTGTATGCAATGTCTTTGTTTTGTTGTGCAGCTTGAAGAAGGCGAAAAAGATTTGATTAGAAGCCAAGAGTACAAGTATTGTATGTACAAGTAAGGTTAAAGCGAACAATTCTCTTTTTGGTTTTGCTACCACTTTTTGGAAACTTGACAATCATTGTGGTTCTCACTTCTCATTAGTTGAGGTCAATAGGAATGATTGGTGATGTGCAAAGATTTCTTAAAGGATATGAAACATCTGTATATCGATCTGTTTTTTTGCAGGTCATCAATCGGGGAAAGCTTAGAAGGTGTCCGAGGCAGCTTTTGATTGTATCAAAGAAGAGAGTTTGTCAATGAAGACTTTTTTTTTCTTTTACCTTTGCCAAAACTGAGCGTAGCTCTTGAGCTTGAGAGACCGATAGTATTCTGCTCTATCAGGTTTGAAGCCATATAAGGCTTTGATTGTTGTTACAATTGTCAATTTTTGCGTATAGGGTTGTTTATATGAGACGTTTACGTTTATGATTGCTAAATCCATCAAATCTTATAAACCATTGTACAAATCAAAGTCTAAGACTTGCATTCAGAAACGATGAGAGATTTTACTTTTAGAATGGATTTGGTTAAATAAGTTTGGCAACACGGAAACAAAACAAAAATGCTGAAAAGAGTTACAATTCTTGAGATCAAAACACACACCTAAAATGATTTCTAACAAATACAAATCATCACATTCATGGAGTAGGATTGAATGATGCAATGAACGCAGCCCCTTTTCAAGTATGGTCAATTCGTGAAAGTTATAGACGCTCGCCTTGCTCACGAGCAATTGAAGCAGAGAGGATTCCAAGATCTCTATTGAGAACAGTCAATGCAGCTTCACACTCAGATACGATTCTGGTTACAGAAGAAGGCTCTCCAGCTACTGTCCCCGATGATCCAATGGAAAGTGCTGCATGTGAGTCTCTTAGGTTCTTCAAGTTTCCTAGGAACTGTTGACAATACACAACTCATTTTATTCCATTGTGTTATCAGAATCAGGTATAACTGATATGGACTTGATCCGGCTCTTGAACACAGTTATCAACTAAAGTTACATCTGCCGAGAGCTAGTCAATATAGTCGATACAACGAAGCATATTATATACTTCCAAGTATTAAGATAGAAGGAGACAATTAGGTACCTTTAAAAGCATATTATATGCTTCCAGTAAACGGTTTGCAGCAGGACCAAAACCATGAAGCTGAGGCACTTCCATCATATGTGTCCATGGACGAATTTCCTGAAAAAATCCAAACATAGTGATAAGGATATAGCGGCTTATTTTTCAGTTTCTGGAAAAGCTAGTCAGATCAAAAGTTAGAGAGACATAGCACATTTTATGTCTACAAGAAAAACGCTTAAGTTAAACATTTTGCTTCCAGCTGATTTAGGTTGATAGACGGAGAGAATTATGAGTTTGAATGAAAAAGAAATACCTTTGTGTAGATTGTATTGAACGCCCTAGCAGTTTCAAGAAACGATTCTAAACGAGCCCTTAGTTGAGATTCCACTTCAGTATATTCTTCATCTGGGTTGTAAGCATGCTGAAAGGAAATATCAAGCAGAAAAAGACATCTTTAATGAAAACAATCTGGACCTAGCTGTTAAAAAAGACAAGATTGAGGCCTTATATCAACAAGTCAATAAGTAGTAGGAATTGAGTTTGCATATACGTACATATTACAGTAATTAGATTATGAAGTTCAAATCTTGGATACATCAGAACCAAAGCTACTTATAAAGAGATATAGGAGCTATATGTTAAACAATTGGTATATGCAGTTTACAGGTAACGTGCGATAAGCAATAAATTAGGTGAAATATTTCAAGTCTGACGAAACAGCAAATTGGTCCAGTGAGCTCTTTACTTCAGAGTCAAAACAAAACACACCTTTGCTGCCAAGTCATCGACTTTCTGTTGAAGATTAGAGAGAATCTTGGCCTGTTCTGAAAGTTTTGTCTCCAGTTCTGAAACATCTGGTCTGCAAAGAAACTTCCATTAAGGAACATAATGTCACTACATCTGCTGAAACATGAGGCAAGAATCTAAGGACCTAGGTTTGCATGTACAATAGTAGTATAACTTAAAAAGCTTGATCTCAAATGGAAACTCTAAGACCAGATAGATCTGGAAGCATAAGTAAAAAAAAAAAAGGATGTAAAACTGGCACCAAAACACACATAGCTAACCCTTGTGGCTCATAGTGGCTAAGTTTCATATGTTGATTTGGAAAACTAAGTTTACATTTACAATTCATCTGTAAAAGTCCATTACCCACAATCACTAAATAACGACAAAAGGTGCAATAACTTGGAGATAACAGGAGAAACTAGTTCTTACAATGGATATATCGACTGGATCTGCACATCAGCAGGGAACAGTTTGCATTCCTCAGAAAATATAAGAGACTGTCTCTCTGCAATAGCATCTATAAGCTGGATATCTTTGGCAACCTGCTCATCAATACTGAAGAATAAGCAAAATCATTGTTATGCTCAAAGAACAAGACAAACTATAATGTAGACGGGAATTAGGAAGATAACAGACTACAAAATTCTACTCTAATGATAAAAACTGGCGGATGATATCAGATACAAGTGAAATATCTACCTCCATTCTGGATTATCTGAGAAGAGGCTTGCCTCCACTAAATCAACAATATTTCGAAGCATTTCCATCCGATCTTCATAGGTTCCATGTCCCTAAAGCAATGATACTATTATTGCATCGTGAAAGTCTAAAAATTTACAAATCTTTGATCGTTGTTGAAACAAATCATGGAACTTGAGCAAATATAGGTAATGAAAAATCCAGTAAGTCTAGATAAAAAAAAAAAAAAAGGAAGAAGATGATCTAACAATCTAAACAAGCTTACTTGAATGGCTTCTATATCGACAGTTGGTGTAATCCCCAAAAACTTTGCGATCTCTGCCAAATCTGAAAACGAGATATCACTTTACTCATCAAAACCAATAGACATACCCTTCCCACAAGTACCAAAATATCAACGGAACTAAGCAACATTTCTATCAATCAAGCAATAATGGAAACATAGTCTATATGATCAGATAAAACACTTACACTGAATACGAACAGTTTCTTCATCACGAACCCCAGCATCTCCTTGGAGATTTTGCTGTGAGAAAGGAGATTTATCACCTAATAACCTACAAGAATAGCCAAAAGAAGAACAATTAAGTTAAACCCCGTATAAAATCTCCATTGTGATTGCAAAAAAAAAGAACCTAAATTTATTGTATTTTGGCAGGGGAGACACAAACTCCAAGAACAGAGCTTTCAAAAAAAAAATTTGTACTTCCCAACGGATCTCTGACGTTTGGTCCAGAGCCGACGACGACCCACCAGCTCTCAAACCTAAAGTTATCTCTTTTACTCTCTCTCTCTCTCTCTCTCTCCTGCGTTCGTGTTTTGCTGAGTTGCTCTATTGCTTAAGCAGCAATGATCTCACTGAATCTATCTCCTTCCCTAAACCCGGGTCTCCTCCTCCACAAGACCCGGACCCGTCAACAACCGACCCGTCTCTCTGCTCTTCCCTTCACCAACTCTAAACCTTTCAATCACAGATACCCATTAGGGCTTTCTCCGATTCGCGCCGATTCAAAACCCTTGCTTTCTGTTTCACTCACCAACCCGGTTTACTCATCTGGGTTCTCGAGGAAACCTAGATCCATCGCCGCCGCCGCTGCAACTAACTCATCGGATTCAAATCCAGACGGGGATTACGAAAAATCCGATCTTGGCGAAGCTGAGAAGAAAGAGAAGAAGGCCAAGACGCTCCAGCTAGGGATCGTGTTCGGTCTTTGGTATTTTCAGAACATCGTCTTCAACATCTTCAACAAAAAGGCACTCAATGTCTTCCCTTATCCATGGCTTCTCGCTTCGTTTCAGCTTTTCGCAGGTTCTATTTGGATGCTAATCTTATGGTCCTTTAAGCTTTACCCTTGCCCTAAGATCTCGAAACCTTTCATCGTTGCTCTCCTTGGTCCTGCATTGTTCCACACTGTTGGACACATCTCAGCTTGTGTCTCTTTCTCCAAAGTCGCTGTTTCTTTCACTCATGTTATCAAATCAGCGGAGCCTGTGTTCTCTGTTATTTTCTCTTCTCTGCTCGGTGATTCGTACCCTATAGCTGTCTGGTTATCGATTCTTCCAATTGTTATGGGATGTTCTTTAGCTGCAGTCACTGAAGTCTCATTCAACATAGGTGGTTTATCAGGAGCCATGATTAGTAACGTTGGTTTCGTGTTGCGTAACATTTACTCTAAACGAAGTTTACAGAGCTTCAAAGAGATTGATGGATTGAATCTATACGGTTGCATCAGTATACTCTCTCTGCTTTACTTGTTCCCCGTGGCGATCTTCGTTGAAGGATCACATTGGGTTCCTGGTTATCATAAAGCCATTGCATCTGTTGGGAAACCATCAACGTTCTACTTTTGGGTTTTGCTCTCTGGTGTCTTCTACCATTTGTACAACCAATCTTCGTATCAGGCACTCGATGAGATCAGTCCTTTGACTTTCTCTGTAGGGAATACAATGAAGAGAGTTGTGGTGATTGTCTCTACGGTTTTGGTGTTTAGGAATCCTGTTAGGCCTTTGAATGCTCTTGGATCAGCCATTGCTATTTTCGGTACCTTCTTGTATTCTCAGGCTACTGCCAAGAAGAAGAAGATTGAAGTGGGAGGTGATAAGAAGAACTAAGGGCAAATCCAAGCAAGGTTTCCTCAAGCTGTTTTATTCTTTTCCAAGTTTTGTTTTTTGTTTTTGTTGTTTTTAATCTTATTATGAGACTAGATTCTTCATTTCTGTTAACTGGTTCAGTTGCTTCAAAGACTTTGATCTACTTTAGTTCTTGACCTCGTCTACTTGATATTCTTGATTCTGAGAAGAGTTAAATTTCTTAATCTCAAGCCAGTTTCTGCCTAATACAATGAGACTTTTTGAGTCCAATTCAAAAACTGTACACTAAAAAAAACACAAAAGAGAGTAGCCTTCTTTTCACCAAGAGTAATGCCGGAACCTTCTCCGGCTTGTTCTCCTGAAAGGTTTACAAGCCAAAATGCTAAGATCAACAGCTGCAGCAAGCGCCATGAAAATGGCTGCATCTTCCACACAAGTTACATGCCGCATAGCCAACTGAACCACGGGTTTGCTGCTTTTTCCTTCCCCTTGCACTCTTGAGCTCATTACAAACCCGCCTCCAGAGACACATTGTCCCAGACCTGAGAAGTCTCCGCTACTCTGCGGGCTTGGAATCGGGGTAGCTGCAACCGTTAGCATCTGTTTATCCGTGTCGATTAAAAACTCCCCGCCTTTCTCAGCGCTGATGAGAATTTCAGACATTAAAACATCTCCAACTTCTAGCCCGTTTGATAGAAGATGGAATCTGCAACACACCGAGTCTCTGATCCCACGTTCCCGCCAAGCTTCGAGCTTTCCCCATGGCTGCCAGCTGTTGGGTCGAGATGGGTCAGGTCTGACCACAAGCCAAGCACCCGGGTTGGACTTGGCGACCCAATCACAGCCAGTGGATGGGACAAAAGGAGTTGTAATGAAAGCAGCAGCAACTGCAGAGCCAGAGAGATCATGTATCTTCACCTTCCAGCCTTTTCTCTCACGTCTCTCACTCTCGAGCTCAGTTCCATCGCCTGAACTTGACCAGTATCCATTCAACGGATCCACCTGTGACACCCTGAAGAATCAATAGCTCCTGTCAGTTACTAAACAGAGAACACAAAGAGACAAGATTTGTGCAACTATGAATAAAATCAAAATGTCACCTGTCTCGGCTAAACTTGCAACTGAAGATAGGTTGCTTGACCGAGCCACGAAGCTGAACTATCTGAGGGCTCAAGGTAGTAACATCCTCGAACTGGAAAACATATCTAGGATCAGGATCAAGCTTCACTCTCAAATGAAGCTGAGCGCCACCATCCCGCTTGTTCTTTCCGATACCGATCCATCCATTGAAGAGAATCATTGGTTTCCCTTCTCCCCATTGAGGACCTACCTCCAACTTAAATATCCCAATGTGCTGTCTTTTAGCACCAACCCCGCAATTCGAACTCTTTTTACCAGTAAAAACCGATATTTCCAAGTGAGCATGAGTATAGAAACATCCAGGGGTCAGGAGAGCTCTTAAATCAGATTCTTCAAGATAAAAGCTTGTGGAAACGCCCTGATGGTCAGGAGCTGCATCTAGGGAAGGCATCAAAGGGACAGATGTTGTCTGAACGGGAAAACCTCGGAGTTTTATTTCGCAAGAGCATTGGGAAGAACAGTTCTTCTTCTCATCTGTTCTTGAGGAAGAGTTTAAAAGGATCTTTGGAATTCTCAAGGCAAGAGAGCCTACTGAAAGGCGAATAAAAGCTTGGGGATCCATTAAAATGTCAGAAAAAATCTCCCCATTGGATCACAGAGGATGCATATCCATGGTGGTATGATCAGTCAACCTAACAAGCCAACACCAAAGACGAAAGAGATTAAACTAAAGTTAAACCAATATCAACAGAACACTGGAAAAAAAAATAACACAGTCTTGAGCTCTGGTGCCAAGCAACTAATAGGCTTAAACACTTGTACTGAAATTAAAGTTTCCCTCTTTTTTTTTTTTGTTTATAACAACACCACTAAGCTAGAGAAATTTAATATCTTTCCTATTTTCCCACATAGCTCTAAACCTTTAAAGAACAACGATCACATGACTTCTACCATTAGTAAACTCTCAAGCTACATCTAGCTCTAAGAAATTAAATTACTTTAGATTAAACAAACAGCACATGACAAATTTCATTACATTTAACAAACCTTAAAGCTGAATAGAAGCTGATTAAGCTATATATAACCAATTGAAGTCAAGGTAAAAAGAAACAAAGAAGCAGAGAGAGAATCTAATCAAGTGAAATGAGCTAAAAATTTTAATGAAAAAAAAAAAAAGGAACAAACTTTATGGAATTAGGATTTTACAACAAATGAGCAGATAGAAAAAAGAAAGCAAATTAGAGTTGTGATACAAACCTGTTTAAGCATTATTTTCAAGACAATATGATAAGATTCAAGAAAAGTTAGAACCTTTCAATATCCTCTCGTAAAACCAAAAGCAGAAGAATTTTAGAGATTTTTTTTTTTTTTTTTAAATGTGAGTAAATGAAATGATAGAGAAGAATCAAGAGAGATGTAACATGAACATGGAATTCATAGAAAGAAGAGAGATTTAAGATTATTATGATTCGTTTTTTTTTTTTTTGGCTTTCAAAGAGAGAAACTTTTCTTCTTCTTCTTCTCTCTTCTATCTCTCTCTCTCTCGTTTTTGCTGTGTAAGTAAAAAATGTTCTAACACCCGAAGAAAAAAAATGGAGATATTCTTCAGAACGAAATTGACGGGGAGAATATAAACGCAAATAAAGGGGTTTCTATTTTTGCTCCTTTATATTACAATTTATCTCCTCTTTTTATCCTTTTT
The DNA here is from genome assembly GCF_030686135.1 of Camelina sativa. Classification (NCBI taxonomy): domain Eukaryota; kingdom Viridiplantae; phylum Streptophyta; class Magnoliopsida; order Brassicales; family Brassicaceae; genus Camelina; species Camelina sativa. The sequence goes on from NC_141887.1 coordinate 3,745,124, forward strand.
AAGTTTTAACGTCAACGTACAAACAAATATCAAATACATATATATATATATATATATTTTCATTGGTTCGAAACAACAAATATAATGTGTTTCATTTTGACAATTTTCTGCAAAATCAGCCTGTAGTTTAAACTCGATTTTTTTGGCATAATGAACTCATATATAGAGTAACAAAATTTTATCGAGTAAAAAGTAAGGTTTAAGTATAATAAATTTCCTTCTACATTTTAGTTTTTATATGATATGGAAGCTTTAGATATGAGTTCATACATCAAAATTTTAGTTTATATAATTAAAATAATTTTACTCGGTACTAATTACTAGTATAAAAGTTTAATAGTATAAAAACATGATAGTAGTAGTTATGATTATTACAAAAAATTCAAGTGTAAAGTTTATTTTATCTATTTAAAACTGATATGGTTTCTTAAATGTGTACTAACAAACATGCTATGGAAATTAATGCTTTAAAACAACTGTCCACTCAAATTCTATCACATCATATATTAGTTTTTTTTTTTTGGTTCTTATATTATATAGATATTTTAAGATTTTTAAAACAGAATTCTTTTGAGATAGTTTAATAATTGTAAACAAAATTTCATAAATATTATTTTAAGTTAATAAATAAATTAGATATTTAAATTCTCTGTATATGAAATGAGATCCTTGTCTTGTCAATATTTTATACCTAGTTTTTTTTTTTTAACTTTTAAAAAATAGTAGTCCCATCCTCAAAGCATGTTGAGGAACTAATGATCTAGTATTAAATAAATGGGTATCACTTATGGTATCAACAATAACTTCAACGAAGTCGAATTATTGAACTAGGAGGTAGGTTAGTAGTGTTTGGTGAGGGAAAAAAAGAGATGCTACTAATAATGCAAAACTACAAGTCAAATAACAAATGAAACAGCTTAATTAATACCAAAACGCAATGCTTATGAGTTTTATCTAATATTTATAAGAATATGGAATAAACAAAAAAAAATTTAAGAATATAAGTAGATGATGGATGGATGGGTACGTGAATACAGCTGTAGCCATGTTTCTCCTTTTCTTTTCCCATTCAATATTTACATACAAAAATAAGAAACAAAGAAAAAATCTAATCACTTTCAGACACATAAGCCTGACTTCATATCCCAACTGTCCACTTTATTTTATTAGATTTTTCAAGAATGCAACCTTTTTTAAAAAATTACATGTATTTGAATATTTGATGAAATAATGCACTAGTAGTCTACTAGACGTGGTCATCGAAACTCGTAAATTTATTTTTAATCATTTTAGTATCGCAAACCAGATTTACAGTGAAATGTTTTACATGCACCACATAAAAAAATGGATAATAATATTTTGCACTACGTTTACTATAAACCATACTATTATCTTTAACACATATACCTACCATACATGTAGATAGAATAGCTAAGTTTGTTTATACTAATATCTAGTGTTCATAACTTCATATTAATTTGATTTGGTTAGTATCAAATTATAACACATCCAAGTTTCACTAAATAAGATGATTGAAATATAAATCAAAGAAATTGGATTATAAAAAAAAAAGGAAAGAAAGAGCCGCAAAGGAGGAAAGAGGATAGAGATGGGTTTTCGAGGAGGCTGACATCTTCGACATGTGCCTCTCTTACTGTCATTTACTTCATCAATCTCAGAACTTCTTTTGCCCTCTTTCTCTTTTGCATCAGAACTATTAACTACATAATATATATGGTCATGTCTAGATTCTCTGGATTAATGATGTTTTAAACTGTTTTGTGTCAAATGAATTGGGGGTTTCAAGAAAAAAGGAACGTTTAAGCAAAATGGAAATCTTGGGTACAACCAAGCAGAAAAAGAGGAATATAAAAATGTAAAGATTTGTGGACTAGAAAAAAAAAAGAGTACAAAGAATCCTCTAATTAAGCAAAAAATAGAAAAATGCTTTAGAATATTGATAATGTCTTTTTTCTAACATTCTCAAAGAGATTTTTTTTGGTTATTTCGTGGATATTATAAAAGTGGAGTAGTGGTCATTGCTGAAGAGTAAGCGCACCAAACAAGCATAAGTGTGAGAGAACACACATTATATGCGAGATGATGTTACGGAGTTTATATCAGTATAGATTGTGTGGTTCGTGTTTGTTGAAACCTTTAATGGACTGCGGTACGCTAGTTACCGAAGTTTTGCATAGTTAAGATCAGTGGCGGATCCAATAATATTTTTCACCGAGTGCAAAAGTGTATTTAATAATTTAAAAAATTATTTAAATTTTTTTTAAGTATATAGTTTACAAGCATATTCTAGGCTCACTCATAGACTTAAATCTCTTTATCACTGTTTCATTAGTGACATAATCAAGCTACTTTTTTTCAATATAACATATAAGACAGTCACTTAAAAATGAGTTTTTTTGTTTCTCTAATCCTCTGTTTCACGTTGAGAAAGGAATTCAATACAATACATTTTATGTAGTTTAGAAAATAATGGAAAACAAATATTTGCATGAAGGATTTAATTAGATTTATAAGAAAATTACCTATTATTATCCTCAATCAAAAGAAAAAAAGAAGAAAATTAAATAGATTTAAAATTTGGTATATCTATTGGGCTTTAAACCTTCAAAAATTAACATTTATTGAGGTGTAGGAATAAATACGTAGGGTGCAACTTTACATATTTTAATGTGGTGAATGCTATAAAAATTATATAATATACGTATATTTTTTTTAATCCATATGATGCACCTGCACCCCCCATATATATGGAGGATCCGCCCCTGGTTAAGATCTAATAGGGGTTAAACAAAACAAATAAATGCATCATGCAAAAGCAATTTCGAGTTCGATTAATATAGGATGATAAACACGTGAAACCCATGAATATTAAGTTTTAATTTGTCTACGAAATTGTCAATTATCTTTCCTTTTTTTGTCTTCTCTTCTTTATCTATAAACCATTCTTTTCAGGATACTCTTTTTACATGCATTTTTATGCATCAAAATGTTACTTTCTTTTCTTTGCTTTAGAGAGTTTGATTGCATCCATCCTCTTGCCATTTCAGAATATGTGGACACTTGATTATGAGAATCAATTAGTGACCGACCTCTATCTGATCTTATACCGTTTGGTCATCTTGATTACTTTTTTTTTACTGACCGTTCTTGAACGACTTTGGAATTGTTTCAAGTCGTAAAGAGTTAATAGCTAAGTTTATCAATACAATAGTTTTTAATTTTTATTCATCTACTCTTACCTCCCGGATTTGTTTAAGTAGTTTCTTTTTCTTTATTCACTACAGATCCAAAATTCTTAATAATTAAAGAGCTTGCAATTTATATATTTGGTAAGCATCCATGAAAGTTCGGATAAATGAACAAGGTCAAAATTATGGTTAAACCAATCTTTTGTCATGTTCTACTTTTGATATTTAATAACACATGTTATTCCTAAAATCTCAAATCAGAGCATCACTAAACGTTGAGACATGTTGTTGTTATCATCAAATTATATATTCAAACTGTTTGTGGTCATATGAGTGAATGTGTATATATTAAGACCTCAGTCAACTAATATATACCAATCTAGAGTCTAAACAAACACAGACTCAGTTCAAATCAAAGTTTGTGTACCCGCCTAATCCTTTATTTTATTTTTATTAGTCGTATACATCCAATTATCATATGATTAATTAGAGGATCATCAAATATCACATTGCATATATACAGATCAACCATTGATAAAATAATTGAGAAATGTATAAATTTAGTAGATAAAATAAAAAATAAAAAAAAAACTAGCTAGTGACAGGTTGGAGAGATAATGTTGTCTTTTGCAAACTTTTCTCACTCTTTTCGCATTTTTGTCTTTCCACTTTGTAAATTTCCTAGGTTGGCAACAAACTCAAAAGCATCTAATTCTCTCTTTACATACAAAATCCAAGTTACTTTTTTTTTTTTTTTTTTTTTTTACGGTCATATATTCCTTAAACCAAACCAAGAAACCCAATAAACAAAAGTGGATAAGTATTTCACTAAACAAGTCTTAATCATATACACTTCAACTCCAGAAAAAAAAGGCAAGAAGCTTATTGACGATTCCACATCAATACTAAAGACTCGATCGTTTTCAAACAAGTGGATCTCAGTTTCCAACTATGTACGAAAAGGAGAAACCTTTATACATGCCAAAGTAAAAACAAAAATAAAAAGCTTCATAAAACCAAAACCCAGAATGAAAGAAAGATCACAACTTTCTAACCTCTAGCTAGGCTCGGTATAACTACTACATATGTAATTTTACAGACTTGTTAATATATTTATTACTATGTAATGATAATGTCTTTGAAGTTGGATCAATCTTTTGGAAAGAGATCACTTCCATTTCTTGAAGAATTTGCCCTTGTGCTTCCCAAACATGCCATGTTTCCAGCGTTTTCCGAATTTTCCGTGCTTGAACTTGCCGTGTTTGAACTTACCGTGACCGTGATACCCGTAGCCATAGCCGTGACCGTGGTGGTGACCATAGTGTCCATGGTGAGACATATGGTGAGCACCAGCTGCTGCAGCCACTCCACCAGCTATTATAGCTCCTAGACCTCCGTGGTGATGTCCTGTAACATTAATTTGGTTTCCTCATCAAACATCAAGTCAAAAGGACTCTTTTCAAAAGCCATTTGCTAAAGATGCTAAAGGTTATAGGATCGCGAAAACGAAATAACACTAAACATATAAGCAAACGCAGAACAACAATCAAAAGCCTAAATGTCACCAACATGTAAAGATCCTATTTGTATGAGGAAGAATGTAAAAGTTGAGACTGAAGTTACCAGAGTGAGATGGATGGGGATAGCCGTGAGGAGGATAACCAGCAGGAGGGTAACCACCGTGTGGAGGATAAGCAACTGGTGGATAGCCATAAGAAGGAGGAGGAGGAGGAGGAGGCGGGTATGAATAAGGAGCTCCATAACCATGACCATGATGACCATAACCGTGACCATGATGAGGTGGGTAATGTCCGCCTGCAAATCCTGCTAAGTGGTGGAAGAGTCCTTTGTCATTGTGATCATTACGTTGATCATCTCCCATCTTTTTTCACACTTTGGTTTTCAGAGCAAAGGGTAACCAAACTGTAAAGAAGAAAACACATTGACATTAGATTATGAAAGAAAACAGAATACTTAATTACATCAACTCTGTGAAGATCAATTACTAAGGGGCAAAGTGAGTGTTTGGCTACTTTAAATTTAAGGCTAATGCTAGTAAAATAAACACTCAAACCTCAAGAGAAAAGGCATCAAGAGACTTATAAAGAGTAATCTTTTTAATCTACAGATCGAAACAATCTATTCACAAAAGATGCTTCTGACTAAGAATTAAGAAACTTTCACCAACATTCTAATCCGATTTCTCTTGTCCACACGTACAATTCCTTCTCTAAACGAACAAAAAGGATAAATTTTTCCTTTGAAACAGTCTAGGGTTTATAGCACTGATTTCTAGGGTTATAAAAATCTCAGATTCAGTAGGCTCAAACATAGACATAACTGAAATAATTCCCATATCAGAAGATTAAACAAACACTCGCTATTCAAATACACAAAAACTCCAGAAATTATAAATCTAAACAAAAGATTAAAGATTGTGTTTGTACCAATTTTTTTTTCTTCTCCGAATTCGATACTGCGACGGTCTTCAAGCAATTGCCCAGAAAGAAAGATTAAGACTTGATTCGATTTCGTAATTCCAAAGATCACAACGTCGTCTGCATCTATATACTTGCGCGTTTTGTCGAAGCAGAGGAAACGCCTGAGACGCTGCTAATCGAGCCGTAGTTTCCCCGCCACGCTTTTCGTTTTTTATTTTATTATTTACTAATCAGATTTTTCTCTCTATTTTTCAACATTTGTCCTTTTTATTGTTTTTTTTCTCTGGACCAATTAATAATATTTTTATAAAATACATACGAATAAGTTCTACAGATAATGGAAATTATTACGATAAGGATCTGATTCCAGTCAAATTGACACACACCTAATGACCTAATCCATTACAGATTTTTATCATTTAATACAAGTCACATGTCTTGTTTTTAATCAACTAAGAAAGTCCTGGTACGGTTTGGTTTTAAACGATTCGGTTAGCATTACTAAAGAACTCAAACGACGACCAAATTTGGTTGTTTGGAAACAAAACTGAATCATGTAAGCTGACGTTTCTGGTAAAGTCTTCTGTAGATTCTTGCACCTTCGAATTCTGCGTGGATCTCTCGTTCCGTTCGTATACCCATCGGGTTTCCCATTAACCAACCATCCTCCTCTGTCTCAACTGTGTCGTCCATGTGTTGAAGAACATTTGATTCCTCGTCCAACTGATCTCTCATGTCTTGAGCCACATCCAGCACATCTGATTGCACAAAGATCTGTTCACAGCCAAAAACAAAACTTCAAACAACCAGTAAATAATGTTGGTAAGCATTAGAGGGTAAATAAAGCTTTTTTACCTTTCCGCCAGGTTTTAGGTTTTGAAGAATGGAATTTACCAAAGGCTTTTGGACAACACGTCTCTTTTGATGACGTTTCTTGAAATGAGGATCTGGACACTGCATTTTTAACACGTCCCCAAAACAAACAAGTTGGATCATCATTATCACATCTAGAAGACAGAGCCTGGAAACATTCTCTTACTCAGATGCTTTATCACTTACCAAGATTGAGACAATCTCCAACGGTCCAGGATAACTCGTTATCAGTTGTTCAAAGGAAACCATGGCGTTTGCAAATATGAAGTGTCTAAAAACCCATTCCAAAATATCCATCAAAGAAAGTTAGTATAACACAGAGAAGTATTGTAAAGATCTTCCTAAGGTTTTGGAATGCAATAACTTACACGTTTGAAAGTCCGAGCTCATCCACCCAAAAGTTGGCGCGTTTGACCAGCTGCAAAGAAATGTGAGAAATTGAACTTGGTTAGGCCAATGTAACCGAAACTACAACTAGCTAAAGCAAATGAATAGTCAAGTGAATTTGAAACTGTCAGAGGAGCTTGATGCCTACTTTCTGACGTATTTCCAGCCCCAAGTAATTTGTCGATCCAGCATTCTTATTAGCTAGCCATAGGAGAAATCTGCCACTACCTAAAATATAAGGAAGTAACCACAGGATTAGTAGATGAATCCAAATCCAAAAACCATTTAATAAGACTGCCCAAAATCGTATTCAGATTCCACGAAAAGATGCCAATTATGCAAACAAAAGCTTCCAAGATAACTAGTGTGTAGTGAAACTCATCAATCGAGAGAACAAGATTGGTGGTAAAATAATATTTTGCCTCCTACGAAATCATCTCTCGCTCATAACTTGAAGAAGCAAACATAAGTCCCACAAGTTCTAAGTAAGCTCACAAGTTACCACTTCCAATATCCACCATCAAAGGAAGTGATGGATCCTTATAAACTTCATCCCAAACAGGAACTGGAGCTGGTTTCTATCAGAAAGAAAGACCATTTGTAAATCATACATGCTTTCTCACATATCAAGGTTAAAAAGCTGTCACAAACTTTGCAAAATCATCAACTTACAGAGAAAGAGGAACTGAGAGGATTAACATGCTGTCTGATTCTTACATGACCCACTTCCTGAAAACAAACACAGAGAAAAAAAAAACAAATGATAAATCAATCCTATCCAATATCCACTAATTAGAAGAGCCTATGCAGATGAAAAGCTCTCAACTTGGAACAACAGAGAGAAAATAACATTTATCGGAAATACAAGCAATACAAATACAATAAAAGAAAATGAAATTAGAGTTAACAAATAGCAAAGAAAGGAGGATACTTCAGATATCTTATGCATGATGTTTAGCTCTGCATACTCCAAGTCCACCAATTCATTGCTTCTCAGTTCCTTTAAATCGATACAAATTGAGGTAGACGCAGAGCTAAATGCTCTGAAGCTGCTACAATGGCGAGGGATTTTGTATCCGCTCGTGAAGCTATGCGGCGATGAAGCTAGAGAAAACACCCTTTTCGCCAAAAGCAATGGTGTAGTTGAAGACGAAGAGCAAGCTTGATATAGAGTAGCCATTTTTTTTTTGTATTGGAAGATAAAAGTAGGATTCGATTTTATTGGATTCGACCATAAAAATGTTTTCTTTTCAGTGTTCTCTCCTCTGCCTGCGTTTATGAGGTTCTCAACTATAAATCTAAGAGTTTTGTACTTAATGTGCTAAGAATTGAAATAAATGGGGTGTTTATGTAAATACATTAAAATGTACAAGAACTTGTGGATTTTAAAACTCTCAGCTTTCTCGCGCTTGGAGAGCTCAGAGCCACTAAACCCAAAACATGTGGTTTTTGCATCCTGTTTAGACCACCACCGAGAGGGCAACCAGGGGTTATTGACCAAACAACAGGTCTTCTCTACTATGTCCAAGATCACTGTGCAAAAGTGTTAGGTTGCGACCTAACGCCTGTAACAAAAGAGTCAAAGAAGGGAAAAAAGAGATAAGAAAGATAAGAAGGAGGCAAGAGTAAAAGATTAATGTTTTGATTTCATAAGATAAGAAAACCCTATTGTTTCAGGTTTATTTAAATACACATTGCAATAAGTAAAATGACAGTGCATTAACATAGATAGAACCCTCTTTTTCTCCAAGAGGCTTCAATACTCCTTAAGCCACCCTTAGCCACTTTTGATATTTTCTTTCTTCTCCATTTGTCTAGCTCTTCTACCACTGGTCCTCAGTTTCTTCCTCATACACGCTAATGGGATCCTCAACCTATCAATACTCTCCCGAAGTGAACTAACCTTGTCCTCAAGGTTAATATCTGGAAACTGGTTAACCAAAGTGGACAGAGATTCCCAAGTAGACTCAGTTGATGGCAACCATTTCCACTGAACTAACACCTCAGTTCCATTCTTATCCTTGATGCTTCTGCGGATGTCTTTAATGGTTTCTGGTTTGGTGTTCCATTCCAAGGCGGGAGTGATGATTGGAGGTAGTGCTTGAGCCGTGTAGGTGTTCGGTACCGCCTTCTTTAATTGTGATACGTGAAAGGTCGGGTGGATTTGGTTGTGCTCAGGAAGTCGTAAACGATAAGCTACTCTGCCCACTTTTTCTTCTACCTGATATGGTCCATAGTAGCGCTGAGCCAGCTTCTCATTTCTTCTCTGCACCAAGGACTGTTGACGGTATGGTCTCAACTTCAGGTAAACCCAATCTCCCACTTCTAGCTGCAGGTCACGGCGATGCTTATTGGCCTGTTTCTGCATTTGTTGCTGAGCCACTTCGAGATTCTCCTTAAGCTCCACCAACAAGCTGTCACGATCCCGTAGCAACTCTTCCACCTGAGCATTGACCGTAGGCATATCCCCATATCGAACAAGTTTGGGTGGTTCCCTGCCATAGACTGCATAGAATGGTGTGTTCTTAATAGAGGAATGGTAAGAAGAGTTATACCAGTACTCCGCCCATGGAAACCATTGTGCCCAAGAGGTTGGTCTCCGACTAGTGAAACATCTGAGAAACGACTCCAAGCAACGGTTTACCACTTCCGTCTGACCATCGGTTTAAGGATGGTAAGCGGTGTTTTTGTGTAGAGCCGAGCCGTGTAACTTAAAAAGTTCTGACCAAAAACTGCTCAGGAACACTTTATCACGATCAGATACCATTGTTTCGGGAAACCCATGTAACTTGACCACTTCTCTGATAAAGGCTTCAGCCACTGTTTTAGCTGTGAAGGGGTGATTTAAGCCTATGAAGTGACTGTACTTGGATAAACGGTCTACCACAACCAGAACAGCATTGAACCCTTTGGATTTTGGCAACCCTTCGACAAAATCAAGACTGGTATCAGTCCAAATCTGTTTGGGGATGGGTAAAGGAGCCAACAACCTTGCGGGTGAGAGTGTGGAATACTTGTTCTCCTGACAGATTTGGCATTTTCTGATGTAATCGACGACATCCTTCCTCATTCCTCTCCAATAAACCTCTTGTGTCAACCTCTTATACGTCTTAAGGGCTCCTTCATGCCCCCCTACAGCACTTGCATGAAACTGATCCAACAATTTTGGAATGAAAAGAGATCTTGTAGGTATGACCAAGCGTCCCTCCTTAAACAATATGCCATTTTCTAGACTGTACCCCTCCTTCGTCTTATCACCTTTCACCAAGGCTTAAAAAATTTCTCCCAGTTCACCATCATTCTTCACTTGCTCCAGCAATTCTTGCCTGTCCAGAGACAGAGATCCTGTAGGTATGATCAAGCGTCCCTCCTTAAGCAACATGCCCTTTTCTAGACTGTACCCCTCCTTCGTCTTATCACCTTTCACCAAGGCTTTAAAAATTTCTCCCAGTTCACCATCATTCTTCACTTGCTCCAGCAATTCTTGCCTGTCCAGAGACAGAGGTGCAGTAAGCGTGAGCTATAACAGATGCTCATTTGCGGGTGTCCTGGATAGAGCATCAACCACTCTATTCTCCACTCCAGGTTTGTACTCTATCCGGTAGTTCAACCCTATCAATTTGGCTGCCCATCTTTGTTGAACCGTTGATATGGCTTTCTGTTCCAGCAAGTGTCGTAAGCTTCGTTTATCAGTTTTGATAACAAATTCTATGCCCGTCAAGTAGTGTTTCCACTTCGTAACTGCCTTGACAATAGCCATCAACTCCCTTTCATACACTGATTTGATACGCCCTTGTGCAGAAAAAGCATGGCTAATGAATGCCACTGGTCGCCTCTCTTGGGATAAAGCATGTCAGTCTCAATGGTAAATTCCTTCTCAAAATTGGGAGACACTAAGAATGGTAGGCTGGTTACTGCTTGCTTAAGGGCTTGGAAAGCAGCTGTTGCCACCGGAGTCCACACAAATCCATTCTTCTTCAGCAATTCGGTGAGAGGCCTCGCTATCTGTCTATAATTTTTGACAAATCTGCGGTAGTATCCGGTTAGACCAAGGAACCCTCATTCCGTAACTGATCGAGGGTCAGGCCAGTCAATCATGGTAGCTATTTTATCAGGATCTGCAACCACTCCTTCCCCCGAGATTATATGTCCTAGATACGCAACCTTTGCTTGTCCAAAAGAACATTTCTTGAGGTTAGCATAGAACTGATGCTGCTGCAACAACTGTAACACCGCCTCCAGATGCTGTAAGTGTGACTCCATGCTAGGACTGTACACCAATATGTCGTCGAAAAACACCAGAACAAATCGACGAAGATGAGGTCGGAACAGGTCGTTCATGACGCACTGAAAGGTTGAAGGTGCATTCGTAAGTCCGAAAGGCATCATGAGCAACTCGTAGTGCCCTTGATGCGTCTTAAAAGCTGTTTTAGCCACATCACTCGTCTTCATCCTGATATGATGATACCCTGATTAAGATCCAGTTTCGAGAAGACCCTCGCTCCATTCAACTCATCAAGAAGCTCCTCAATTACTGGAATAGGATATCTATCCGGAACTGTTATGGTGTTGAGGGACCTGTAATCCACACAGAACCTCCACCCTCCATCTTTCTTTTTGACTAACAGAACTAAGCTGGAGTAGGGACTAACACTTGGTCGAATGATCTGTGCATCCAACATCTCCTGAATGAGCTTCTCTATCTCATTCTTCTGCACAAACGAATACCGATAAGGCCTTAAGTTGACAGGACCAGCTCCCTCTTTCAGTGTGATTGCATGTTCACAGTTGCGGACTGGAGGTAGTTTGTGGGGCATCGCAAAAACTCCATGATATTTCTTCAACAACCCCGAAACTTCCCAGACATTTTCACGAGCTGTTGGTGGTTCTTCCTTCTCAAAGAGTGCAGTTATCTCCAAAAGATAGGCCACTCCCTTCTTCCTAAAATCTTCTCCATCGAATTCAGAGAAACCTGCACCTTGCTCAAGGCAGGATCGCCTACTATAGTCACCCACATAGCTCTAATCTGCCAGCTCAGCTTAAGTAGACCCCAGTTAGTCCGGGTATCACCCAAGGTTGCAAGCCAAGGAAATCCCAAGATGACTTCCGTCTCTCCCAGGTCAAAGAGTAGGAAATCTTCAATGATCTCTACCCCCTGAATGTCCAACATAACACCAGAACACTTCCCTTTCCCTCTGATAATCTGGCCACCAGCTACTCTCACCCCAAAACCCTTGTTTCCTGAAACATTCAATCCCAACTCCTGCACCAATCTGTCAGAAATGAAGTTTCGGGTTGCCCCTGTATCAATCATGACAACTACCTGTTTACCTTTTATTTTACCCTTTAGTCGCATCGATTGTTCTGCACCCATCGACCCCAAGTTTATGATTTCAGGTTCATCCTCCGGTTCGATATTGGCTTCCTCATACTCCTCAGCTATGGCATTGTACTCTTCACCCTCATCGACCTCCAAGCACTTAAGTTTCTGCGTTGGTTTACATCGGTGGCCACTGAACCATCTGTCACTGCAATGCCTACAAGGATTAAACCCACTACCAGTGTTAGGCTTACTTACTACCCTCGTCACCTCTTGTGGCTTCCGTGCCATATGTCCCTGGTTTGTATAGGACGGTGAACCCATCGGTCTTGGAAAAGATCGCTGATAGCTCGAGTTCTCGTTTTCCTGAAACTCCACCAGTCTTGCCATGTCTACTATCACGTTCATATCCACCGGTCTACTTCTGATCATTGGGTCTCGCAGGCTCTTCTTCAACCCTCGCAAGAACGCCGCCTCTAACACGTCATCAGAGACATGGGGTAACTCCACCGTTAAATCCTCAAAGCTGTCTCGGTACTCATCGACCGTACCCTGCTGTCGGATATTGAGCAAGTAATCCAAAGTAGAGCAGCCTCGACTTGGTTTAAATCGCTCCTTGAATCGATCCTAGAAGTCTTTCCAGTTGGTAATCCGCATCCTATCCTCCGAGTTCCTCCACCAGTTTATTCCCGAACCAGTCAAACAAGCCACCGCTTCCTCCAACTTCGCATACTTCGGTGTATTGTTCATTAAGAACCCTTTTTCCATCCTAAACAACCAATCATCTGGGTTCTGACCTTCAAAAAGTGGTAGATCTACTCGTTTTCACGGCAAATCTCCCCGATTATGTGCGTATTCCAACCTCTGCACCGCCGGCGGAGTCGGCAACAAACCCTCGGTAGGTATCTCCACTCGCTGTTGCAGAAGCGTCACCCTCTGGACCACCGGCGGAGCTGTTATGACTCCTTCGGAAGTTCTAGGGTTAGCTAAAGGCAACACCCTTTCTGCTCGGCTCTGCTCAACGCTTCCCGAAGCTGTGACTGGGGTCTAAGGAAGAGCCCCGGTCGTCGGAGTCGTAAAACCTGGTGGGGTGACACTGCGGTTGAGCGATGACGACTGGAGTTGAGCATTGATGTTATGAACCACTTCCCACAGCGACGCCATCTCCCTGTCGCGGCGAGCTTCGCGTTGGTCCGCCGGTTCATTAGGTTGTGGTGTCTCAGCAACCACGCGAGACTCAAGTTTCGAAGAGCTTTGTCGTGGATCCGGTGTGGAAGCCATGACCTCTCAATGAAAGCACCAAATGTTAGGTTGCGACCTAACGCGTGTAAGAAAAGAGTTAAGGAAGGGAAGAAAGAGATAAGAGAAATAAGAAGGAGGCAAGAGTAGAAGATTAATGTTTTGATTTCATTAGATAAGGAAACCCTACTGTTTCAGGTTTTATTTAAATACACATTGCAATAAGTAAAACGACAGTGCATTAACATAGATAGAACCCTCTTCTTCTCCAAGAGACTTCAATACTCCTTAAGCCACCCTTAGCCACTTTTGATCTTTTCCTTCTTCTCCATTTGTCTAGCTCTTCTACCACTAGTCCTCAGCTTCTTCCTCATACACACTAATGGGATCCTCAACCTATAAAAAAAGCCGTTTACACTCCTGAGCTGAGATATGTCTGTATTGACGGGAGGTAAATGCTTCTTTCTAAAGAACCTGAAGACTTTTACTTGGTAAACAATCTGGTCCCAGTGTCTTACAATATAATCGCTATATAATGATCCAGAGAAAGGCTCTTGGGATGCAATGATAGTAAAAAAAAAAAAAAAAAACCAACTTAAGGAAATTGATTCAAGGATTATCTTCATACTTCATAGTAAGAGATTTAAATAGTTATGGAAACATATTAATTAACGTAATTATTCTATTGGACAATCTTCAAATTTTTTGAATTCTTGTTAACGTAGTTATTCTATCGACATTCAATAAGTTTCTCTAAATAAGGAAAGTCTTAATTGTGATTTTTAATATAATTATGATTTTTCTTAAAATAATTATTAATATAGATAATTAAATTGACACAAAAATAATTATGATTTGATATAAGGATAATTTTCAGTGATAAATACAAAAGCTGTTATAATCATTAGTTATTTTATAATTTTGTGATTTTTGATTAAAAGTATTTTCTAAATTTGTTAAGATTATAAATTTAAGTTGAGGCTCATGGCTATAAAGCCCATATACAATTAGACCGACTTAAACACAGTTATTTATTCGAACTAGGGAGGAGACCCCGGCCCAAGTTTGCTACTATTAATTTTTGTTATTGTTTTCTATTTATTGTTATAATCATTAGTTATTTTAGTTTGGCTATATTTTGTTGTTTTCCTTTATTTTAATCTTAAATTTTCTTTATTCATTTATGTGCATGACGTTGTTGTTATCATATTTCAACGAATGTTTTTGGTTTAGTCTGAATATGTTTTTTATTATATAAATTATATGATGAACTGAAGAAAAAACCTCATTTTATCCGCATATGTTACATTATTTATTATCTTCTATTAATTATATTTTGTACTTCAAATCCTTGTGTGTTCCCACCAGAGGTTCGGGATCGGGAAGCACATTGCCAGGTCTTTCACAGTCGATGGTTATTTATTGGCAACACATTTTGCCAATGAGAGCGGAAAAGGAAAAGCAAAAGTCCACAGCCAATTAGATTCGATCCCGAGTATGTGGTTTCTCTTAACTTAGCGGTTTGGGAACAAATGAAATTATTATTTTTTCTAGTATCAATCTTTTAAATTCCTTAGATTCTCTATGTGAAAAAGTTTGTCATCTTTCTTGGAATGAGAATATATCTCGGATATTGTGTTGTGTCTTACTGCTTACTTACTTGCAAGTTACTAAATTTCCAGATGAATCGGCAGCAAATGGGAATAATCAAGAGGCCCATGACAGCATGAAGAAGTATTGATGCATTGGCATCTCCATTCTCAAAACTCTAGACTCAGTCGACATTGGGATGAACAAAACCGGAATGTGAGAGGTCTTGTTTTTGTTTTACAGGTTATTCAAATGTTAAATTACACAAAGAAATGTCCTTTTTGGTCCTCTTCTCTTATAAATTTTATCACTTTCGTGCAGTGTGCCATGCTAAAATCTAATCGTTATCAGTAAAATTTTAATGTTCTAATTTGAAATTCCGTTGGGATGAGAACCACAATAATAATATGCAGCTATATAACGAATGTATCAATAGGTTGAACACATCCTGCTAAAATTTATGCCTTAGCTGTTGAATTTTGTCTAGTTGATTAGCATCTTTATAGCGGATCCAGAAAATTAATTTGGGTGGAGCACAAAATATATATAATCAAAATCTTAAATTTATATAAAATAAATAACACTTTTACCTTAATTAATAAATATTAAAAATTCATACTTTAATGTATTTAATCTATGAAATCCAAAAGGATGTTATTTTTTTAAAATATTATTTATATTGGTTTTAAATTATACTGATATACATATGTTACATATATTCAGAAAATGTAATTCTAAAATTTCTTGTTACAAATCAAATAAACATTTATTTTTTAATTATATGTAAAAATTATTATTTGAATTCACATATCTAAATATATAGACAAATTTAAACACTAAAATATGAAATGAATTACAAGGTAGATAATAATGTTTACTAAGTTACTAATTGTTCCAACATTTTTTAAATTGAAATGTAATTTTTTTTTTTTTTGTCAACCATTGGACCACAACTGGCCGACCCATTAGCCAAATCTCTACGTTCGTAAGGAGCGAGACTCTATCCCGGGTGTGATGATGCCTTGTACATTAATGACTTACCATTTGCCACTGCAGGTCACTTCACTATTATTAAATGATGATTTGATTTTTTTTCAAGAGTTAAAATAGAATTAGAAATATAAATAGACAATAATGCACCCAATCATAATAAATATTAAAAAAACATGTTGGAAAGGCACTAAAATGGTAACAAAGACATGAGAGATGGCAAACCAAAGAAAAAAAGAGAATAAAGGAAAAATGAAAAACACCAAATTAACTAGGTGAAGGATCGAACTTGGCACTTGTTGAGCTACGTGGGGCACAATATAGCTAAAAGAGCTAGGAGTCTATAACAAGCAATGGTCAATTGAAAAAAAATTAACTTAGCACGGGGCACATGCCCCACCCAACATGACTGTAGATCCGCCCCTGCTTTGCAGTGTAAGCTTCATTCTTATTATCTAATCTGTCATGAAGGTCCTCATCTGCCAAACGAATTTTGGAGCTCCAGGTTCCTTACCATGACTACACATTCGCTGCTTTTGGAAATGAAGTTGCAGTTATTATATATACGAATATACGATCATCAGGTAACTTGACCTTGCCCTGTCTGTCTTTCCTTCTGGCTACTTTGTGACTCTGTTTTTCCGGCAATTTAAAAGGAACATGAATATCCATTAGTGTTTTATATGTTCTGAGTTTATGTGGCTATCTGTCACTGTTAGGTAGCCAACATACTACTCCAAGCTGACATGCTATGGTTGTGGGGAGAACACAAGAAGGCTTCATTCGATCATTAGATATGCACATGGCGTTGTAGTATTTTTTCCGGATAACTCAGTCAAAGTGAGAAGAGATTTGTCTTGCCAGCCATTCTGTTTTACAACATGATCTAATTTGTTTTGCATCTCCTACCTGTGTAGATGTGAACTTTTTACACAAACGTTGGTGTTGTTAATGGCCTATTACGGCTCCTCTCTGAGAATAGTGTCCTTCTGTTGTGTATCTGGTGATTAGCCTTGGGCCTCCACATCTGAATGACTTAACTAATTGCTTTTACGTGGCCTTGTTTCTTTGATTGTGCCACTTTATAGTTACTTGTTAAAGAGTGAGTACCATACCGAGGGCATGTCAAGAAGGTTTCTTATTATCATCATTTATATATGGTTTCTATTTGAGGTAGGTTCTATTCTAGTTCTACATGTTGTTGCTGGCCAGGATTATGATAAGAGAGCAATGTGGGAGAAATAGAGGCACGTGACAGAAGCTAAAGAGAAGAAATTAGAGTATAAATAGAATTAGAGTAGGATTGTGAACATGATCCTGCGTGATCATTTGTGTTGTTATAGCGTATGGCTCTGTTCTTAGGTGATGAGATTGGAGAACTGTAAGTCTGTAACTCCAAGCTTATCAATTAGGGCTGAGATTGTATTATGGATTGAGAAGAGATAAGAGATAAGAGTTCTTACCTTCAAACTTAAATTATACAGCTACGACATAATTGCTAGTTTGTAACGTTAAAGGTATATCGCAGACATTGACTATTCGGAAGAGGAGAAAGCTGTGTTTCTCAATCTATAAAATCAAGAGTTTTGTACTTAATGTGCTAAGAAGTGAAATAAATGGGGGTTTTTCTGCAAATACATCAAAATGTACAAGAACTTGTGGATTTTAAAACTCTCAGCTTTCTCCGCTTGGAGAGCTCTCAGAGCCACTAAACCCAATACGATGGCCTCAGCGATTCTTCCATCACTCAGGCTGAGACCAAACTTCTCCGCCGCCATGTCAACCTCCTCCTCCTCTTCCGCCGGTGAAGTCAAACACCGTCCCGCCGTCATTCTCCCGGTAGTTAACCTCCTCCGTCTGAATTTAAAGTCCAAAGCTTGGTTTCAGTGTTTATATGATTCTTCCATGGTGGGTTTCATATTTCAATACATGGCTCCTTTGTGGAATTGGTTTTTAGGGTTTAGGGAACAATTCAGGAGACTACAAGAAGCTGGAGGTAACATTGGGTGAGTACGGTGTTCCTGCGGTGGTTGCAGCTGTATCAAGGCTTGATTGGTTTAGAAATGCAGCCGGTTTGGTTGATCCAGCCTACTGGCGCGGCACGCTCCGCCCTCGTCCTGTTCTTGATTGGTATTGATTTCTTCTATATCAACATATCACTTGTTCTGTGTTTGGAGTGTTTTTGTGACTGGTTTCAAATGATGACTCTTGTTTTTTGGATGGATGATCAGGTATTTGAATAGAATTGATGATGCAGTACGCGAAGCCAATGAGTTATCTCAAGGTAAGTCTCACATTTGATTTGTATGCCGATAGGATTTCCAAAGATTGCTGCTTTGTGTTCTTGGATCAGACTTAGCTGCTAGTTTCAGTTGTGAATTGCGGTGACCATAAAAAAAACTTAAGTATTGCGTCACTTATAGGTCAAAGACAAGGATTGTCTTTGATTGGACACTCAGCTGGAGGCTGGCTTGCTCGAGTTTACATGGAAGAATACGGGAAGTCTGATATTTCCTTGTTGTTGACACTTGGTACGCCTCACTTGTAGGTAACAAAACATGTCGATTACTATTTTAGACCTTTCAAGTGATATCGCTTCCATGTTTTAACCATCTGGTTTTGCTTCCTGTTTAGACCACCACCGAGAGGGCAACCAGGGGTTATTGACCAAACAAGAGGTCTTCTCTACTATGTCGAAGATAACTGTGCAAAAGCTGTTTACACTCCTGAGCTGAGATATGTCTGTATTGCGGGGAGGTAAATGCTTCTTTCTTAAAACCACATATGTGTGAAACCTATGTCTAAAACTTGGGAATCTGAATTCAGTACTTCATATTGTAGATACATTCGTGGAGCTCCTTTGGTGGACAATGCAGATGTTGATTCTGATGTGACTGTTGGAATCGACAGTGGAGAAGCGATTTCAGAACTTGCTATAGCAAGCAACAAGAAGAGCGATTCATCGGTTTCTTCAGGACCTAGTTTTCGTGCTCGTTTTGTAGGACAAGGATACAAGCAAGTATGTGGAACAGCTAATGTGTGGGGTGATGGAGTGGTCCCTGAGGTTTCAGCTCATCTTGAAGGTGCACTTAACGTTACCTTCGACGGTGTTTACCATTCGCCTGTTGGTTCAGACGATGAAACCAGACCTTGGTATGGTTCACCAGTTATTGTAAAGGACTGGATTCACCACCTCCTTGAGTGATTTTGATTAGAACTTCCTCAAGAACTTAATGTCCCAATTGTTTCTATCAACTTCACCCACAAATTCAAACTCTAATCACATTGTATATTTATATTTTACTCCTTTGAACCCAGTTCTGTCAAATGTCTCTAAGATTTTGAAGATATTAAGAAGGGTTTTTGGAAAAGTTTTGATTTTGAAGTTGGAAATCTTCAAAGCTCACTGATAGATTTGATATTCACCGTTAAACCATTGACGCGGCTATATGGCAAAAGCGGACGAAAAGGTCTGATTTTTTTCAATTTGACTCTGACTCTACCACGCGTAGTTGTGAACCTTTGACTTCTGAGTTCTGAGGATCATTTTCATGGTTTCCGACTTTCCGTTTTGGAGAATAACTGGATGGTGATAGTAGAGCTATCTGTTTATGCTAAAATAGTAAGGAAGGCAAAAGTTGTCGGCTTTATCTTGTAAAATGATGGAATTTTTGTGGTAGAGCTCAGAGAGAATCCATGGCTTCTCTTCCTTCTTCCTCTCCTTCTTCTTCAGCAGTTTGGAAAACAGACGTTTTCGTGAGTTTTAGAGGAGAAGATGTGCGTAAAACATTTGTGAGCCATCTCCTCTGCGAGCTTGATCGGATGGGGATCAACGCTTTCAGGGACGATTTGGATCTACAGAGAGGTAAATCCATCTCCCCAGAGCTTGTAGATGCTATCAAAGGCTCCAGATTCGCCATCGTCGTGATCTCTAGGAACTACGCAGCTTCAAGTTGGTGCTTAGACGAGGTCTTGAAGATCATGGAATGTGAAGAAACGGTTAATCAGACAGTTTTACCCATTTTCTATGAGGTTGATCCTTCGGATGTGAGAAGACAGAAGGGAGGTTTTGGTGAAGATGTTGAGAGTCACAGTGATAAAGAGAAAGTGAGGAAATGGAAAGAAGCTTTGACGAGATTGGCTTCTATTTCTGGTGAAGATTCTCGGAATTGGTAAGTGTTCTAAGATAAGTCTTATTGGTGTGTACATAAAGTTATTAAAGTGATGAAATTTGTATGGTTGGTAGGAGGGATGAGTCGAAGATGATTAAGAAGATTGTTAAAGACATTTCGGATAAGTTGGTTTCAACTTTATATGATGACTCAGAAGAGTTGATTGGAATGAGTTCCCATATGGACTTTCTGCAGTCTATGATGTCTATGGAGGACGAAGAAGATGTTCGGATGGTGGGGATTTGGGGAATGGGTGGAGTTGGGAAAACCACGATTGCTAAATACTTATACAATCAACTCTCATGTCGATTTCAAGCTCATTGCTTCATGGAGAATGTGAAGGAAGTCAGTAACAGATATGGAGTTAGGCGTTTACAAAGGGAGTTTTTATGCAGAATGTTTCAAGAAAGGGATAAAGAAGCGTGGAGTTCGGTTTCTTGTTGCAGCATGATAAAAGAAAGGTTAAGGCACAAAAGGGTGTTGATTGTGCTCGACGATGTAGATAGATCTGAGCAACTGAATGAACTGGTGAAAGAGATTGATTGGTTTGGTCCGGGAAGCAGAATCATCGTGACAACACGGGATAGACATTTGCTAGTTTCTCATGGCATAAATTTGGTATATAAAGTGAAGTGTTTACCCAAGAAAGAAGCTCTCCAGCTCTTTTGTTACTATGCTTTCAGAAATGAGATTATAATTCCACATGGGTTTCAGGAGTTATCGGTTCAAGCTATTAACTATGCTTCTGGTCTTCCACTGGCTCTAAGAGTTTTAGGCTCCTTCCTTTATCGAAGAAGCCGTAGAGAATGGCAAAGCACTCTTTCTAGGCTTAAAACTTACCCTCAAAGTGATATCATGGAAGTTCTGAGAGTTAGCTTCGATGGATTGGATGAGCAAGAGAAGGCTATTTTTCTCTATATATCATGTTTCTATAACACGAAGCATGTTGATTATGTCACAAAACTTCTTGATATTTGTGGCTATGCTGCTGAAATCGGTATCAAGATTCTTACAGAGAAGTCTTTGATAGTTGTATCAAATGGATGCATAAAGATGCATGATTTGCTTGAACAGATGGGTAGAGAGCTTGTTCGTCAACAAGCAGCTAACAACCCAGCCCAACGGTTACTTTTATGGAATCCTGAAGACATCTGTGAGTTGCTGTCAGAAATTTCTGCTGTAAGTTAAAGTGCTTGTGCTTCTCTTCTCATTCTATCTTTTCGGAATTTTCATGTAAATGATTTTGACTTTTCATAGCTTCTTCTCAATTTCTTTTAGGGAACACAACTTGTTGAAGGAATCTCTCTGAACGTCTCTGAAATTCCTGAGGTATTTGCTAGTGATCGAGCTTTCGAGGGATTGTCTAATCTCAAGCTACTCAACTTCTATGATCTTTCATTTGATGGAGAGACTAGAGTGCATCTACCTAATGGCCTGAGTTATCTCCCACGCAAGCTTCGTTATCTACGTTGGGATGGATACCCTTTAAAGACTATGCCTTCAAGATTTTGTCCTGAATTTCTTGTTGAACTTTGTATGAGTAATAGCAAGCTTGAAAAACTTTGGGATGGGATCCAGGTAATTCTCTATATAAACTGTGAGATAATTCTTCTTTTTGTTATTTACTATTGGACTAGATACTGAAACATTTGATGTAAAAATTTTCAGCCTCTTAGGAACTTGAAGAAGATGGATCTTTCTCGCAGTAAATACCTTGTCGAGATTCCAGATCTCTCAAAAGCCCCAAATCTGGAGGAAGTAAACCTTTCATGTTGCCAAAACTTGGTTGAGGTTACTCCATCTATCAAGAATCTTAAGAGACTTTCTTGTATCTACTTGACTAATTGCATCCAACTCCAGAACATTCCGGTTGGAATTACTTTGAAGTCGCTTGAAACAGTGGGAATGAGTGGATGCTCAAGTCTAATGCAATTTCCAGAACTTTCTTGGAATACTAGAAGACTCTATCTGAGCAGTACAAAGATAGAAGAACTACCATCATCAATCAGCCATCTCTCTTATCTCGTTGAACTAGATATGTCAGATTGCCAGAGACTCAGGGTTCTTCCAAGCTCTGTAAGGAACTTGGTCTCACTTAAATCCATGAATTTGGATGGTTGCAAACATCTTGAGAACCTCCCAGACACATTACAGAGTCTAACATCTCTTGAAACTCTTGAAGTGTCTGGTTGCCTTAATGTCAACGAGTTCCCTCGCGTTGCCACGAATATAGAAGTTCTGCGTATATCTGAGACATCAATTGAAGAAGTTCCTGCAAGGATCTGCAATCTCTCTCAGCTTAGGTCCTTGGATATTTCAGAAAACAAAAGACTGAAATCACTTCCAGTAAGCATTTCTGAGCTAAGATCACTTGAAAAGCTCAAGCTTTCTGGATGTTCTTTACTCGAGAGCTTTCCACCAGAAATTTGTCAAAAAATGATCTGCTTGAGGTGGTTTGATTTGGATAGGACTAGCGTTAAAGAACTACCTGAAAGCATTGGGAATTTAGTAGCTCTTGAGGTGCTTCAAGCCAGTAGAACAGCTATAAGGCGAGCACCTTGGTCCATTGCACGACTTTCCCGTCTTCAAGTTTTAGCGATTGGGAATAGTTTCTATACTCCAGAAGGTTTGTTGCATTCTCTTTGTCCACCCTTATCAAGGTTTGATGACTTGAGAGTTCTGAGCCTAAGCAACATGAACATGATTGAGATCCCTAACAGTATTGGTAACTTGTGGAGTCTACTAGAGCTAGATTTGAGTGGGAACAATTTTGAATTCATCCCTGCAAGCATCAAACGGCTCACCAAGTTGAACAGACTGAATTTAAACAATTGCCAGAGACTTCAAGCATTGCCCGATGAGCTTCCACGAGGTCTCTTGTATATCTACATCCATAGCTGCACATCCCTAGTGAGTATCTCAGGAAGCTTCAACCAATATTGTCTGCGCAAGCTTGTAGCCAGCAACTGTTACAAATTGGATCAAGCAGCACGGATTCTCATTCATCGTAACATGAGGCTAGAGTCAGCAAAACCAGAACACTCTTACTTTCCTGGTAGTGATGTACCAACTTGCTTCAATCACCAAGTCATGGGTTCGTCGCTGAATATACACTTACCTCAGAGTAAATCGTCTGACATTTTGGGATTTTCTGCCTGCATCATGATTGGAGTTGATGGAAAGTACCCGATGAACAATCTGAAGATACACTGCTCTTGTATTTTAAAAGATGCTGATGCTTGTGAGCTGATAGTTATGGATGAGGTGTGGTATCCTGATCCAAAAGCTTTCACAAACATGTATTTTGGATCAGATCACCTTCTCTTATTCAGCAGAACATGCATGTCCATGGGAGCTTACAACGAAGCCCTGTTCGAATTCTCAATCGAAAACACAGAAGAAGATTCTTTTAGCCCGGTTGGAGTGATTAAAAAATGTGCGGTGCACCTCATATCATTTAAAGACATGATGCAAGAGTTCTCTACTGACTCTGAGAAAATTCAGAGTTCTGATTTGGATATTTCGAAGGCAACTGATGACGCAAGAGTTTTGAAAAGAAGAGCATATGAAGCTGAGTTCTTGCATAAGGAGCAACCAAATCCCAAGAGGGTCAAGTTTCGTCCAATTCCTTTGGCTCGAAAGGGACATTCCAAGTTATATCAACCAAATGGTATCTGAGAGTAAAAGATTCACTTGTTGGCTTGTTGTATACATAATTATGTATCGATGGACCCATATATTTTGATTGCATCAATACATCATGAACTTGATCTTTGAACAAGCAAGTGCTGTCGACAAAAAAAAAAAAAAAAAAAAAAAACAAGCAAGTGCAACAAAACCTCCGCTATAAGAAGCAAAAGTCCAAGTGACAAGATTTACTATGATAGAGAGTGAACATAACGAACCCAAGGAGATAAAATACAATCTGAAACCTCCCGGAGACGCGATACAAAAAGCCACTTGCCGCTACCTCGACTCTACATGTTGCGTTGCTAGAACAAAAAACCCCATCTAATCTTTTTCTACCTACAAGTGCTGTGTACAAACAAATTCTTACCTTTCGGAGTGACTTAAGAAGTGCGATTGTACTTGAGATGTTGCTCATAGAATTCAATCAGCTGGTGTTGAAAAAAAAAACAAATTAGAAAAGCTTAGAAGAAACATCCAAATGAGCAAGTGCAGAAAAAAAGCTGTAAAGATAATCTTACCAGATGAGGATTGTGAGCCTTGAGAAATCTGTTGTCCACCATCACTTCCTTGCCATCAGACCTATGAGAGTAGCCAAATAAGTACAATTGTAAAAAATATGAAATCAAATTGCGAGAAATGACCAAAGCACAAATGAGACAAACCTCAGCGCTGAAAAGGTGACCAACACATCCTGAACATTGTCTGATACAGATGCTGAAAAGCTCATCGGTTTAAGTATCTTTGTGATGTCCAACTCCTCAATCTTGGTTTTCTGAGACAAATTATTGTTTTCCATCACACCAGGATATTCATTCCCCATCCTTGCAATTCTACCAAAAGAGTCTAATGTAGTCAAATCTTGTGTCAGATTCTGATCTGTAGGTGTTGTGTGGTTGATACTTGTGGATCCATCTTGTTTGAATCTTTTCACAGAACCAGACTTCCTCCGCTTAGCACCTATGAAACGACTGTTCTTATCAAGCTCCTTAGGATAAACCTTGAGAAGGCCATTGGGTCTTACATTATCACCTTCAGAACCAATGCCTCCTCCTTGAGAACATCCTGCACCATTACTGTTATTGACTGGTCCCCTTAACTCGTTAAGTGTTGGATCATATTCTTTCTCATCTTCAACCAAACGAACTTGCCGGACCATCCCAACACTCCCGCTGTTAGCTTCAACTTGGCTGGATGCATAAGCATTCTTTGCTTCCTCATCTCCTTTTAGAAGACTAGAACCGCTTAGGTCTTGCGTACCAGGAATAGGAAGGCTAGAGTTGTTGAGAGACGTAGAAGAGTCAGATTTCTCAGTAGCGTCATGTGATGTAGATGTTAAACGCTGCTTCTTCTTCATCTGCGAATGAGGTCCTCCATATTTGCGCTTCCGCTTCCTACCAGGCTTTCCTGGCCTCAAACTAGAAAACAAAAAGGCAAATCCATACATTAAACCAAGAAAATCAATGAAAAAATCAATTGAATGTTATCATTAAATCTGCTGAACGTGATGCATTTATTATATACCTTCCTTCAAATGCATCTATAACATCAGCAATAGACTGGAGATTCTCTAAAGGCTCCCATGTGTTGGCTGTTTCTGGCCACCCGCGCCTTTCACAACCGAGTTTATAACTTATGTCAATGGAAAAGCATATGTTTGATCAAGAACACAAACTTAAAAACGAAACCGAGTATGAATTGAAGAACTCACCATTTAATAAGATACTGGACCTTGCCCTACAAATCAAAAGCACCATCCAAATACACATTAGAGCAGAAGAACCAGTAAAGTTAAAAAGGCAGAACGAATCAATCAATCAAAAACAGAAAGAAGAAGATATCAAAACATTAAAGATCACAAAATCACCATCTTCTTCCTACAACATAACAAATTACATAATCTTAACACTATAACTAAACCAGCTTTAGATCATAAACTAAAACTTTGCGATTTCTTTCTCTCCTAGACGTCATCATCAAAAAGAGCAATCTGTTAGGATTATTACGAAATCACCGAAGCAGCCAAATTTGTCTCACACCAACGTAAACTATGAGAAGAAGTAAACCTAATCTTAGACTTACACAAAACATTAAAACCTCATTTGCCTGTAGAAAAAAAAAGGAGCTTACTTTTCTAACTCTCTTACGACGAATAGCTTCGATTTCGAAATACCCTTCGTCAAGCTTGGGTCTTTCATCTTGCCCTCCACCTCCTTCTCCTTCTCCTTCATCTTCTTCATCTCCTCCATCATCTTCATCCTCATCCTCTTCTTCATACTCTTCACCATCCTCCGTACGCCTGTCATCACCCATCTCGCGAAGATTCAACTCTCCACCTCCACCTCCGCCGTCGTCACTGACAAACCCACCGTCTCCACCACTAATTTTCCGGGTTTCTCCGACAGCTTCTTCAAAAGCCGTCTCCGCCTCACCAGCGTCGTTCAACACCTGGGTTTTCTTCTTAACACCACTTGCCCCTTTCATATCCTCCGAGCTCCAAAACCCCCAAGGAGGGGCTAATCTGTGTAATCGCCTTCTTCTCCTCTTCTTATCCTTAAAAAGAAATCAACGATTCTGGAGGAAGAAGGAGAAGCAACACAAAACGAAAAAATAAAAAAAAAGGAGAAAGATTGAAAACTTTTCCCTATTTCTGAGGTTTTGGAGATGGTTTGCTGGAAGAAGACCTGACCCTGACCTGAAAGACCTGTTTTTTTTTTTTTTTTTTTTTTTTATAGATTTGTATCCTTTTTTAATCTTTTTTTTTTAATTAATGATATAGCACAAATTTATTTGTTTAATGAGTAATCAATATTCGTTCAGTCGAAAAACAAACAAAATTGTTGGTTTTATAACAAACATTATTTTGTCGTGAATTACTGAAACTAATAAAATAGAACTGTAGAAAAAAAAATATACCTAACATCTTTTGAAGAAGGAAAAATAAAACAATTCCTCACAAATAATAAATGGATATTTGTTGTCTTTCTTTTTCGTGCCAAAAATAAACAATTCCTCACAAATAATAAATGGATATATATAAAGAAGTATGAACAAGTGAAAAATATTTTTTTTTTAAATTTACAATACGATAGATTATAGTTTGGGTTGAAAACGTTCAAATCTAAAATATATGTAGAAATAATACCATCGACAGATCGGTAGACATTTTGTATTAAACAAACGATGACGATTCGTAAAGTAGCGTTCTCTTGATCGAGTTTTGGACTTAATTTATTATGTATGAGCAATAGTTCTATTTTTCTGATTAATTTGGCGTTTAGTTCTGTTTTTTCTCTAATCGAAATTAGTGTCTTCGTGATTATTAGTTCTTCTTTAACTATATTTGAATAACTTTCTGTATTTATTTTTTTTATTTTTTTGTAGCTTATCATTTCGATCAGTAATGTATGATTGATAATCAAATCTCTAAATGCAAGATAACTCGACTACATGAAGTTGAACTGCGACTATTAAGAGTACCCCTATCCAGACAAGAGTCCCTGTAATTCAATGTCAATGTTTGGAGAGCAACTCATTCCAGACAAGAGTCCCTGTAATTTAAAAAATACAATATATAATTAAACTAAGTTATCATTAATAATTAGTTCTAAAATATAATAATGGATATTAATTAATTAGCGAGTTCCTATTATATATATATACCTTAACACCAAAATGGAAAACCCAAATGAAGAGGACACCTAAAGGAACACCAATTGCATAGTAAGTTGATAAGTTTACAATTGCTACCAAACTTTGCATCCCGGCTCTGATTGCTACCCCTGTTTATGTTCAAATGTTAAAACACCTTATGTGATTCACACAATAGTGAAATCTAAAAGTTTATGTCATAATTTTTATAGAAGAGTTTGAATCGTCTCACCAGAGAGAATGGGCTGGATGATGTTGAGGATTATAGATATGCTAATTAGGACCATGGAGAGATCAGCGACCGCGTCCGAAACTGCATGGCTATCGGAGAACAAGTACGAAATTTGACCACCAAACGCTAGGCAAAGAGCGGAACATATCACACCGCGCGATCACCGCTGATACCACAAGCACCACTTTTATCGAGAACTCCACCGCGTCCGCATCACCTTTTCCCAATTCGTTTGCCACTCGTACGCTGCATATTTTCTTCATATATATAACGAAATTCACGGAGTATTAAACAAAAAAATATTTGTAAACGAAGTGTTACATATATACAAGATAGTTGCATACCATGCTGCACCAAAGAAGCCGAGGCGGTTCAGCTCCTGCCTCCCAGGTGTATATATATTGGCTGTAAATTTCAATTGAGTATTTAAATTTCATCATGGTGAAAGCTAAACAAATCAAAAATTTACAAAACGCTTATTCAAATATTAATTATAGTTTTTTGCATGGTGTATTTAATTAGTAGTACCATATGGCGAAAGCAGAAATTGCGATATTCGCATCCTTTGCATATCCAGACATCAAGACGAGGATACTCGTATACCAGTACTCTAAGCTGTTTAAAGAGAAGTAGATTCAAGAAGAGTCATTAGACCATCAGCATTGGAGAAACGCCACCTAGTTTCTCTTAATAGTGTATTTTAATTAGTTTTGTTTTAATATTATTATTTATTTTAAAAAAAAAACTGAAGAAAAAGGTTAGCTAATAATAGGTTGACACGTGGTAAGAGAAACGATTCTCAGATTGCTCAGTGTAGAAACGTTCCTCAACTCTTGTTTCTTATTATTTTTTAATTTTATATTAAGAGTACCCTAATAGAAATTGCCAGTGGACATGCCCTTAGAAATTTCTAAAAACCTACAGCCCGGTCCAGCCTTAATCTTCGTGGATAATCCCGCGAAGATAAAGAAGTAAAATACCAGAGCATGAAGCCGGAGGTAACAGATAACTTGAGCGTGGGAATAAGATCAACAAAAGTAGCAGTGCTAAAGCCAGTCCAAGTATGCGGGCACCACCCTCCAAAGACATACACAAACTCGGCTATTACCATTGACCACGAGCTAACATTAAGCCCTAGAAGCGCACCATGGATCCCCATCCCCATCACGCTAACACACCACCACGTCACTGCGATGTCCAATACCAGGGGCTATGACGGAGGGAACGCCTATAATGGCATTTTTCATCTGCGCTTGGAGGTACATTTGCATTGTCATTGTGAACACGATGCTGTAGAGATAAGGGATGGCCCAAGCGTAGATCTCGGCTACCGTCTCAGTGATCTCAACGTTTTGGCCTAGTGACCGGAGAATGGGACCCGCGAAGACAATGAAAGGGACGAAGAGAGTTGCTACAAAGGTGTCTACTATCCAAGAACGTTGTAAGTATATCCCCATCATGTGGTTTGTTGTGCTCCGTATGCTTGTCCACATAACGTCTCCGTAGCACTTGACATACCTGCCTGTAATATCACCATAAGATCCTAAATATTATTACATAACCTTTTATTTGTCACAGTTAAAGTGAGACACAACTACGAAAATAGCCAAACCATTAGGTTATACGTGTTCATGTACGTGTGATCATCAATTAAATAATCTTAGTGCTAACATATATATCATTCATTGCTTTTCGTCGTATGGATTTATGCATAATTGTCAATAAATATCCCCATGTGAGTCAATTGTATAAATCTGTGATTTAAATCTAATAATTCCCTTGATTGCTTAATTAATCACAAAAGAGTGACAAACACAAAATAATAAAATATTATTTGCCTTTTTGTAAAGTTATAATAAAAAAAAGTTGACGACAATCGTAGGCCGAAGGAGTTTAATATTTATATATAATATGATGGATCGTATAGGGAGATTAATTACCATAATACCGTAGACGAAGCGCATGAAAGTGGTTTGAAGGAGAGCATAAGCAGCGATACCCGTATCACTGGAGTGACCAATGAAGGCTTGAGCCACCACAATGCACCCAAACGACGTCACTCTGAACAAAGTTGATGGTAAAGCTATTCTCCACATCTTCCTTACTTCAGTCCAGATCTTCTTTCTCAGGTAGAGGATCTCCCTCCTCTGTTCTGTCTTTGACTCGTTTAGTAGTCTCTCTTCCATTTCTCCACCACCCCTACTCATTTTTTCTCTATCCCTTTGATTTTCTCTAAGCAAAAAAAAACGTTACAATTTTTAAGTCAAGTGTCACTCTAGCTAAGTTTCATCCAAATTTATGAAAAAAGCTAAGTGCATCCTAAATTCCAAAAAGATATATAAAACTTTTCTTGGAATGAATCATCAACATATAATTCATCCTATAAACAGAATATCTATATATGCATGTATATATATGTAGTTAAAGAAGTTTTGTTGAAGTATGGAGTACTTACCTCTTAACCTTATAAGTTCAAGTGGAAAGAGTCGGAGAAACCGAGAACAAAAAGATGTTCCCCAGAAAACTCAAACGAATAAAAGAAAAAAAAAAAGAAAGAATAAGCTAGTGTAATACTATTTTTTTTTCTCTCTCTCTCTTGGAAGTGTGGTTTATATATACTGAGAGACAAAGAAAGAGAGAAGGAGAATATATATATAAAATTTGCTTTTGTTAAACGAAGAGTTTTAAATTAAACTAAAGGGGTCCCTAACCTAAAAGGAGTTTTGTACATATACTGAGAGAGCAAATGGGAGTTGAGTGTACTTACAAACAACGTAACATAAAAGTGTATATTATACTCTTATGTGGAAACGTTTTAGAAAGGAAATGTTTGTTTGTTTAAGGAAATTAACAATGGGCAAGTGTTTTTTAAATTAACTAGTGTTTGTAAATGGCTCTAATCCTTTTTGGATTTGGATACATCACCAATCTGTTGTAGTAGTTAAGATGTGTTTTTAAAAAAAAAATTATACTAAAACATTAGATGTATTATATTATGTTTTCTTTGGAGTGATCAGTTAATTTGATCCTTTTTATTGTGTGGAGTCTAGTTTAAGTGAAAATTTAGGTGGGGATATTGGTTCTATGATTTTAATGGATTTGGAAATCCAAACAAAAATCATGTGTTATTCAATCATTGATTTTAAAATACTTATCAAAATTCTGTGTTATTGGTTATATGATTTACAAATACTTTTTAAAATCCCATGTTATTTATTTAATGATTTGTTTTTGGATTTTAAAATCCACATTATATTTTAAATGGATTTACATGGATTTATAAGTGTAAAATAGAAGAATTCAAATCCAAGGATAAAACATGTTATTTCAAAATCCATATGTTTTGATTTCTATTATTTACAATTCTATATAGATTTACAAATCGCATCTCCAATAACACTCGCGTGGAAAAGGGGACACAATTTTTTTAAATATATTAACTAGTTATTAAACGTTACTTATAAACATACAATTGATATCATGTTAATATGTTATGATTGATCATTTTTGGATAAATTATACATTATGTAATACGAAATATAAATCATGCAAAAGTGACGTAATATACAAAAGAAACACACACAAAAAAAAACGATATCTTAGCTTGCAGAAAACCTAATCTCGAATGGAAAATATCGATAGGTTTGTTTGTTTCAACTACGATAGGTCTATACATAGAGATCTATAGTAATTTTTTATCCTATAAAGCACAAGTCACTAAACCAATAAAAATATGCCACATAGATTTTGTTTTCATATTTTTTTTTTAAAAACTCGATTAAAAACAGTTAACAATAGTGGTAAGAAAAAACGGAAAAAGAAAAAGAAAAAAAAAAGCTAAAAGAAATAACTGTCAAATTGATTTTTGTTTTTTAAGAAAACATTATTTCACCGGCGAAACAAGGATATTTCAGTGAGATCTAAACAGAAAATAAGTTTTTTAAAAATCTACATTTTCTAAAACTGCAAAATTTTAGATCGCTAAATTTGCTCACACTACCGTTACCACGTTCGAAAATCAAATTAAAATATAGGTCACGTTTTGAAACCGTTTGATCACATATTTAAGTCCCAATCAACACAACTTATTTTTATTTATTTCTCTCCCTTGCCATCTTTTTTTCTCTAAGAATTCTCATGTTCATTCCTTTCTCAGTTTCTCATCCCATTTTGCCGGTCGTTTCTCCTCTTCATCGTTTTATTTGCGTGTTTCATATTCATAGAATTTAGCAAAGAACCTGATCCAGGTTTTTATGATTATTTGTTCAATTTCGTATTTTTTTCTTTCTTTATGTCATATTAAATTTTCTCTGATTTTACATGAAATAAAAGTCTCGGCATGCAAATTAACGCCATTGATGAAGGTAACGAGTAATACCTCCAATCTCAATCTTTTGTGTGTTATTCAAATGTCTATGTAGATGATTTGACTGATTGAAAGATTAGCTGATTTGCATTATACTGTTTTGTATTCAATATAACGTTTTAAAAAAATAGCTGACTTTTGTATGCTGTCTCCCAATTTCTATAACACCCATATGTGTCCTCCGTCTAAGTTCTAATTATATGTTTCTATCTTCGAGGTGGGTCATGGGTGATTACCGGCTACATCAATTAAGACAAATCAATAGTGTGGATTAAGGGTAAAGAGGATTAGAAGAAGATCCTCCTCACTGAAGACAAGTAGCCAAACCTGGAGAACAACGGTATATATATATGGTGATATGATGACCAAAACGTAATTCAAACGTTCAAGCAGTATATATATATGGTGATATGATGTATACAGAGGAGGAAGGACGAAGACAATTGTTGCATACAATAAAATGCATACAATAAAATAGTTTTTTCCTTTTAATAGTTTTGTCTGTACTTAGTTACTTTGTGTAAATATATTTCATGTTTGTTTTTCTTTTAGTAAATACGCTTTCCACCAAATGTAATTGTTTCTATTTTTTTTCCCGTACGAAGTATGGGTGTATAACTAGTAAAAATAAACAAAGAAGGAAGAAGAGAAAACCAATCGACGGTGAAGTGTGGAGATGTTGTTGTCCACGAGTCCACGTGCTCAAAAGATTCATCAAACCCATGCATCGTCACATCCAAAAAAAGGTCGGACTTAATCTGGAGTAAATGAGCATCATATCAAGGTATTCATGCATCGAGCTTGAACTTTTGAGTAACCGAGAGATGTTCTTTGAAACCAAAATTTTCTTAAACGTTTTTTTTTTCTGGTAATTAATTATTTTACTTATATTTTATTTATTACAGGATGATTCGCTAAAAACAGTTTTTTCTTTTCATAGCGGAGGTTTTTGGCGCATCTTATTTTAATTTTATCTTCTTGTTTAGTTTTTTCAAAGATTATTTTTGTTAAGTACTGATTATATATAGTTGCTTATTTGCATAATAATTTTTTATTATTTTTATCCATACAAAAATAAGAAGTTAATTTTTTATAATGAAAATAGTCTTATCTTCAAATAATATTTAAAACTTTTAATTCAAATATACAATATAACTTAAAAAATACTAAAATTTGTTAATGACATTTTTTTCTTCATTAAATATAATTCTATATTGGTAACAACTATAATATTATTTCTATTAAAAATTATATTTGTATTTCCACCATTCCATAAATTAATGTATTCAATCAACATATTTTAAAAATAATTTTCTTATGCATTTTTTTATTATGTAGATTTTTGTTTTAGCTAATTTTTTTTTACATATTATGCAATTGAATAATATTAAAATATTTATGTCTATAGATGGAATCGTCGTATGCGCAGATTCATTCTACTGTCTATAATGATATAATGAGCTAACTACTGACCTATATTATTTTTCTTACATTTAAATTTATAACTCTGTTCTGCTCATTATAAGTGGTTTATGCCCGACCCGACCGATCCCTATTGGTGGTGACAATAAACATGTTTAAACTACGTGGAACAACCTAGGTCCCGAATCTCCTGACCAGGTTAGTGTTTACTACTATATCAATATCAAAGTTTAATAAATTAGGCCCTGAGAAGAAACATGACTACGCGATGTTTAAATATACATTCGAGTAGACGAGATGATACTAAGCTCAAAAATGACATGAAGTAAATTGGGACAATTCATTTATAAAGTGTAATTGGATACTTCCATCTATTTCGTTTTTAATTTATATATCTACAAATACCTGCATCAACCCTCTTTTTTAAAACCACCATTATTCTTTCGAAGTATGTATATATTTTTCTATATTCTCGTGATGTATGAGCACTTTGTTTTAAATACTACAGCATATTTTGTTTATTTACTATGACACTTATTATGATTTTATTTTTTATTTTTTATAACTGAATACTATTTATTTATTTTCTCACGTGATGCATCTACAATTAATTAGAGAGACTCTCAACTGCATGGTGTATATACTTGGTTTATTGCCATTTTATGTGTTATCTTTTTCTTTATATTGATTTGTTAGGCTTAGCCGCTTAGGAAGTATAACCTCTTATCTGCCTCTTTTTAACAAAAACAAAAGAAGCTCTTATCTCCTCTCATGAGACATGAGCCACGTATAGCTAGTGATTAACTTAATCAGATGAACCATTGATGATCAAATCGATGGTTCACAGCTATCATATTGAATGATTCAATTTGAAATGTTACTTTTGTAGACATGACATGAGTGATTTTAGTCAAAATTAAATAAAGGATAATGTTGCCGATAAAAAGAGAGAACACGTTCCTCGTCAACAGAGAGAGAGCTTTGGTTTTTCATTTATATAATAAAAAAGGTATTTAGGTTTTACAAAATCTGTATAATCTATGAAATTGATATCCTATGTCAAAAATATATAAAAACATGACGCACAAACATATTCGAAAATCAGTTTACTGACAAAAGCAATTAACCTCATGATACAGATGAAGTGATACACGATTGTAAGTTTGTAATCTTTTCCGAAAATGAAACCCGATATATGGAAGAACAAAAGAGAAGGAGAAGCAAGCGGAAAAGACAATAGTAAGAAATGTAAAAGTAAAAAACAAAAGAAGAGACAATACCTCAATTAAAAAGACGATCATGATGAGTATTGAAGATCAAATCTAACATGGACGGTCAATTGGAGGTGGATGGTGGAGCGTCGAGGATTTGTGTGGATCGTGTCCAGCATCAAGATCGTATTTATAAGGTAGGTTTATTGACTTTATTTATTATGAACATGTTATATTTTCGCTAGTGTCGTAAATAAAATTGGCTGAACCGAGTAGTAGCCTAGTAGGTGGGTTCATTGAAGACATGGCCGCGCATAGCTATGTAAACAAGTTTTGAGGCACAGCTTCATGTATATACATCAATGTCACCTAGTTTTTTGGTATAGCAAAATAAATATTTGCGCCTTTAAATGTGATTGCGATCAAAATCATTCCTTTTTGTCTTTATATGATATTAATTATCCCTTGTTTTACAACTCTAATTATAGATACTTTACATATAAATGACACTCCATATTAAATGACAATGAAAAGCCAAAATGTAACTTTTGGATAACGAAATTAACAAAATCTAGCTAGATTTGTCTTAATCATGCAATATATCTACATCTTAGTAAATTTTAGGATTAGTGGATATGACATGACATTGTAATTTTATCGCGGATAAAGCTATTTTCCATCTACCCCATTCACAAGTGTTGGCTTGCAGCACATAGTCTAGAGAACAGCAACAACAACAACAACAAAAGCTAGAAGAATTTATTTTTTTTTCTAAAAAAAGAAAAAAACTGTCTTAATTATTATTATCCGCCGAAATTTGATTTGATTGATGGTATTCTAACGGCCAGAAATAAGTGCATTATTGAAAGATTCCTTTTTTCAATAGTAGAAACTAAAGTAAATAATAGCCAGATCAAAATGTAGGTCATAGAACGTTGTCGATCTTTTTCTTTTCTTTTCTTTTATAATTCTGAAATTTGTATTATCTTTTCTCCCGAAGTGTTGGGGTGCAATTGGGGATATTTGATTAAGAACGAAAATGCATGAAACGGTAGCAGGTTCAGGACCATTTAGCGAAGCCACTGACGACAGTCCTTCGTACATATATAAGTTGGGTGTATGTGAATATACACATTAATTAATTTTCTTGTAAGAGTAGGACCAACTTAGTCGTCAAAAAAGCAATATCATTGCTCGGATCTTACACAAGCCTATTCCCTTTACATGAGTTAGATATTCTTATTCGGATAATGGAATGTTTATTAGCGCTGGACTAGAACAAAACTATTTTCACTACAGATTGTTCAGACCTCTTAAGGATGATGTCGTCGACCTTTTCATCAGATTTGAAAAATTTTACTCATTTCAGAGATATATTCGCTAATTTTAATATTAGATATATTCTTCGATAGGATAATATCCGTGCTGATAAACTTGCAAAATGTACAAGAATACGTGGTTTCTGTTTTTTTCATGTAAACTCATCAGTACCTAACGGGTTCTCTCTCGAAAAGAGTAATCTCTGATAACTTAATATATAGGGTTTGATCGTCAAATAAAAAAAAACAATATCCTTGTTCATGATAAGAATGGGATGTTGCGGGGATTCCTATGCATCTTTGGGAGACAGCAACATTGCAAGCTATTGGTAAAAAGATTGGTACTCTTCGGGAGATTGATGAGGAATCTGGGAGCATCTGTATCACGGTTAATGGTTACAATCCACTCCTGTTCCAGTTGGTGGTGCCTTTTGATATTGGCGATGAGGTTATTGTTTCTATGGATTATGAGAAACTAACGGGTTTCTGTGATCATTGCTCTCGTCTAACACATGAGGTGAGGGTGTGTCCAGAGCTACACAAAGTGGTGGGTGCTCATGGTGGGGAAATTGTGACTGATAAGCGGGGAGGTCAGCGACAGCAATCTGTGGCAAAACAAGGGTCATCTCATAGTGATGGTGGCTGGGAGAAGCCGAGAAAATTTGCAAAACGAGCTCTTGATTTTCATAAGCAGGAATCGAGTGTTAGTGTTGGTGATTTTGGTGGTTACAATTCTCGTCAGCTGGAGAAGTATCCAACTCCGGCATGGGGTCAAAGGAAACAATTGGGTGGGGAGTCTAGTGAATCCGGTGGTCAGAGAGGATTTCAGTCTGTTGGTGGGGATACTCTCGGTTATGGAGCCCCCCTTCATCTTAATAGAAAGGGTGGTGGTCCGGTGTGGCCTAAGCCTTTGTATAAGGTGAAGAATACTAGTAGTGAGAGGAGGGATAAGGTTAATGACTATGAGGCTTTGGTGGCGGCAAAAGTGAGTGGTTCTGATATGGATATGGAGGCTTCTCAACATCCCGGAGTTGATACGGCTTTGGTGGCTTCGGAGTTTGAGGAAGAAACATATGACTTGTTGGAGGACGGTGAATATCCAGATGGTGATCCCATGGTGAATGGGGAATCTGAGTCGGGTAAGGGAGATGATAATGTAGCGCCACATGATGATGCGGTTAATACTCTGCAAGGTACTTCTTCTTCTCTCCCGTTTGAATTGGTTATGGGCACCGTTAGTACCGCTTTGGGTGATGTTAATTTAGAGAAAAAGGTGTCCCAACAAAGAAAGGTGTTAGAAACCCTAGGAGAACTGCATTGCCTTTGGCCTCTCCTGGAAAACGTTTAATTGCTAAGGTAATGTTTAAATATGCAGGTGACGGTAACAAACAAAAGGTGATGGGGATACAGGGGAATAACACTACGGGCGGTAAACCTTCGGGAGGTGGACGCCAAGTTAAGAGAGGGATGGTGGCTCTCCCGAAACCACCGGCTCAAACGTGAAGGTTCTAAGCTGGAACTGTCAGGGCATAGGGGCGGACCTAACAGAGGAGTATTTGGGAGATTTATGGAAGAAACATCGTCCAGACATTTTATTTTTATCAGAAACAAAAAAATGTTTTTCTTATTTATAAAAATTTCAAAAAAAGTTTGGTTATAATAAATTGTATACCGTTGAACCTTGTGGGTCCAGTGGTGGTTTAGCTTTATTTTTTATGGATAAAATAAAACTATCAGTTCTTTATGAGAGCAACCGTATTATTGATACTCAAGCATTCATTGGGCAACAATTGATTTTTCTATATTTTGTTTATGGTGATCCTTTACCCCAACGTCGACAGCAAGTATGGGATAAGTTAGTGGATATTGGATCTTTTCGCATTGACCCTTGGTTTATGATCGGGGATTTTAACGAACTTGTGGGGAACCATGAGAAAAAGGGTGGTGCTCTGCAATCTTTATCCTCTTTTGTTCCTTTTAATACAATGATTCGACACTGTGGTATGTTAGAATTCCCTTGTTATGGTGAACCATTGTCATGGAGAGGTAATCGGTGTAATAACCAGGTGGTTCGCTGTCGTTTAGACCGTGCACTAGTAATGGGGATTGACATTGCTTCTTCCCATGCTCACATGTCGATTATTTGGAGATGATTGGCTTTGATCATTCTCCCATTTTAGCTACGTGTCTGAAAAGATTTTTAAAACGGAATAGGCAGTTTCAGTTTGATAAACGTTGGCTAGGGAAAGATGGATTAACAGGGGCGGTCGAGTCAGGGTGGAACCGTACAAATAATTTCCGAGTACCGGTTTTCGTGGATAAATTAAGGAATTGTAGGAATTCAATTTCTTGGTGGCGTAAAAATAATATTGTTCCTGGGCCTTTGCTTATTTCTTCACTGAAGGCAGCTCTGCACGAGGCAAAGATGGATGATACAATCTCTCAGGCGGAGATACGAAGTATTGAAGGTAAATTAAATGAAGCTTACCGGGATGAGGAATTGTACTGGCAGCAGAAAAGTGGGAAATTTTGGTTACGAGTTGGCGATAAAAATACAAAAAATTTTCAGGCTTCTACTAAGCAGCGGCGAGTGAGAAATACGATAGTTGGTTTGTTTGGTCCTGATAATGGTTGGGAGGAATCTTTGTCAGGGATAGGAAATATCGCTTCTAACTATTTTGAGGATCTTTTTAAGAAATCAGATGTACGGGGCATTTCTGATATGCTTCAGGAGATCTCTCCAATCATTACAGATAGGATGAATAGAGACATCATCCATGAGATATCTGAATTGGAAGTTCGAAAAGCTCTGTTCGCCATGCATCCGGAAAAGACACCAGGACCAGATGGAATGACAGCTCTGTTTTTCCAACGATTTTGGCCTTCACTAAAAGGGGATTTGGTGACCTTGGTTCGAGAGTTCTTTCGCACGGGTTGTTTTGATCAATGCTTAAATGAGACTAATATTTGCCTAATCCCGAAGATTGAGAGACCTCAGCGAATGACGGAATTTAGGCCGATTAGTCTATGTAATGTGAGTTACAAGATTATTTCTAAAGTATTGTGTTTTCGGTTAAAGCGGTTTCTTCCGTCTCTTGTTTCAGAGACTCAATCAGCCTTTGTTGCTGGTCAGTTAATAACAGATAACATTCTGGTTGCTCAAGAAATGTTTCATGGGTTAAATACTAATCAACGTTGCCGATCAGAATTTCTTGCCTTCAAAACGGATATGAGTAAAGCATATGATCGTGTTAAATGGGATTTTTTGGAAGCGGTCATGATTCGGTTGGGTTTCGATAGGAAATGGGTTTCTTGGGTTATGTGGTGTGTTTCTTCCGTTTCGTATAAAATCCTTCTTAATGGCCAGCCTCGTGGACATATTATACCACAGCGGGGTTTGCGCCAAGGGGACCCTCTATCCCCGCATTTGTTTATACTTTGCACAGAGGTGCTGATAGCTAATATTAAAAAGGCTGAACAGCAAAAGAAAATTACAGGTATCACTCTAGCTCGGGATTGTCCCACTATTTCGCACTTATTGTTTGCGGATGACAGTTTGTTCTTCTGTAAAGCCGAGGCGAAGGAATGTAAGACAGTTATGGAGATAATAGGAAATTATGGAAAAGCTTCGGGCCAAGAGGTTAATCTGGCGAAGTCTTCCATCATGTTTGGTAAGAGTGTTCCGTCTAAGATAAGATCACAGATAAAATCTGTTATTGGCATTGCAATGGAAGGTGGTATGGGTTCTTGTTTGGGTATTCCCGAGAATCTTCAGGGTTCGCGAACTAAGGTTTTTAGCTATGTTAACGAGCGTATGGATGAACGTGTGAATGGTTGGTCCGGAAAATATTTATCAAAAGGTGGCAAGGAGGTCATGATTAAATCGGTTGCTTTGGCCCTCCCAACACGTGTTATGTCATGTTATAAGCTGCCGCAGGAACTGACTTCAAAATTAACAACTGCTATTGCACGATTCTGGTGGAAATCTAATGATAAGGCACGTGGCTTACACTGGGCAGCCTGGGATAGACTGTGTGAGGACAAATGTGAAGGAGGTTTGGGTTTTCGTGCTATAGAGCAGTTTAATGATGCGATGCTAGCCAAACAGTACTGGAGATTAATTAATTACCCATCGTCCTTAATGGCTAGGGTAATGCGCGGTCGATATTTTAGGAATAAATATCCTAAGCGGCCAAGAAACCATACTCTCCCTCGTTTGCTTGGCGGAGTATTTATTCGACAAAAAGGCTGGTGGAACATGGGGCAAGGGTGGCGATAGGTTCTGGGTGTAATACTTCTGTATGGAGAGACCCTTGGATGCCGGATAATTTACCGAGGCTAGCTAATGGTCGTGGGAAAGTGTTACACCCTAATTTAATGGTTAATCATTTAATTAATCCAGTTACTAAGGATTGACATTTGCCTATTCTCGAGGAGTTTATGGATCCGGAGGAAATTCCGATTATTCTTAGTATGCCGATAAGTAAATCCTTTAAGCCGGATAGATTAATTTGGCATTTCACTAAAATAGGGAAATATTCGGTTAAATCAGGTTACCGTCTTGCACGAGATTTGATTAGGGAAGTTGAGTATGGACCGACGTGCAATGCCCTTAGGGCACAAGCATGGAAACTTGAAGTTCCCCCGAAGATTCAACATTTCTTCTGGCAGATAGCTTCTGGTTTTCTTCCAGTGATGGAACGACTTGCTTATTAGGGTGTGTGGTGTGATACCCTTTGTAAGCGATGTGATTCTGTGGTGGAAACTATTAATCATGCTCTTTTCGAGTGCGTTCATTCCCATAGGATCTGGGAGTTGTCCCAGGTTAGACTACTTCCTGATGGTTTCCCTTATGATTCAGTGTTTACAAATTTAGACTTTATTTACTGGCGGGCATCCTCTCAATCAGGAGTTTCGGATATTGGTTTCCGTCTCCCTTGGATTTTATGGTCAATTTGGAATGATAGGAATAAAAAAGTTTTTGAGGGAACACAGGCAGAGCCAATTGATGTGATTAATCAGGCTACTAATGATCGGTTGATGTGGGAGGAGGCCAAGTCCTTTTCCGCGGGAATCCAGGTTCCTCTGGTTTTATCGAAAATCCCGTACACCCCGGAAACCTCTACTCGCTGCCAGGTCGATGGATCTTGGAATGCCTCGGATCGATTTACGGGGTTGGGTTGGTGGTATTGCAATGGTGTGGACAAGACATTACTCTTGGGAGCTCGGTGTGTTAGACGAAGCCCTTCCCCCCTTCACTCGGAACTACAAGCGTTGATTTGGGCTATGGAGTCTCTCCTCAATGCGGGTGTTATTTTTTCATGCTTTTGAGACGGATTGTGCAGAGGTAGTGGCGATGGTGCAGTCTCCAGAGGAATGACCCGCTTTCTCCAATTTGCTAGATGATTTCATCCACTTCAGATCATCTCTTCCCGGCTTCACTCTTACTAGGATTCAGCGAGCGTCAAATGTAATGGCAAATTGTCTTGCTCGCTCTTCGAGATCTTTAGTTTCAGAATTATCTTTTGTAAACTCTTACCCTCTAGTTTGGGCAACCAATCTAGGAGTCCTTTTCTAATTTAATGTATGGTTGGAAAAAAAAGAATGGGATGTTTTTGAATTTTGCATGAATCATGATTCTAGTAATCAAATATTAAATATTCATACAAAATAATACAACTTGTGTAAAAAAAATGTTCAAACTGTTATAAAATAAATATGATTATCCATCACTACATGTGTCTTCCACTTCGGTGACACTTGTTCATTATATGCAATACATGTCTTTGTGATGAAACACTAATCACCATTTGTCAACAACACTCATATACGTGTCTTTGTGTTTTTAACAAATGTATGAGTCATCATGTTTTCCTTTCCACTATAAAAAGGGATTATGCACATGAGAAAAATTGTAAGAAGAGAAGAGAAGTAATAATAAGAAGTGTTTTATTGTTTTGCTCTCTACCTCCACCCTCTTTCTCTTTTTCTCTTTTCTATATACATATATATATTTACTTGCCAATATACACAACAATACACATACATATATATTTATATATTATAGTATATGTATACACACATATATATATATATAATAATCTTATATACTTGCGTTATTATTTATAACATGTTATCAGCACGATATCTTTACCGCTAGAGTTTTTACGAGATAAGTAAATTTCGATGTCTTTACCGCTAGAGTTTTTCCGAGGTAAGTAAATTTATATTGTTTCAATTTATGTTTATAGAACATAAATATTATAGGCATCGTGAGATTATGCCTTTTTCCGTATTGATTGTTGTAAGTAGTAGTCTTTGCCTCCTTTACAATCAAATGTATAGCTAAGTGATTTATGGACCAATCATGAGGTATATGGTAGGCTATGCCTCCTTCATGATCAAATAAAAGCTTATCTTTTCCGGATTGATCGTTATATATGGTAGGCTATGCTTCCTTCACGATTAATAAAAAGCTATGTCTTTTCCAGAAAATTTGTTTTATATGACAGGCTCTGCCTCATATACGATCAAATATAAAGCTATATAAGTTTCAGATTGATCATTATACATATATAGGCTCTGCCTAATTTATGATCAAATAAAAGGCTTTGGCTTTACCTCATTAAAATGAAAATGAGGCCTCCTGTATTCTTACATGGGAAACTATGATTTCTATTTTATTTTCTAAATTTCTCTGTTTATTTATCTGATTCGTTAAATAATAAATATATCTTATATGAGATTTAGACAATAAAATGTCTTTATGATCAAAAATATATATTTTTTATGAGAATATATTAAGCACAAGTCAATATATTTTAGACAGTGCAAAAATAATTGGAAGGTGTAGATGAGTTAGTTTCTCAACTTCCAAAGACATCAGATTCATAATTATCGATGTCTAGCATTCTCCAAATTCTCAAAGAAACTCATGGAACATATGTGATGTTCATCTTGAAATGAGCTGTAATGAATCATTCATAGCGCATCCCAAGAGATTGCAAAACGATTCATGGTGATGTAGTCTTTATGATTTTACATGGAACATGCAACTTTGCATGTAAAATATATTATATATGAGGCCAATAGTTTGTAAGAGTAAGAAAATTTTTTCCCATGTTATATATTCATGGTTGGGGATTAAATATTTTTCATTTTGAATCTTATGCGTGTGTGATATATGTTGTTAATGCTCCTCCACGCCGAATAAAAGTATCATCTAAAGATGATAAAATATATAGATGCAGAGATGACTCTCCAGTCTAATAATATCAAAACTATCTTATGGGAGATGTGCTTACTGCAAGATTCTCCCATAATGTTGGATGATAAAGTTCCCCATCATTATGGGAGAATTATTGAATAGTTTGGATCTTTGAACAAATGAATATAATGATATAAACTTGAAAGTTCAAAAGTTCAAAATCACTATTCAAAATATATATTGCAAATCAAATGCAAAAAGCTGATGGATGAGATTTCATATTGATCTTCACATAAATGAATATGAACTTGTAGTTCTCAGAAATCTCACATCCCTTCTAGAAATGCTCCAATAAAAATATGTCTCTGACGGATGACATACAAGTCTATGACACATAAGGAATGTGATAGACTACTTTGGTTCCTAAGATAAATAAAATCCTCTAAAAGAAAAAGGAGCAAATTAAAAAGAGGATTATACTCTCAAAAAGGAACAAATAAACTCCTAAAGAGGAGTACATAGACTCTTAAAGAAGAGCTAATAGACTCCCAGAGAGGAGCACATAGACTCCTAAAGAGGAGCAAGATACTTCTCAAGAGGAGTAGAGAAACCAATTGATATGGTTAATGACGAAATCAGGCACCTGAATAAAATCATTTATAGAATGATTCAAATAGATCTCGATTAACCATGTCTTTACGGGAAATATGGAACCAAAGACATAATATCGACAATAAAAATATTATATAACGCAATATGATTAATGAGGATCATAAATCTCCGCTCTGTGAGCGTACAATTGGCCAATAAAGAGGTAATCAAGTCTATATTAAACTCGTATGAAAGACAAGTAATTTTTGGACTAATGGTCCAAGCATCAAAATGGTATAATGATATATTACAAAATGGTGTGTTGCGCCATGTTTTGTTAAAATACCTTTTTTGTCAAACAAAATAGTTGCTATATGAATGACTTGAAATATGTCTCATGGGATGCTTGAAAAGCTAATCCCGAAAGATATATGATATCATAATTATGTTCTCGAGAACTCATTGATGATCATCAAAACCCTTAAAGGTTATTTGCAAAAAAAAAAAATCTTGGAAACATCTTTCGAAATAGATGCTATAATAATCACTTCTAATAGAAGTCATATATATATATATAGTCATATAAAATCATATATAAATGCTGACGAGCATTTATATATTTTATGAATTGTGCATAGCATTTTCTACTAATCTCTTTGCAGCATATAACTCATTCTCTATGAGAAGATTTTGACATGAATTAAAACGTATATTCTTCTATTGCAAAGGTATGATTAACTTGGGCTTATTATATTTTAGAAACCCCGAG
The DNA here is from genome assembly GCF_030686135.1 of Camelina sativa. Lineage (NCBI taxonomy): Eukaryota > Viridiplantae > Streptophyta > Magnoliopsida > Brassicales > Brassicaceae > Camelina > Camelina sativa. Next base: position 3,789,800 of record NC_141887.1, read on the forward strand.
TTTGGTTTAGTTGTTTTTGCAGATGGAAGATTTATATCGGATCTATATAAGATATATAACAAAACAACGACTTCGTGACGTTTTAGTGACATACTTTGGTCGTCGCTTATTCAAGTCATGCCAAAAATAGTTGTACTTCATATGATATATCGAGAATCCGTAATAGCTCAGATGATGCCCGAACGTCAACAATAGTTACATGTTTAAGACTGGAGCCTCGTAACATGTTGGCGAAGAACATCAAACTGAGGGTTCGATCAGCATCAACTAGTTAATGATTGTTGAGACCCATTAGCAAGAAGCAACTGAAAGGAAACGACATTGTTTTGAAGACTATGTTGCATATGTCGCCCAAATCAAAAGAAGTTACACAAAGAGCGACAAAACAAGACATATTCCTCTCTTACACTCAAGAATTCGAGAAGAATAAAGAAGTTGATAGCCAGTCCATCAACTCAAGTAACAATGTAGTAGAGTTATTTACAAAGGTGCTTCCGACTACCTCATACATAATGCATCTTCAGAGATCAAAATGCATCTTTTGAAGATGATACTTCCAGGGGAGAATATGATGATTTGCATGGCTGCATTCTTTTTCCTTTATCATGGTTTTTATTCCACTGGGTTTTTCCATGACAAGGTTTCTAACGAGGCAGTAAATAACACGTAAAATATTGACTTCAAAGAAGAATGTCAATGATAAAGATGAAGAGAAGCAAATAATGATTGATATGAGTGTAGGGGGAGTTTATGAAGAGAATATGACTCTCTATTGCAAGGGGAGTTTATGTCACTGTACTCTTTTTTGCTCGTCTTGGTTTTTATCCGAAAAGAGTTTTTCGTGACAAAGTTTTTAATAAGGCAATGCATAACTCATCATTAGTGATAGATACTCAAGGGGAGTGTTATAAAATAAATATGATTATCCATCACTACATGTGTCTTCCAATTCAGTGACACTTGTTCATTATATGCAATATATGTCTCTGTGATGAAACACTTAATCACTATTTGTCAACAACACTCACAATTTTTCTCATGTCCATAATCCCTTTTTATAGTGGGAAGGAAAACATGATGACTCATACATTTGTTAAAGACACAGACACATATATGAGGAGAGAAGTAATATCAAAAAGTGTTGTATTGTTTTGCTCTCTACCTCCACCCTGGTTCTCTTTTTCTCTTTTCTATATACATATATATATTTACTTGCTAATATACATAACAATACACATACGTATATATTTATATATTATAGTATATGTATACACATATATATAATAATTTTATATACTTGCATTATTATTTATAACACAAACGTCTCTTAATTGATGCTAAAGTTGCTTAGTTAAAAAACGTTTTTTGTACCAAATAGACAAGTGTTATTTTTTTAATAGATACTACTAATAAAAGATAATATATATATATATATATGATTAAAATAATTTTTTTTAAAGGAACTTTGCATCGTTGCTCCGTTGGTCTTGGTCTAAATGTCCGGTTTCGAACATGGGATTGTACAAAGACTTGTCATTTAATTTCTCTGACAATTATCATATATATGACGACCGGTTTGGTAAAAATTCGGCAGAAATTTTAAAGTATGTCCTAAATCATCATTTGATTATTATATCTTTGCATTTAATTAATGTTTTTCAGAAAGAAATGGTTTGCCAACTTGCAATTTGCCATTCCAAACATGACAAACCATTAGTTTTTGTGACTCTATATAATAATGTAATTAGTAATTCAAGTTATTGTCAACTACTACTGTCTTTCTCCATTTCTGTCGTGAAATAATCATAATAATAATTGACTGATTACTAACTATCGCTTTTCATTCAATGTGTTTCACGTGTCATATGGCCTTGTTTAATGTCTTCTTGTATTTGTTTCCTATGACATTGGGTAAACAAACCCAATCGGATACGAATTACTATATTCATTCGGTTCGTTGCTCAAAAGCTAACCGGGACAGTTACTGACGACTACTGAGGGCCTGAGGTCCTGAGGTCCTGAGGAATCACTTTGCTAGCATTTGTATTTGTACGTCACACGCAACATATGCAATTATGCATTGTATTAAAGATGTTCCAGACCTATATGACCCCTATTATTACACCTCGAATCCCGTCTAAAAGTTTTGTGATAATTACCAATAAATGAAGAGAAACACTCACTTTTTCATCCTATTGTTGTTCTTCCGTGTCCTAATGTATTGGTCCCAACTTAACTGATATATCCCAATCAACGTGGCCCATACACGACAAAATGAACAAATCTTAGACATTTAACACACCCGAAAACCCAAAATAACCTGACCCAGTAGTATTTTTAGTTACAAATATTTGTATTGGCATTTTCTTGGTTTCTTCATGTTCTTTACTTTCCAAGCTGTATACAGATACCAAAATCCATGATCTTCTCCACCGGTATCAAATACTCAAAATTTAATAGTTCTTTCAAAAAAGAAAATTCTCGTTTCTATTTCCTTATAGACTCTGTAGAAATGAAATAACGTATCAATAACAATAAACAACAATTAATATGGTCAAACGACCTCTCCCTCTTTTCTCTGTATCGTTTCACTCACACGCACGCAAAAACTGCTCAGTCTTGATCTATCTTCAATTTCAAGATGACGAAGCTTCTTCTTCTGAGTTTCCTTGTGCAGTTGCTTCTTCTCCTTCAGCTTCAGCTTCGCCAGGCTTCTCTGGTCCAGGTCCAGCTGATACTTTCACCATCGACGGACGTAAAAGCCTTTCCCCTAGCAAGAAACCTTTCCTGTATTCTTCAAGTACTATACCCTCTTCATATTCCGTGGAGTCTTCTCTCATTATTGCCTCATGTAGCTTTTTTACACAACAAAGAGAAAAGCAAAAAGATTATAAAAAAAGAGATGTCAGCTTTTATATATTTGGAAAGGACATCAATCAAAGACATTAGATAAGCTTAACAACTACCAACTCATTGAAACCTATCACACCATCTTGCAAAGTAACAAGCTCATCTAAAGTCTCCCAACACTTTATGATTGGTACTAGATTCATGATTGGTTATGTACTTCAAACTTTGTGATAACCCAACGCTATCTAACTGGAATAAGGGACCCTTAAACCAAACCTTGAGATTCCCTGATCATTTGCATCACAAAGTATCATTCAACATAATTTGTTCCATCCATCTGATCTAGCCATCTTTCAAAGTAACAACCATATCTAGGTTCTAATCAAGATTATTCCGGTGGCACTGTACCATTGAGTTATCCTAATTAATCTCCAAAACACTTCGATTATAAAGATCACCTCCATAGTTAAAGACTAACACCACCAGGTCCAGCAAGGCGCAAGCAGAGCAACAAAAATACGTTTTTCGATCTCAGGAAAGAAGAAAGATATAGTAGTAACTTACCATTGGATCAAACTGCTTCCCGACTGTCTCCACATGGATAACACCAAGTGAGCCCAGAATTTCAACAAACTGTTTGTATATGCTCTGGTAACTATTAGTGACTCTCTCTTCTCCCTCAGTCTCCACCTTAATTTGGGATTTAGCTCTCTCGAAATTATCCAAAACAGCCAACAGATCCTCTACAACCTCTCCTTGAGCATTTGAAACAAGGTTTAGCCTTTCCCGCTCCGTCCTCTTCCTGAAATTGTCGAAATCCGCACTGATTCTTATGAGCCGATCCCTCTCCACCGATAAATCATTGGATAAAGACGCTACTTTATCCTCAAGCAGAATTTTTTCATCTTCTATTGATTTTAAAGTTGCTTCTATCTCAGCGATCTTCCCCTCATTGTTGTCTGCTAAAGCTTCTTTATATGAACTCAGCAACGCTGTGATAGCAGCCGCTTCTTCTTCATCAGCTCCGACATTTTCACTCTCGACACCAACAGCACCATCCGTCTCCTGCTCCATGTTTTCACAAGGAAGACAGAATCAGATGAAAGCAATACAGAAATTTTCACATCAATTCCTTATAAAAGCTGAGACAGAACAGAATATAATCTTGAAACAAACAACACCAACACCTAAACAATCAGAATTAACACCAAAAATACTCAGGACATTCTCTGTGAACCCTCATACAAGAATCAACGAGTCAATTCGATTTCGATAGTACAAGCCATGGCCCTAAAATGCTTGTGAAACTCCTTCATTTTGGGAATACATCATGCCCAAAGAATCTAAAACCCACCATTCATCAGACTTGATGCATCCTTAGAAACGTTAACAATCACCATTTCACGCCTGATTATACTGAATACGAATCCTACTCATTGCTCTTATTCATGTGAACGTTACTTAAAGAGGAAAACAAAATCAACCAAAAGCTTAAAACTTTACGCAAAGAACAAGCAAATCCAGCATTACCAAATCCAAAATTCTCAAAATTTCATCATAAGATTCTAATTAAGTACATGAGCATCCCAATTTCGAAACCCTAAAACCTAACCCCTCCAGCCAACATAACCCCAAAAAAGTAAACAGAAGTTAGCCGAAATTAAAAAACCTGGACTTCAGGTTCGTTCGATTCCACCTCCGTCTCCGTAGTCTCAGCTTCTCCCGAAGCAAAAGGTACAAGGTTCAGTAACCGAAGAGGATAGCCGCTAGACACAGACCGGAGAGAAGCTCGGCGAGAGAGTGAGACAGTGGTATTTCTTCCTCCGGCGAAGGAGACACAAAAGGGCTTAAAGGGTACAGAGGGAGCATGTAGCAGCGTTGGTGTGAGATGTAAAGACGGCGTTTTGAGTAGACCAGCCATTGGAGAGTTCGGGGAGAGAGAGAGAGAGAGAGAGAGTGGCGGAGAGAGATAAGGAAGAGAGAGAGGGGAGGGGACAAAGAGTTCTTTCTTTTGTTTTGTTTGATTTTCTAAACCGTTGGATTTAGTATTTACTATGTTGATCGGACGGTTGTTGTTTAACAGAAGTATGTAGGCAGTTCTTAGATATTCTTGTGACAGAAACTTCTAGAACTTGTAAATTGTAATGATATTTTAAATAGACTAACCATTTTCACAAAACAAATATGGAGTATCATTTTTTTTAGTTGCTAAACATTTTATTTTATATATTTTTTTGGAATTATTATTATTATTTTTTTCGTCGACAATCTAACTTTGTATTAAACAAGCCCACAACGGACAAATTTATAATACAACTTTAAGTCCAATAACAAGTTGCAATACATCAAAAATTAAAAAACACGTGTAAGCAACGTGTCAACATCCAAACAGATCTGTGTTTTATCGCAAGGTCTTCACCGACTTAGTTTCGGTCACCGGAATCCTTTTGCCAGCCAGTTTTCCAAAATCTTCACACAGTTTTTACGGATCGAGTCTTCTATTGTACCATTAGCCTCTTGTTAATAGTCACCGAAAGAAATTAGTTGGGTTTTTCTTTGTTTATCGGAGTGAAACCTCAGTTGACTGAAATGAAGTATTCTTCGGAGAACTATCAAAACTCGACCGGAACTCCAAATCTTCATACTCCAATTCCTTCAAACTGCATCATCTTGAGACTAATCAACCATCGAGAACCATCACTCATAACTTTCCATCTATGGAAGAGTGAGGAATTACCATCAATTGGACGAAAATTCAAGTGCGTAGTACACAAAGAGCCAACAATCTCTTTAGCACTCATTTAGTGAAAAGTGTTATCATGAAGAACAAACAAAAGGCTTCAAAAACCGACACAAGGTCGGAGTTTGTACCGAAAAAATATCGGAAAACTAAAGTCCGGGAAACACCGGAAGACTATAATACAAAACCTAAACCCGACATGTAGTCGGAGAACTCTGATTTTATTCAAAGAAAACAAAAAAACTGAGTTTCTCTCTCTGAAAGATCTGGAGAGAGTTAAGAGAGAGAAATTATTACTATAGATGATTGAAGAGAATATGCACTAGATACCATAAAAACAAAACTTAATTAAGAAAATACCACAATTGTACAGTGTTTGTCACAGAGTACTCTCTCTCTTCAAATACAATTACACTTATACTCATTTCATATATTACATGTTTTTTTAAATATCATGTCATTTTTTTTCCACACTCTCTCTCCCCTCATGCACTCTCTCTCTCTCTTTCAGCTTTCTCTATTACTCTTTCTCTCTCTTCTCTTCCCTCATGCTCTCATATCCACTAAACTTTCTCTAGTACTTTTTCTTTCTCTTCTCTTCTCTCATGCTCTCTCACTCTCTCTCTCTTCTTTCACAATTGACTTTACAAACACATCAAACAACATCAATTCTTCCTTTTCCTGCTTATTTATTATTTTCGGTTTTTCTCCTTCAAATTGCAGAAGATATCTCACTATATGTGACAACACGCTACTTTATCAAATTACACGTAACAACATAATATCTCTCTCTTTAATAATCTATTTTATGCTCTCATATCTACTTTATTTATGAAGATTACATATGCTTTTGTTTGAAAACACGATTTTTAATATGAAAATACTTTTTTTTAAAATGATACGCTTTTTGTTTTAGTATATACTGATATTTTTATTAACTCACATGTTTTTCACAAATAGCAATACGTTGTTGTACTTTTGTCTTTTGTTTAAGGGCAGTTTTGACTTTTTCCTTCTCTTGAAAATGGAAGTTACCAAACTTTTCTGACAATGTGGTATTTACTTAATTTTTTTCCAAAATTGTGGTATTCACTAAAATTACCCATGATTGAACTACATAAACTTTTGTGAAGAATTAACGTGAAAGGGATCAAATTAAATTTCAAAATTCCAAAAATTTTACAATCACTAAACGGAGACCCCCTCCCCCCCCTTTTATATCTCTAAGTCGGTCGGCCCAATGAATTAAGGCCCATTACGAAACCGGAACTGTAAAATATAAATAGGTTCCAAGTTAGGTTTTTCAGAGCACTCTCATTACACATCTTTGATAGAGAATCAGAAGAATAAAAAACTAAAAAATAAGAAAAAAATAGAAAGATGTGTGGAAAGTGTCTCTGCCCAGCACAATTAAGACACATCCTCTACAACTGTCATCACCTGATTGGTTGGACAAACTAAAAGATAATTAAATAATTAAATTAAATTAAAAATATTATTGTTTAACTTTCTTGACACCTAATGGCTGTATAACCAGTGAGAATGCCCTTATGGCGGCAATTCAATTCGCCTCGCCGTCGTCGTCACTGCTCCTAACCGGCTTAGTTATTCTCTCGTCTGTCGATTTGCGTCAATCGTTTTGTAATCTGTTACCAAATCTCGAAATCGTTTGCTCTCTGCTTCTTCTCGACTCGACGCCACTGCTCCTAACCGACTTTAGGTACGTATGGTGTTTCTTAATTAGTCAATCTCTCTCGAAAACCTAATTAGTAGCTTTACACTCGCTCTTTGTTTTCCCTATCGATCAAAGTTCGTGTTCACCTCCGCGATAATATCAGTATATGATTTGAATGTTTCTCATAATTGTTGTATGCTTGTAGATAATGTCATGCTCAACTTCTTCACTCGGGGCTCCAGCTTCTGCCTTAAGCAATCACGAGCTCGAGGAACTTCGCTCCAAACACGAGGACCTTGAAAGGTTAGAGCAATTGATTATGGAAGAGCTAAAGACAGAAGAGCGGACTCCTGTGGAGAGATTGTTGCAAGGCCACTGTCTCCGGAGATTGACCGATTCTATCTGTTGTAACTTCGTTTAGCTCATACTTGGTCTGTTAACTGAAACTAAGTTTGTTTGTTTTGCAGGTTTGAACAAAAAGTAAAGCAAGACACAAGATTTACGAGTTCCCAAGGCTTAGACCAGACAAGGTACGGTGAGCTTCCCTTGTTCAACATGGTAATAGACTAGACATCCAAACCTCCTCATGTGTGAATAATCTGGTTCTCTCCCAGACCATACTTCTTCTAGAATTTCAAAATTTAGTGGTGTAGATGGTGTTCGATTGATCATCTACACCACAGTAGATGTAGCTTCAGCCCAGAAGGATTCACCCAATCCAGTCTCGATTAAGAGACTTCTTACTTTCTCCAGTATGGTCCTGTTTAACCTCTCAGCGACTCCATTTTGTTGAGGGTTGTACGGACACGTCTTGTGCCTTAAGATACCAAGAAGCTTACAATGGTCATCAAAGGTCTTGTTGCAGTATTCAAGACCGTTATATGTTCTTAAGGCTTTCAACTTCTTTCCACACTGATTCTCAGTGACTATCTTCCACTCAACAAACCTCTCATAAGCTTCATCCTTAGTCTTGAGAAAGTAGACCCATACTTTTCTTGAGAAATCATCAACGAATGACATATAGTATTGGCACTTCGACAAACTTGGAGTGACATTAGGAGAACCCCACAAATCCGAATGGACATACTCCAATGGTTCTTTGGATGTATGAGTTCCTTTCTTGAATGATTTCCTAGCAATGAAGAGTGCAGTAGCAATAAATGCAATAAACAAGCCCACAACGGGCAAATTTATAATACAACTTTAAGTCCAATAACAAGTTGCAATACATCAAAAATTAAAAAACACGTGTAAGCAACGTGTCAACATCCAAACAGATCTGTGTTTCATCGCAAGGTCTTCACCGACTTAGTTCCGGTCACCGGAATCCTTTTGCCAGCCAGTTTTCCAAAATCTTCACACAGTTTTTACGGATCGAGTCTTCTATTGTACCATTAGCCTCTTGTTAATAGTCACCGAAAGAAATTAGTTGGGTTTTTCTTTGTTTATCGGAGTGAAACCTCAGTTGACTGAAATGAAGTATTCTTCGGAGAACTATCAAAACTCGACCGGAACTCCAAATCTTCATACTCCAATTCCTTCAAACTGCATCATCTTGAGACTAATCAACCATCGAGAACCATCACTCATAACTTTCCATCTATGGAAGAGTGAGGAATTACCATCAATTGGACGAAAATTCAAGTGCGTAGTACACAAAGAGCCAACAATCTCTTTAGCACTCATTTAGTGAAAAGTGTTATCATGAAGAACAAACAAAAGGCTTCAAAAACCGACACAAGGTCGGAGTTTGTACCGAAAAAATATCGGAAAACTAAAGTCCGGGAAACACCGGAAGACTATAATACAAAACCTAAACCCGACAAGTAGTCGGAGAACTCTGATTTTATTCAAAGAAAACAAAAAAACTGAGTTTCTCTCTCTGAAAGATCTGGAGAGAGTTAAGAGAGAGAAATTATTACTATAGATGATTGAAGAGAATATGCACTAGATACCATAAAAACAAAACTTAATTAAGAAAATACCACAATTGTACAGTGTTTGTCACAGAGTACTCTCTCTCTTCAAATACAATTACACTTATACTCATTTCATATATTACATGTTTTTTTAAATATCATGTCATTTTTTTTCCACACTCTCTCTCCCCTCATGCACTCTCTCTCTCTCTTTCAGCTTTCTCTATTACTCTTTCTCTCTCTTCTCTTCCCTCATGCTCTCATATCCACTAAACTTTCTCTAGTACTTTTTCTTTCTCTTCTCTTCTCTCATGCTCTCTCACTCTCTCTCTCTTCTTTCACAATTGACTTTACAAACACATCAAACAACATCAATTCTTCCTTTTCCTGCTTATTTATTATTTTCGGTTTTTCTCCTTCAAATTGCAGAAGATATCTCACTATATGTGACAACACGCTACTTTATCAAATTACACGTAACAACATAATATCTCTCTCTTTAATAATCTATTTTATGCTCTCATATCTACTTTATTTATGAAGATTACATATGCTTTTGTTTGAAAACACGATTTTTAATATGAAAATACTTTTTTTTAAAATGATACGCTTTTTGTTTTAGTATATACTGATATTTTTATTAACTCACATGTTTTTCACAAATAGCAATACGTTGTTGTACTTTTGTCTTTTGTTTAAGGGCAGTTTTGACTTTTTCCTTCTCTTGAAAATGGAAGTTACCAAACTTTTCTGACAATGTGGTATTTACTTAATTTTTTTCCAAAATTGTGGTATTCACTAAAATTACCCATGATTGAACTACATAAACTTTTGTGAAGAATTAACGTGAAAGGGATCAAATTAAATTTCAAAATTCCAAAAATTTTACAATCACTAAACGGAGACCCCCTCCCCCCCCTTTTATATCTCTAAGTCGGTCGGCCCAATGAATTAAGGCCCATTACGAAACCGGAACTGTAAAATATAAATAGGTTCCAAGTTAGGTTTTTCAGAGCACTCTCATTACACATCTTTGATAGAGAATCAGAAGAATAAAAAACTAAAAAATAAGAAAAAAATAGAAAGATGTGTGGAAAGTGTCTCTGCCCAGCACAATTAAGACACATCCTCTACAACTGTCATCACCTGATTGGTTGGACAAACTAAAAGATAATTAAATAATTAAATTAAATTAAAAATATTATTGTTTAACTTTCTTGACACCTAATGGCTGTATAACCAGTGAGAATGCCCTTATGGCGGCAATTCAATTCGCCTCGCCGTCGTCGTCACTGCTCCTAACCGGCTTAGTTATTCTCTCGTCTGTCGATTTGCGTCAATCGTTTTGTAATCTGTTACCAAATCTCGAAATCGTTTGCTCTCTGCTTCTTCTCGACTCGACGCCACTGCTCCTAACCGACTTTAGGTACGTATGGTGTTTCTTAATTAGTCAATCTCTCTCGAAAACCTAATTAGTAGCTTTACACTCGCTCTTTGTTTTCCCTATCGATCAAAGTTCGTGTTCACCTCCGCGATAATATCAGTATATGATTTGAATGTTTCTCATAATTGTTGTATGCTTGTAGATAATGTCATGCTCAACTTCTTCACTCGGGGCTCCAGCTTCTGCCTTAAGCAATCACGAGCTCGAGGAACTTCGCTCCAAACACGAGGACCTTGAAAGGTTAGAGCAATTGATTATGGAAGAGCTAAAGACAGAAGAGCGGACTCCTGTGGAGAGATTGTTGCAAGGCCACTGTCTCCGGAGATTGACCGATTCTATCTGTTGTAACTTCGTTTAGCTCATACTTGGTCTGTTAACTGAAACTAAGTTTGTTTGTTTTGCAGGTTTGAACAAAAAGTAAAGCAAGACACAAGATTTACGAGTTCCCAAGGCTTAGACCAGACAAGGTACGGTGAGCTTCCCTTGTTCAACATGGTAATAGACTAGACATCCAAACCTCCTCATGTGTGAATAATCTGGTTCTCTCCCAGACCATACTTCTTCTAGAATTTCAAAATTTAGTGGTGTAGATGGTGTTCGATTGATCATCTACACCACAGTAGATGTAGCTTCAGCCCAGAAGGATTCACCCAATCCAGTCTCGATTAAGAGACTTCTTACTTTCTCCAGTATGGTCCTGTTTAACCTCTCAGCGACTCCATTTTGTTGAGGGTTGTACGGACACGTCTTGTGCCTTAAGATACCAAGAAGCTTACAATGGTCATCAAAGGTCTTGTTGCAGTATTCAAGACCGTTATATGTTCTTAAGGCTTTCAACTTCTTTCCACACTGATTCTCAGTGACTATCTTCCACTCAACAAACCTCTCATAAGCTTCATCCTTAGTCTTGAGAAAGTAGACCCATACTTTTCTTGAGAAATCATCAACGAATGACATATAGTATTGGCACTTCGACAAACTTGGAGTGACATTAGGAGAACCCCACAAATCCGAATGGACATACTCCAATGGTTCTTTGGATGTATGAGTTCCTTTCTTGAATGATTTCCTAGCAATGAAGAGTGCAGTAGCAATAAATGCAATAAACAAGCCCACAACGGGCAAATTTATAATACAACTTTAAGTCCAATAACAAGTTGCAATACATCAAAAATTAAAAAACACGTGTAAGCAACGTGTCAACATCCAAACAGATCTGTGTTTCATCGCAAGGTCTTCACCGACTTAGTTCCGGTCACCGGAATCCTTTTGCCAGCCAGTTTTCCAAAATCTTCACACAGTTTTTACGGATCAAGTCTTCTATTGTACCATTAGCCTCTTGTTAATAGTCACCGAAAGAAATTAGTTGGGTTTTTCTTTGTTTATCGGAGTGAAACCTCAGTTGACTGAAATGAAGTATTCTTCGGAGAACTATCAAAACTCGACCGGAACTCCAAATCTTCATACTCCAATTCCTTCAAACTGCATCATCTTGAGACTAATCAACCATCGAGAACCATCACTCATAACTTTCCATCTATGGAAGAGTGAGGAATTACCATCAATTGGACGAAAATTCAAGTGCGTAGTACACAAAGAGCCAACAATCTCTTTAGCACTCATTTAGTGAAAAGTGTTATCATGAAGAACAAACAAAAGGCTTCAAAAACCGACACAAGGTCGGAGTTTGTACCGAAAAAATATCGGAAAACTAAAGTCCGGGAAACACCGGAAGACTATAATACAAAACCTAAACCCGACAAGTAGTCGGAGAACTCTGATTTTATTCAAAGAAAACAAAAAAACTGAGTTTCTCTCTCTAAAAGATCTGGAGAGAGTTAAGAGAGAGAAATTATTACTATAGATGATTGAAGAGAATATGCACTAGATACCATAAAAACAAAACTTAATTAAGAAAATACCACAATTGTACAGTGTTTGTCACAGAGTACTCTCTCTCTTCAAATACAATTACACTTATACTCATTTCATATATTACATGTTTTTTTAAATATCATGTCATTTTTTTTCCACACTCTCTCTCCCCTCATGCACTCTCTCTCTCTCTTTCAGCTTTCTCTATTACTCTTTCTCTCTCTTCTCTTCCCTCATGCTCTCATATCCACTAAACTTTCTCTAGTACTTTTTCTTTCTCTTCTCTTCTCTCATGCTCTCTCACTCTCTCTCTCTTCTTTCACAATTGACTTTACAAACACATCAAACAACATCAATTCTTCCTTTTCCTGCTTATTTATTATTTTCGGTTTTTCTCCTTCAAATTGCAGAAGATATCTCACTATATGTGACAACACGCTACTTTATCAAATTACACGTAACAACATAATATCTCTCTCTTTAATAATCTATTTTATGCTCTCATATCTACTTTATTTATGAAGATTACATATGCTTTTGTTTGAAAACACGATTTTTAATATGAAAATACTTTTTTTTAAAATGATACGCTTTTTGTTTTAGTATATACTGATATTTTTATTAACTCACATGTTTTTCACAAATAGCAATACGTTGTTGTACTTTTGTCTTTTGTTTAAGGGCAGTTTTGACTTTTCCCTTCTCTTGAAAATGGAAGTTACCAAACTTTTCTGACAATGTGGTATTTACTTAATTTTTTTCCAAAATTGTGGTATTCACTAAAATTACCCATGATTGAACTACATAAACTTTTGTGAAGAATTAACGTGAAAGGGATCAAATTAAATTTCAAAATTCCAAAAATTTTACAATCACTAAACGGAGACCCCCTCCCCCCCCTTTTATATCTCTAAGTCGGTCGGCCCAATGAATTAAGGCCCATTACGAAACCAGAACTGTAAAATATAAATAGGTTCCAAGTTAGATTTTTCAGAGCACTCTCATTACACATCTTTGATAGAGAATCAGAAGAATAAAAAACTAAAAAATAAGAAAAAAATAGAAAGATGTGTGGAAAGTGTCTCTGCCCAGCACAATTAAGACACAACCTCTACAACTGTCATCACCTGATTGGTTGGACAAACTAAAAGATAATTAAATAATTAAATTAAATTAAAAATATTATTGTTTAACTTTCTTGACACCTAATGGCTGTATAACCAGTGAGAATGCCCTTATGGCGGCAATTCAATTCGCCTCGCCGTCGTCGTCACTGCTCCTAACCGGCTTAGTTATTCTCTCGTCTGTCGATTTGCGTCAATCGTTTTGTAATCTGTTACCAAATCTCGAAATCGTTTGCTCTCTGCTTCTTTTCGACTCAACGCCACTGCTCCTAACCGACTTTAGGTACGTATGGTGTTTCTTAATTAGTCAATCTCTCTCGAAAACCTAATTAGTAGCTTTACACTCGCTCTTTGTTTTCCCTATCGATCAAAGTTCGTGTTCACCTCCGCGATAATATCAGTATATGATTTGAATGTTTCTCATAATTGTTGTATGCTTGTAGATAATGTCATGCTCAACTTCTTCACTCGGGGCTCCAGCTTCTGCCTTAAGCAATCACGAGCTCGAGGAACTTCGCTCCAAACACGAGGACCTTGAAAGGTTAGAGCAATTGATTATGGAAGAGCTAAAGACAGAAGAGCGGACTCCTGTGGAGAGATTGTTGCAAGGCCACTGTCTCCGGAGATTGACCGATTCTATCTGTTGTAACTTCGTTTAGCTCATACTTGGTCTGTTAACTGAAACTAAGTTTGTTTGTTTTGCAGGTTTGAACAAAAAGTAAAGCAAGACACAAGATTTACGAGTTCCCAAGGCTTAGACCAGACAAGGTACGGTGAGCTTCCCTTGTTCAACATGGTAATAGACTAGACATCCAAACCTCCTCATGTGTGAATAATCTGGTTCTCTCCCAGACCATACTTCTTCTAGAATTTCAAAATTTAGTGGTGTAGATGGTGTTCGATTGATCATCTACACCACAATAGATGTAGCTTCAGCCCAGAAGGATTCACCCAATCCAGTCTCGATTAAGAGACTTCTTACTTTCTCCAGTATGGTCCTGTTTAACCTCTCAGCGACTCCATTTTGTTGAGGGTTGTACGGACACGTCTTGTGCCTTAAGATACCAAGAAGCTTACAATGGTCATCAAAGGTCTTGTTGCAGTATTCAAGACCGTTATATGTTCTTAAGGCTTTCAACTTCTTTCCACACTGATTCTCAGTGACTATCTTCCACTCAACAAACCTCTCATAAGCTTCATCCTTAGTCTTGAGAAAGTAGACCCATACTTTTCTTGAGAAATCATCAACGAATGACATATAGTATTGGCACTTCGACAAACTTGGAGTGACATTAGGAGAACCCCAAAAATCCGAATGGACATACTCCAATGGTTCTTTGGATGTATGAGTTCATTTCTTGAATGATTTCCTAGCCTTTCCGAGAATGCAACATTCACACTATTTAAAGTCTTTAAACGTGCTTGAGCTTATTAGCTCCTTCTTGACTAACTGTTGTAGTCCTCTTGCACTCAAATGGCCCAATCTATTGTGCCACAAGTCAGTTGTATTCACTGACTTGACAGCCGCATTAGCTTGCTCCACCTCAAGTTTACCATCTAGGAAGTAAAGAGTATCCTTGTAATCACCAGCTAACACTTCTCTCTCTTTATAGAATACTTGCATTCTGAAGTTCCTTGATTGAAACCAACACCCAAGTGTTCCTAATTGTCCCAAAGAGATTAAGTTTCTCCTAGCCGTTGATGAATACCTAACCTGTGTTAATACAACTGATGTGTTGTTGTAATTAACAATCTTTATCTTCCCAATAGCTGTTACTTCACAGTAGGAATCATTTCCCATTAGAATTCTTCCTCCATCGATTTCTTCCACATCAAACATAAAGTATTTTCTGAATGTCAGATGGTATGAACATGCTGAATCCAGAATCCACTCTTCTCTAGCAACATTCACCGAGACTGATAGCATCACAGGTTCTGCCCATTCATCTTTTGCGACACTAGCTTCCCCAACCTCGTGTTTGCTATTGTTTGATGACTGCTTCTTCTTTGGTCAATCCTTTTTAAAATGTCCTTCTTCTCCACATATCCAACACTCTCTGCCTTTCGGTCTTGACTTAGACCTACTGTTGTTCTGCTTTCCTTTACCTTTCTTATTTGTTCTTCCTCTTGCCTGAATGACCAACCCTTCACTCTCTGACTGCAGCTTGTATATCCCTTTATCCTTCAGCTCCAACTCAGTAGAGTAAGCTGTCCTGATAACTTCCTTCTTGGTGATAGTACTTCTTCCGCTGATGTACTTGAGAGTGTGAACTAGGCTCTCAAACTGCTTCAGCAAGCTATTCATGAGAATTGTTGCATGATCCTCGTCACTCATCTCAACATGCACACTCGACAAATCTGATATCAGCTTGTTAAACACGTCTAGGTTCTTGTCCAGATTCTTTGAACTATCCATCTTAAAGCTGTAAAACCTTTGCTTCAAGTAAAACCTGTGAGGTAGTGTCTTAACTTGATACTCAGATTCCAGTGCATTCCACATGTCGTATGTTGTAGGTTCCTTCATGACCTTTCTCAGAACAATATCGTGTAGGCTCATGCTCAAGAGATTTCTCACCCTCCTATCCTTGTCAAGCCACTTTGGATCAGATTGAACTCGTTCTTCTGCTTGTTTTTCGTCTTCCCCTTCCTTAACGTTGTCCTTAGCCTCTCCAGCTTTTACAAACGCCGAGACTGGTAACAAGGCAGACTCGAGTCCCAAAATCTCTAACTGAGCCTGGATCTTGTGTTTCCATAAAGCAAAATCTCCTTCCCCATCAAACTTTTCTACTTCAAACCTTCCTTGAGTGGGTTCCATACTCACCTAGTTCTTCTACCAGATAACGAAGTAAATAACTTCCACTACCAACCCAGGGGTTTCCGATCTACAAACCTCTATAGATCTACTACCCTGAAAACCCACAAAGTTTGCACTTTTCTTAGATTTAGTACCTTAGACACGCTTGAGCTGCAACCTGAAGCTCTGATACCATTTGTTGTAACTTCGTTTAGCTCATACTTGGTCTGTTAACTGAAACTAAGTTTGTTTGTTTGCAGGTTTGAACATAAAGTAAAGCAAGACACATGATTTACGAGTTCCCAAGGCTTAGACCAGCCAAGGTACGGTGAGCTTGACCGCTCACTAGAGGTTCCACTATGAACAAAGAACAGATTACAACCAGAGAATCACTCACCCTTGCAGAAAGATTAAACCCTTAAGAGAAAATATTAAAAATGATGAAGAACTCTCACCAAAACCCAATAAACCCTCTCAAACTCTCTCTGCACAAAAGGTAACTCTCTTCTCTTATTTTACTCTTCTGCTTGCTTGTCCCCTCTTTAAAACCTCTTTGTCACCTTTGTTAATTCCCGTTTTACCCTATAACAGACTCTCTTGAGTCGCACGCTGAAGCTTGTCGTGATCTGTTACTCGACAAGAAGCAGAGACATGTGTTCGTACAAGTGAGGACCATTTCATCCAAAACCGATTTCTTCTTTGGGCCTAACACAGCAAAGCCCATATCACGGTTACAAGTCCACGAGCCTACAAACCATAATCGCTTTTGACACTATCATACTTAAGACTCAGGAACTTGTAAGTTTTTCCTTCTTTCTTCTCCTCAGTTTTATTTTTCGTTTTCGTTTTCTTGAGGTTTATTTATAGATTAGAAATAACATGTGAGTTGTGTTACTTACTAACCTAGAGGCCACTTTAGTCTTAGTTATGCTGCTTACTAAACCTTGCTTCTTCTTATTTATTGTAAGGTTCAAACCGATGAAAAGGAGGATGGTGATGCAGTTTTATCTGCAATTTTGTCTCGACTGGTACATGTTTGCTTCTTTCCCTTTTGCATCCTCTGTATCACGACCTGCTTTTACCTTTATATATATATAGTAGATGGACCCCTTTGTTTTCTCAGTTTCATTTGAAGAATCTCTTATACAAAAGTCACTGTCGGTATTTTAGTTCTGTTTCCCAGCTGAATTCCGAGATTCTTGTTTGAGTTATGTTACTTACTAACCTAGAGGCCACTTTAGTCTTGACTGTAAAATCACTTGTAGTTCACATCAGTAGATGCCTTGGGCGAAGTTATTCTGCTTGGTTAACCTTGCTTCTTGTTTACTGTAAGGTTCATTCCGATGACAAGAAGGATGGGGAGATTAAATATGCAATAGCTCCGCATGTTGACCAGACTGCAACGTTTACGAATTTGTCTGATGCATTTTTGTCTCGACTGGAAGAGGTTTGCTTCTTTCCCTTTTGCATATTCTGTATCAGGACCTGCTTTTACCTTTATCTTTATATATTTATAGTAGATGGACCCCTTCTTATTTTTCAATCCAGCATGATCTTTGTTTCTCGGTTTAATTTGACAAAATTAAGAATCTCTTATACAAAAATCACTGTCTATATTTTAGTAACGTTTCCCAGCTGAATTCCGAGTCTTTGCTTTATTGATGGTGAAATTCTTTAAATTCTTAACTATCTATCTTCATTCATAAACCTACAGATACATGAATATCATAGAATTCATCCTTCTGAATGCCTCGTTGATGCTCATGAATCACTCCTCAAGGATGAACCAGTAATTGGGTTCAGTGTAGAGGTGAGTTTCTGTTTCTTGATAACATTGTATTAAGTCCCTTTGTTCAACATTGTTAAAATCTTCTTTGTCTGTTGCGCAGGAATGCTCTGGTCGGTTCTTGGACTTGCATGATATGTAAACTTAAGTTGTCGAGGTAAAATATTTCATTGAGTTTTCTTCTACCTAGAGATCTCCATTCGTTGTTTCTTCTACCTTCAACTGAAAGCTTTTCTCTCTCTCTCTCTGTCTTTTGGACTTGTTTCTATCCATGTAAGGCAATACGCAGAGTATATGGAAGCTCTGCTAGAGTATTTAATCTACTTTTTCCAGCGAACTGAGCCGCTGCAAGATTTGGACAGAATACTCCACAAGGTTTTTTGCCCCTCTCTTTCTTTATTGTTTTACCGTGTTCTACATGTATATTTATAAGGCGTGTGTACGGGTTCTTTACTACTTCTGCATAAAATTTGGGATTGTTTTTTTTTTTTTTGGGTACCTCTAGCAACTTGTTTCTATCAGAGCGATTATAACTAGATGATGCTTGTATTGAAAATCCCAAAGTGCTGAGATGTTATGATAAGGTTTTGATTCATATTATGATTTTGTAAATTACTTTTGCTGGTTTCTTGCAGTTTGAAACTGATTTTTGAAGAGCAGTATGCAGAGGGGAAAGTGAAAGGCGGGGAGAACCACCATAACCAGGAACATGAGCCTAATCCATCTCACCATGCTGTTATGGATCTTGATTGCTATACCACAGTTGAGGAACTGGTAGATGTGGAGCTTGAAAAGCTAACGAAGGTAATAATCATGCTTCTTGAAGCATATATATTCCCCTAATTTGTCTGTCCTTTTTATGTCATTCAAGCGTTGGTGGCATTGGGACTGAGCACTAGTGGTGCTCAGCAGCAGTGTGCTGAGAGACTTTTCCTGACGAAGGTATTAACTTACACATGTTATGATCTCCTAGTAGCGCATTTTGTTTCCAGTATGAGTGGGTTATGCTTAATGGATTCCATTTTTGTTCAGCAAGCGCGACTGGAAAAGAAACTCTGTGATTTACTTGATGAGGTTTGTTATATTTACATTTTCTTTTCCCCTCCCCGAGCATGTCAGGTATTTAGTTGTGCTTGAACTATCATGCGGTCACCTTATATACAGGCAATCGAGAGGACAAAACAAAACGTAGAAAAGAAGAGAAAGGCTTTGACAGTTGAAGTGATGGAGGAAGAGGAAGCTCATACAGAGTCAGAAAGTGTAGCAATGGGTTGGGATGGGAAGCCAATACCATACTGGCTCTACAAACTAGGCCTTGGCCAGGTAATGTAGTTACTAGACCATTGATGTTAAATGATGAGAGAGAGAGAGAGAGAGAGAGAGAGAGAGAGAGTTTTGTGATACTGATATTAAACTTTTCTTGTAGGAATATAAATGTGAGATCTGTGGAAACTATAGCTATGGGGGAAAAAGGGCCTTTGAGAGACATTTTGAAGAATGGCGTCACGGACGCGGATTGCTTCGTTTGGGAATCACAGGGAAGGTCAACAGAATCACTTTGGTTGAGGTATGTTATCTCAACATTTTTCTTAGTTTAAAAGCTATAGCTTGTGTGATTTGATTTGTGATTATTTTTTATTTCAGGAAGCAAAAGATCTGTGGAATACGTTACCAGAGAGTCAAAAAGTGCGGCTCCGGGCTGACGGGAATCTCAGACCACTTCCTCGTTTGAAGGATCAGGAATTCAAAGAGAGCAATCCAAGTCAAGCTCCAACGGGTGTAGCAATTCCACCTCCAGATATCAAAACTATGCTAGAGAGAACTGCATTTTTCCTGGCAAAAGAAGGGTTGGAGACTGAGAGGAGGGTCACAGACAAATATGAGAATGAAGCAATATTCAGCTTTTTGAATAGCTCTGATCCTTATCACGCGTTTTACCAGCATAAGCTTACTGAGTACCGTGCTCAGAATCAAGATGGAGCTCAGGCTACACATATCCAGCCAGTTGCTCCAACTAGAGCTGTCAAATGGACCATTTGGGCGAGTCCATCTGGACATTCTTTTGCATGGGCCAAAGTTGGACAGTCCCAAATGGACAATGGTCCACAAAATGTCCATGCCCATTAAGACCATTTTCAAATGGTCATGACCATGGACAGCCCATTTTTTTTATTGCCATTCACTTATAAAATCTGAAATTTATTTTTGTTATTTTTTTTTTCTATTCACTTATAAAATCTGAGTTTTATTTTTGTTATTTTCTTTTATAAAATCTGAATTTATTTTTGTTGTTATTCACTTATAAAATCTAAGTATTATTTTTGTTATTTTCTTTTATAAAATATGAATTTTATTTTGTCGTTTCCTTTATAAAATCTAATTTATTTTTGTTATTTCTCTTCTAAAACTATGAGTTTGGTGGAAAATTACGTAATTACAGTTTCTCCTCAAAACCAAAATTAGAAAATCCACATTTTTTGCCAAAACCGTAAAATTACGTTTTCCCGCCAAAACCGTAAAATTATGTTTTTCCGCCAAAACCGTAAAATTACGTTTTCCCGCCAAAACTGTAAAATTGTGTTTTTCCGCCAAAACCGTAAAACTGTGTTTTCCCGCCAAAACCGTAAAATTACGTTTTCCCGCCAAAACCGTAAAATTATGTTTTTCCGCCAAAACCGTAAAATTACGTTTTCCCGCCAAAACTGTAAAATTGTGTTTTTCCGCCAAAACCGTAAAACTGTGTTTTCCCGCCAAAACCGTAAAATTACGTTTTCCCGCCAAAATCGTAAAATTGTGTTTTCCCGCCAAAAACGTAAAAATTGTGTTTTCCCGCCAAAACCGTAAAATTACGTTTTCCCGCCAAAACCGAAAAATTACGTTTTCCCGCCAAAACCGTAAAACTGTGTTTTCCCGCCAAATTTGTAAAATCACTTTTCCTGCCAAAATTGTAAAATTGTGTTTTCCCGCCAAAATCGTAAAATTGTGTGTTTCCCGCCAAAACCGTAAAATTACGTTTTTCCGCCAAAACCGTAAAACTGTGTTTTCCCGCCAAAACCGTAAAATTACATTTTCCTGCCAAAACCGTAAAACTGTGTTTTCCCGCTAAAATCGTAAAATCACTTTTCCGCAAATACAATAATTTATCTGTTTTATGAAAAAAAATTATAAATGTATTTATGAAAATAAAAATTTATAAATGTAAAATATAATAATTTAAAATTATTTAGTTGTAAATGGAATTTCTCATTTTGGTAAGTGGACAACCCATTGTCCATTTGGTTAAACTCATATGGTCAATGGACAAAAATGGTCAAATGCCCAAATAGACCATTTATTTTTTAGTCTGACCATGGTCAGCACAAAAATGGGCGGCCCGCCCAATTGACAGCTATAGCTGCAACTAGGAATTCAGGATATGGTGATTCACAGACCTTTCTTCCAGCAGAATTCATGGTTCCTCCTCCACCCCTAGAATATCACAAGTTTGCGTATAGACTTCATGTAGGGATGACGCCTGAGGAGCTTGATATTATTAAGCTCACAGCGCAGTTTGTGGCGCGGTATGGGGAAGGGTTATGGGTGGGTTTCAAGGAAAGAGTGAGTATGGATCCTCGGTTTGAGTTTATTTTGAATCCAAGTGATGGCAGGTTCACTCTTTTCAGTGGAATTGTTCAAGCGTACGGGGAAGTTTTATGTCCTCAAATCTTGAAAGAAAAGCTGAGAAAGAAGGCCGCTGATATGGAGACCATTCTTGAGAACTGTTTGTTTCCATCGTGTTCAATGGGATCGTTTCCAGAAGGAGCATTGGTAGAAGAAACGGAAGGAGCATGGGGAGAAAGCAAGTGGCAAGCGAGAGGGGGAGGATATGGATCCAGGATTTGCACATTTTTTAGTGATGAAGCAATTTGCTCTTCGTCCACCAAAACCATTAGAGCCAAAGAGACAAAGGTGTGACGAGTTGGCCCTTGTTCCAGAAGACGAGTTTCTTGCTCAACATCCGGTAATGTTTTCTCCGGACTCTTGCTTACCTGTCATTTCTTTTTTCTTTTCGTCTGAGTTGTTGTATCTAAGCAGTTAGTTATAACATTTTCAGGGTTGGGGTAGAGTCAGGATTTCTTTTCCCCACGCCTTAGATGCATACATGGAGGTCATGGTGCCGTCGTTATTGGAAAACGTGGCACGTTTGAAAGAGAAAATAGCTGTGATCCTCAGAATTCCAGCAAGCAAACAGACTTTGAGTGGGAAAGCTGGCGTATTAAAGGACGATATGTCACTTGCATATTACAATGTAGGAGCACAAGAAGTCTTAACTTTGTGTTGGGAATTGTGAATTAACGCTAGCTGGTGGATGCAGCTTTTATAAACTTGGTGGCCAAATATTAAAAACGATTACTGATTTTAAAATTTTGTTTTGGCTCTGTTAATCTTTAAAATTAGAAACCTTTGATATGTGATAAGTTTAGCTTTTCTCTTTTGTCTTTATGTGGATTATGTTTTTCGTACTCTATGGCTAAAAGCTTCATTAATAGTGGATATCAGTTTGGTTTTTCTCTCCTACGTTGTTTTATTTTAAAAGCAAATGCCATGCATCATTGATGTTGTTCCTTTTTATTTTGCAAATACAAAATATCAAATCCTAGAATCCGAGTTCTAATTCTAAACTGATTTTAGAATCGGGCAATTGAAGCTTAAAATCTAGACTCAATACTTTAATGCCAAACCACAAATCTAGACTGACTACTCGGATGATAAATAAAAACAAACAGGGTTTATATATTTGTGTAGTATTATTGTTTAAATCAAGATTGTAACTCATAAAAGGATTACAATTCCCGGGTTCATCAATCCTTCTCTTCCAGTTTCTCCATCTTTTCCTTATATTTCACCATCATACTTTTCCAACTCTGACCTCTTCCTTCTTAGAACTTTAACCAAACCCTCGAGCGCCACATCAGCATCCTCATTTTTCATTAGCTCCTCTGCAACTTGAGCTGGAGTCAACACTTCTCCATCAATCAAACGCTTGATTTCCGGGTAGAGATGGTGAGGGTCATCGGGAGACAATCCCAAGTAGTTAGACGCCAAAGTCTTGAATACATCAAAACAACAATGTCCCATGTGTATATGCATATCCATACGCCCTGGCCTAAGCAATGCCGGATCGAGCCTCTCCTTGTGGTTTGTGGTGAAGATTACAATGCGTTCGTCTCCACAGCTCGACCATAACCCATCTATGCAATTAAGGATCCCTGATAACGTCAACGTTGCTGATCCCTATCCACCAAGGATCCACGTATTGGTTGCAAGCATTTCGTGATAATCTATAAATTAATGGTAGTTTTTAGTGAAAATAAAATTACTAATGTGAAGAAGACCAAACCTTAGAATCTTCATGAGTCTTAGGTTGCAACCTTGTATGCAAATCCACGGCGCGGTCTATATCTTCTATCAAAAGAATCGAGCTGTTCGTAGTACCGAGAAGTAATCTCTTTAGATCAGCGTCCTCCCTCACGCTTGCAAGCTGGAGATCATAGATATCAAACTTAAGGTAGTTAGCCATAGCTGCAACTAGGCTAGTCTTCCCAGTCCCAGGTGGGCCGTATAGCAAGTAACCCCTTTTCCAGGGTTTCCCTACTTTTTTGTAAAAGTCTTTCCTTCTGATGAACCGGTCAAGATCTCCCATCACAGAACGCTTGAGCTCTTCTTTCATAGCCATGGTGTGAAATGTTGAGGGGTGCTTGAGGTTCACGGATTGCCATTTTGAATACATGTAACAGTAGGAGTACATCTTGATGCTTTTCCTCTCATTGTTGATCACCTTTGCCTTTCTCTCCACGTAAGGTACATAAGAATTCAAGACCAAGTCTCTGTGTTTCTTTTCAAAGCTAAGTTCAAAACTTTCCCTATCGGGGTCTAGCTTAAAGTGTTCCCCCAAGTCGTGAACCATATTGCTCTTCTTGCTGTTAACACAAAACCGCCACTTGAGCTCAATGCCTTGGTAGACATCCGAGACAACTTCTCCTACGCTGAGGTTTAAATTGACGTTTTTTTCACTGCGGTCTCTAGAGATCCTTAGCCTTTCCGCGTCGGTGTTGATCTTGGTGGACAAATAAACCTGAGCAGCCCCGTAGAGCTCGTTGTACATTCCATTTTTGATCTGGTCATCGATGATGAGAGTTAGAGTCGATGGAGTTGAGATAAAGAAAGAGTTGATATAAGCGATGATGTAGTTTTGTAGCGGAGGTGGAATTGTTGTATCAAGAAATGGTTTGATCATCATGATGTATCCCGTCAATAATGCGTAGGCCGAGACAATCGGTGCAAGTGAAGGAAGATTTCTAAGAGAAAACATCGTTATGATCTGAAACGCACCGAATTTACCAAAGGCACCCAAAGTAGAAGAGGTTTATAAATACTCTAGAGAGGGAGCTAATCAATTTTTTTTTTTTTTTTCCAATAGGGAGCTAATCATTTATCTTGATGAAAATTGGGGGAACAACCCATATATTGAAAATCTTATTTAGTAAAATTGGATTGTTTTAGTACCTGTGTCATATTAATGTAGATCTTTCTTTATAATTGAGAGGTTGAGAAAATGTTTTAGAATATGTTATTAACTAGAACCAGATTTTTATACCAATTTTAAATATGTAAATATAATATAATGAAAATTGTAATATGAGTATCTCAGACAAAAAAAAATTTCAAGATAATAGACTTAAAGAAAAAAAAATCAAAAGAACAAAATTTAGTAAGTTTTATAAACTTAAAATTTCCTTTACAAAAATTAAGTATTTTCTCATGATAATATAATGGAAAGAAATGCATAACTCTAAATCATGATAAGTATTTCCTTTACAAAAAGTAAATATTTCCTCATAATAAGTATTTCCTTTACAAAAATTCTCACTTTTTTTTGTTTAACAAAATTAGCATTAAATATCCAAAATTTCAAAACAAACTCATAATATTTTATAAAAACTCAAAGGTTGAGAAAATTTTGGATTATTATTATTTTAATTCTATTTTTGTAAGACAATTAGTAAATTGCGGAATTAGAAATTTTGCAGGAAATTATAAAATTATGTTTTAGTGGAAATTAAAGGATAACATATATTTAGAAAAAAATCTAGATTCATTTTTAGGTGGCAATTATTACATTTATTTAAATTTGGCAGTAATATTGATAATAATAAAACAATGGCCTAATTTCTCCCAATGAAACATTTAAGATCATTTATCAAAATAGTTTTTGCTTCTTGGTTCAATGCCATTGTATCAAAGGTTGATGGATGAAGAAGCCTAATATTATTCCACTATAGAGAGTTTGAATTCACATAGAAACTCACTAATTTGGCTTTAGCTCTAATCTCAGCTGCTTCCTTCTCCACATATGGCGGGTAACTATCTAAAACAAATGATATGTATTTTGCTTCACATTTAACCTCTATAAAATCATTCCCATAATAAGTATTGACATTACATGTGGTGAAGAATGAATAATAAGTATATGGTGTTTTGTACATGTTGCGAACAATTGATCCATGATATAATTTATTGTTAAATTCTTTCAAATTCTATCTAAAACCATGAAATTTGGATTTCTGTATTTTTAACTAAAGAAATACTCTCAAATTCTTTAGAATCCTTTAAAATTATTAAAATTCAAATCCACAAACTCTTTTGAATAAGAGTAGATTTTAAAGTATATTTTTTTAATCATTAATTTAATAATAGTGGATGTTAGAAGACTTTTTAAAATTCATGATTGAATAACATGGAATTTGTAAATTTTAAACAAATCAGTCAAAATGTTTAGTTGAATATACCCCCTAAATAAATTGAGAGATATCTTTTTTTTTTTGCAAACAAATTCAAACATATCCAAGTTGGCAAATGTTTGACCTTTAAACAATGACTAGTTTGTTTAAAAAATATTCAATTTGACATTATAATATCATATCTCCCTAAATCTCTCTTTTATCTCCCTAAATCTCTCTTTAGCAAAATATCTCCCTAAATATTTTTGTAAACAATTTATGTAATATTTTTACAAATTAAAAAATATTATATTGAATATGCTCTCAAAATTTCGATTATGATCTTAACAAATTTAGAAAATAATTTTAATCCAAAATCACAAATTTACAAAATAACTAATGATAATAACACCTTTGGTATTTATCACTAAAATCATAATTATTGTTGTGTGAATTTGATTATTTTATATTAGTAAAAAAAAAATTAAGACATTTCTTATTTAGAGAAACTAATTGAATGTTATATGTTAGTAGTTAATATTTACGAAGAATTCAAAGTTTTTGAAAGATGTCCATAGAATAATTATATTTAATTGAAAAACATACAAATTTAAACATAACTTAAATATATTTGATGAATGAACCAAAAAAAAAAAGAGTTGAATACACGAAACTAGAAGAACGATATGAAGTACCAAATCCTTATCGAAACCTCGATTTGTAAGAATCTCTCTCTAGTGAAAACTAGATTGTTCAGGTCTCCTCAATCTTGGATATCCTCTTCGATCATCTTCATCCTCTTAGATTCATCATTATATTTCTCCGACTCTGATCTCTTCCTTTTGAGAACCTTAACCAAACCCTCAAGCGCCACATCAGCATCTTCATTTTTCATTAGTTCCTCGGCGACTTGAGCTGGAGTCAACACTTGTCCATCAATCAAACGTTTGATGTCCGGGTAGAGACGGTGAGTGTCATCATTGTCCTGAGACAAGCCTAAGTAGTTAGATGCCAATGTTTTAAATCCCTCAAAACTGCAATGTCCCAAGTAAATGTGCATATCCATACGGCCTGGTCTGAGCAATGCAGGATCGAGCTTCTCCTTGTTGTTAGTAGTGAATATTACTATGCGTTCATCTCCGCAACTAGACCATAACCCATCAATGCAGTTTAATAGTCCTGATAATGTCAGTGGTGTTGATCCCTAATTCATACAAAACTTCTTTAGGATCCATGTACTAGTTGCAGAAAACAAACTTTATAACATGTAACAATTGTGAAGACCAAACCTGGGGAGCACCATAGGTCGTGGTTGCAGGTTGCAACCTTGTAGGCAAATCCACAGAACAATCTATATCTTCTACAAGAAGAATCGAGCTGTTATTAGTGGCGAGAAGCAACCTCCTCAGATTGGCGTCCCCTTGCACGCTTGCGAGCTGGAGATCATAGATATCAAACTTGAGGTAGTTAGCCATTGCTGCCACTAGACTAGACTTCCCGGTCCCTGGTGGTCCGTACAACAAGTAACCCCTCTTCCAAGCTTTTCCAACTCTCTTGTAGTAATCTTTTCTTTTGATGAACCGATCAAGATCTTCCATCACAGAACGCTTGAGCTTATGCGTCATAGCCATCGTGTCGAATGTGGAAGGGTGCTCGAAGTTGACAGATTCCCAGCGATGAGAATAGCTAGAGTAGGAGTGCATCTTGATGATTCTCGCCTCGTTCTTGATCACCTTTGATTTCCTCTCCACGTAAGGTACATAGGAGTTCACGACCAAGTCTCTGTGTTTCTTGTCGAAGCTTAGCTCGTAGCATTCCGAATTGACGATTTCATTATCTTGTCCACCATCTATAACCGTGCTTGTCTTTTTGCTTCCAGCTAAATACAGCCACTTGAGCTGAATGCCTTTGTAGACATCGGAGACAACCTCTCCTTGGCTGAGGTATAAGTTGACGTTCTTATTGTTAGGGTCTCTAGTCATCCTTAGCTTTGATGCATCGGGGCTTATCTTACTTGAGAGATAAGTTTGAGCCGAAAAATAAAGCTCGTTTTTCCTCCTTATCCCGCTTCCCTCATTCCCCTTCATGTCACTGATGACAAGCGTGAGAGTCGTCGATGAACGAGAAGAGCCGACTAAAGATTTGAGGTAAGAGACAACGAAGTTCTGCACCGGCTGTGGAATTATCGTGTGAATCATTGGTTTGATCATCATGATGGTTCCTGCTAGTGATGCATAGGTAGAGAATAACGATGCAGGAGAAGGGAGATCTCTATAGAACACCATCATTTTTTCGAGTTTAGGATTTGGTCTCCCTTCGATGTTGTTGCGTTTGCGGCTTCTACTCAAATTGAGTTTTTTTTTCTTTTTTGGTTAATGGTTAAATTTCCTATATATTAACAGAGAATCACTCTTCCTCACAGATCTCCTATACTTTTTTTTAATAAATGCTCTTACTTTTTTTTTTTAATAAATGTTCATACTTTTTTTTTAACATCTTACTTTACTTTATTAAAATTGAAACAGAGATTACATAGTTATTATTCTAGGACATACAAATCTAACAAAGAGACGATTAAAGATTAAAAGTTAAGAAGAAGAAAACACCATCGAAAAAGTGAAATAAACGCAGCTGTTCTTTGTAAGCTTTACAAACTAATAGATAATCAAATCTATTATTTTCCTTATTCGTCTTCTTCCTTACATGATTATCTTGTTTGGCTATCGTTCTTCTGACGAAACTCCAATAAACGTCGCATCGCTTCCCAACAACACATCTCCAGCAAACGGGAGATGACATGTTTTTTTGTTATAGCTAATGCCCATAAATGATGAAATGTTGAATATCATCTTCTGAATCTCGTTCCATGCTGACATCCCCAAAAGCACCCATATAAAAATTTGTTAAAGTCTATTCGTAAAATCAAAGACAATCTGATCTCTCGCCACCATATCCTTAGAGCAAGATTATCGGTGGTCTCTTATTTGTGGGTTGTTTAAACACTGTTTGGTTATTTTATGAATTAATTGTGTTTTGTTTTGAATATAAGAACCCATGATTTCTTAGTTAAAATTTTCTTCTCCAATGGTAGGTTCTAATTTTGGGTATCTTATTTTTGAAAATAATTTTTTTTTGAAATTTAAAATTTTTAAATAGAATAGAAGTGGTATAAATGTGTAAACATTTAAGATTTTATAAAAATAGAAGATATTGCATTTAATTAATTTTCAAACATACAAAACATAATAAAAACATTAATACATATTACAATAGAAGTGCAATTCATAAATGGGGAAAATGATTAATGTAATATTGATTTGTGCCAAATTTTTAGGTTCTGTTTCTAAACAAGCTGTGTTTTGGTTGAGTGTGTTTTTAAAACAGTAAAGAATGGGAGAACAGACCCAATTTGTTGGTCTTGTACCAGAAATTTGGGTGTGACCATTCTCCACCATTCTCCAGCAATGATTATATCGTTTATCTTTGTTCCATATAACAACGGGAGTGATAGCAGTCCCATATCGTTATTCCTAAGACAAACAAGAGGTGATTAAGAGTTTTTACACAGCATAAAAGTTTAATGCATCTTCTGATTGATCATCACCATCAAGCTGATGGAAAGGTTTAGTATTGCTTTCGACACTAGTCTTCTTCCTCAATCTGCTTGCTACTGAACCACCTTTCCCTCTAATATACACACGACAACCAGTAGTTGCTTCTACTCGCTTCAATGAGTTCCCTCTAGGAATCAGAAGCCTTCCCGCAAAATTGAACTAACAACCAAAAGCAGAAGAACGCTTATTCACCTGATTTCCATTGTCTCAAAGATATAAAATTTGGTCTGTTTCTCCCTATGAACAGACCGTGGAACAAAGGTCTTGTGTCTGCAGTGGTTAGCGTGGACAGTGCTGAGACATGACCGTCAACGCTGGCTTTGTCTTCCACTTCCATAGCATCTGAAGAAGCTTCTTCTTTGTGTTTCAGCTTTGATACATGTTGCCTCTGATGTTTCTCTCTTCGCTTCTTTGAGAGTTGGGTTCTCTTGAAGCAGATACAAGTTCTGTTGTAAAACATTCCACAAAAGCAGATACATTTATACATGCTAGTCATGTAAAAGTTTCTTTCATTAAGAATCCAAAGCACAACCATGCTACTTAAACCACCAATGCCGCCTCTCTATGACTTCAGAATTAAAACCGAGAATGCTAATAAGTTCTGTTTCAATCAATTCTACATGCACAATCATGAGTTCTTGACACACAAACCTCAGATTCACCAATGTTTAATGTGACACATAAATCACCAATATTACTTCTCTTTGCCTCCAGATTCAAAACAGAGAAGATGCTAGCTAGTTCTGTTTCAATCGATTCTATAACAACAGATACTTTAACACCATCTTTAAAACAAAACATGTCACATAAACCAACAATGCAACGTCTTTAACCTCAGATTCACAAAAGAAAAAGATGAAGAGAGAAGGAATCATACGATGGAACAAACGCTTAGCAAGAGTATCATTAGGCATGAACTCTGAAACAAGAAGCCTTTCATCTTCATCGAAACAGTATCCCAACAACTTGACGAGTCTCTTGTGCTTTAGCTCCGCAGCGTCTTGTGCTTTAGCTCCG
This sequence comes from Camelina sativa, assembly GCF_030686135.1. Lineage (NCBI taxonomy): Eukaryota > Viridiplantae > Streptophyta > Magnoliopsida > Brassicales > Brassicaceae > Camelina > Camelina sativa. The sequence continues at coordinate 3,820,398 of NC_141887.1, forward strand.
CAGCGTCTTGTGCCTCTACCTGAAAAAGATGGGATAAACAGAATCAAACCCATCCGAAGAGATCAATGGCGACAGTTGTTAGAAGTTTTTGAAGTGTATTGTGTACCTCAAAGTCTAATCTCTAAACTTTAACTAAACACTAATTTACACAATTAGAAATAGAAACGTACCATGAGAAAAACTATTGTAGATTCAAATCTCCGAATTGGTGAAAGAAATGCTTCGATTTGGTGAAGGAGACTCAACGTTTTCAATGAACCGACTCGCCGATTAGCTGAACCATAGTCCACGTTGAGACTCAGCCACGATGGAGATGTTGCTAAAACGCTCGATAACCTCATATAACGATTCGATCTCGTCCGATTATCGTTCCGATTGTCGTTCTTCGCAGATTTTCGCGAAAGAGAGGGAGAGAAGAAGAAGAAGAAAAATAAGGAAAATAAATTTGGGTATTTTGTTCGACCAATACAATGTTGACACGTATCGTCTCTTAGATCAGAAATGGGTATACTATATAAGGGGTTCTCTTAGATTTTTCCTTTTGTTCTGATTTATTTTTTTCCACCAAATTGCTAAGAACTCCCCTATAAACTTGCCGATGGGGAAGGTCTTAGGCAATGTCTCGAACCGGGGCTATGAACCGATGTCTGCATTAAGAATCTCTTCCATTCGCTTTTATTGTCAATCCAAATCCAAATGATACCAGGATCAATATCCAAATTACATCTACATACCATTTGGCGGAGGGAAACGACAACTGCCGAAAATGCCACTTCATTCTTAGGCCAATGATGTCTAATTGGCTTCAAGAAGAAGATGAAACATAATTGAAGACGAAACACCGGCAACAACACAATTGTGATCGCCGGAAAAACGTTCTACAAGAGAGATGGATGGCTACGAATAGCCAACCGAAACGCATAATTATGGAAGAGAGAGATTTCGGTCTACTGAGCCCGCAAGACCTTCGACGGTTGTGCCGAAACTGAGGAATTTGGTCCATCTTCAAGGCCACTGATGGTGGCTCTGCAACATGACTCTCTGAAATCGAACCCAGTTTTATATGATTAGGGGAATAGATCTGAGGCAGACTGCATGGATTTAATTGTCGGTGAAACCCATCTCGTTTCATCGGAAATCTTGGAAACTTTTTCATGAATTAAAGAAGATGGATTTGAGGGTCTCTGGATTTAAATGAATTTTATGTAAAGAGAAGAAACTCCAAACGAAATATGAATTGGAATTATGGTCGACGCCAAAGGTGATGCCGGCCAGAAAAAAATTAACGAAACGGTTGCGTTCAAAGTATTGCCTTTTTCGTCGCACTAAGAGAGAAGAGCCTGAAATGTAATTTTCCTTACTTTTTATTATTATTTACATAAATATATTATTAAAATATATGAGACAATGTTTATTTCTATTAATTTTATAAAATTAAAGATTTAATCAACTATTAAAATCCAAAAATGTATTTAATTATCACTTTCACAATCTATTTAATTATGAAAATTAAATTACATTTCACAAAAATTATAAACCATTTATTTAACTTTTTGAAATACTAAACTTAGTGTCCTGTTTTGAAAAAGTCTATGACTATTCAACTATATTTAAAATAATAATTAAATGAATTATCACAATAATCATAAAAATAAATTACATACCACAAACAATTTAAACTTATTCATCTATTTAAATTTTTAAAGGCAAAACTTATTCTCCTTTTAAAAAAAATCTGATAACTATTCATGTATATTAAAAATTAATTATCACAATATAATCTTAAAAATAAATAACATCTAGCAAACTATTTTAAATCTATTCACCAATTAAACTTTTGAACAACAAAACTTCATCTCCTATTTAAAATTTTCAATAATTTTTTTAATATATGTGACTCAGAATCTTAACATGGTATGTGTTATTTAATTTTTTGAAAATCCTAGACAATCATTTATTTCTATAAGTTTCCACCAGAGCTACACTTTTTAATTATTTACCACTTTTTATACATTTTTCTCATTGCATTTTTACACTTAGGATTAGTTTAAATTAAATTGATTGGTCTAAAAAATATTACTTTATCTATTTAGTGACATAGTCATGTAGATAATAATGTGAAACATAAAAAATGTGAATTTGATTTTAGAAACACAAAAAATGACATCAAAACTTTCTCCACAACGTTGAAATTCTTTTTCACGTTTAAATATTTCACGGATGAAACATATTTTTACACAAAATAAACGCAAACTTGAATAAACGAAAAAAAAATTACTTACAAATTTTGTTATTTAGGTATGAATTTAGGTATTATTCTCAAATTCTTATGAATTTAGGTATTATTATCCGGACTTACAAAAAATAAGTATCTAATTTGATCTAAAATTATAAAATTGCCCCTCTTCTCTCTCATGATTCTCTCTTCTCTCACGATTTTCTCTCTGTTTTCTCAGCTAATTTTTCCCCCGTGACTTAAATCTGTGATTTGGAAGATGAATATTTTTGGATCTGTGAGAGATTAAAGTAACTCCCAGTTTATACACGCTGGCCGCCGCCCATTCCAATGGATAAAAAACCCATCCAATTATTTCTATCTCATAGTTTCTTGTTTGGTTTATGGAAAATTAAAGAAGTTTGATTGATCAATGTTTATGATTGAGCCTTCGGGTTCACTAGATAGTATCTCCTTAAGGTTTAGTTTTCTTTAACCAAAAAGAAATAGATTAAATCAATTGGTTTGGAGATGGTGTTGGGGCGTTTGTATCTCGAAGGCTAAAATTTCTTGTGTCAAAGTGACAGAGATAGTGTTAATGGAGCATGTGCCATGGTTTTGAAGGTCATGGTTGGAAGAAGAAACAAGGATTTTGATCGGCGGCAGTCGGAAGAAAAAATGGTTATTGTTTGTCTGGTGAAGAGAACGAATGAGAAGATACAGAAGGGCAAAAACAAAATTGTCTTTGACACAAAAAGTCTAAAATCGAGAGTCCGGACTAGAGTACCCAATCTCAAATATTTAACCCACAAAAGCCCTATTTTAATAAATATTCCTACAAAAGAAAGTTCTTAAAACACTCACTCAGAAATTTCCAAACTTTTTTAGTTGTAATTAGCCTCTTACGTCTATTTTTGTTTCCTCATAATCTTCGTTGAACTAATGGAATATGTAACACACGCACGATTAGGTCCAAAACAGAACAAGTTTCTTAAGTCTTTTGCTGTTCTTCCTCGGAGAACCCTCTGTATCACGCCTTATTCTCATCTCTTCCATCTCCAATCTACTCTCTTTCTTCTTCATCGCCAACGAATTCGATTCCTCAGATTTTAGTCCTTCCATCTCCAATCTACTCTCTTTCTTCTTCATCGCCAACGGATTCAATTCCTCAGATGTTAGTCTCACTTTCTCTAAAACATTCATAAGTTATGCAAAATATTTTTAATTTTTTTTTGGTAGGAAAATATTTTTATTTCTTTACTATGCAATTACATAACCTTAATTTTTAACTTATAAATATATTTTGAATCAATTATGTCGTATAACGTGCATTAGCAATTAGATTTATCCCAATTTTTTTTTTCTTTTACACAAAGAAAGAGGAAAATAAAGATAAAAAAACTGAGATTGAAATATCAAAATACTTGATATTTAAAAACTAAAACTAAACCCTATTTAAGTCTCAGTTTTTTAGAAATCTCTTCTTCTTTTACATCGACTTTCTCGTCGGCGGCGGTAAATCATGATTCTCAAGTTGATCAAATCGGTGGTTCAAGCAATAACTCGTCCGATACAATACTTGTTAATCTCCTACTCCGGTATCTTGTCGGCTTACCTTCGCTGACTGGTATAAAGGATCATCAAGTCACGGTTATCATCGAGGAAAAGACGGATGCTGGGACGCAAAACGTACTCCATGACGCCACTCGGGCATATCTTTTCAGTAAAATCAGAGTCGACTTGGTCAAGTTTTACGTCGGTGAATGTATGTTCGACGACATATACCAAGGGGTCGAGCTCAAGTGGAGGATTTTCGTTGATAACAAAAATACTGGAAATATCAATAAGCAGTGCTTCGAGCTGAGATTTGACGAAAAGCACAGAGATTTGGTTTTCGACTCTTACATACCTTTTGTGGAGAGCCAGGCCAAGAGCAGGAAGAGAATCCTCGAGATGCACACATACTCTCTTTGCTCTGAGACTCTTGGGCAATCAAGAGCCTCAATCACCATTCAACCTTTGAAACGATTGTTATGAAGGAAGGGCTCAAGCGTGACCTCATCGATGATCTTGACCGGTTCATCAGCAAGGAAGATTTCTACAAAAGAGACCGGCGACGGCGGCACTGGGTGAGATTTCACTTGTTGCATGGGCAACCAGGGACCGGAAAGACTAGTCTTGTTGCTGCTATGGCTAAATATCTTAACTTCGATGTCTATAAACTAACCCTCCCTCTAGGGTTGAAAACTGACTTCGACCCGAGGAGACTTATCTCCAGAGCCAAGGACAGCTCGATTCTCCTCGTAGAGGATATAGACGGCTCCCTCGAGGTCTGTTCTCCTTTTCTTGATTTCTTTTCAAAATTATATTTATTGCTTTCTTTAACAAGCTTCTTGTGCTTGATTAGTGTTCCAAATTACACACATCTCTTTAGACCATACCCCTCCCAAAAAGTTACATTTTAAAATTCGCAAAGTGTGTAATTTTAAGGTTATGTTTTTTTTTCTTTTCTTTTACAAAGACTGTTCCAAAACAAATTTATTTATTGATATCAATTTTAACCCATTCCCGCAATTTAATTTGAAAGTGATATAAGCCCCCTTTCAAAAAGAGAGAATATTTACAAACTAATTACCATTGTTTTACCTTTTTGTTGTTGTTGTGTGTGTGTATGATCAACAGGGATCGAATGTGGAATTATCGCAACTGTTAGGTTGCTTATCTCGGGTTTATGGCCATACACGCGTTGTAATATTCACGACAAACAACAAGGAGAGTCTTGACCCAACATTGCTATGTTGTATGGATATGAAGATTGACATGGGACATTGCTGTTTTGAGGGGTTCAAAACGTTGGCGTCTAACTACTTGGGCCTCTCTCATGACAATGATTGCCCACACCCTCTTTACCCGGATATCAAACGTTTAATTGATGGACAAGCTGTGACACCAGGTCAAGTCGCAGAGGAGCTAATGAAGAGCCTAGACGTTGATATCGCCCTCCAAGGTTTGGTGAGGACTTTGGAGATGAAGAGTAGTTTAATATCAAGTAAGATTGACGAAGATGACAAAATACTTGTGAGGTTGTGAGTATATTTCCTTAAGGAGTATTCGAAAGTTTTGCTAGTCTTGAGCATGTTGATTAACAACTAGTTTATTTTAAACATCGATTAAAAATATTTACTGACACGCTTGTGTTATTAAGCATGTTGAAGTCTCTCTGTTTTTCTCTATGTGGTTTACAGAGCCACAAATGTTTCTTAAAATAATGTTCAATATGTGACATTATAATATTAAAATGAAAATTATAAAGATAAATTAAAATTGATAAGAAAGTGTCATGATAATTTTGTCCTGTCCCCATGTATGGCTTTCAAAACCGTATATCAAAATAAATTAAATTCAAGTGCAAAACTAACTTCATCAGTTCTTATTGCAAGTGTCTTCATCATCTTCTCACAGGCTCAAATCTTCAAAAACTGTGACCTCTTCCAGAAAACCCTCTTCCAGGAAACCCTCCTCTTCCAGAAAACCCTCTTCCAGGGAACCCTGGGAATCCACGCCTAACAGTCGGCCTCGAGATCCACTCGGGAGCCACATCATCATCTTCACTATCAATTAGTTCCTCCCCATCCTCAACTTGAGCCGGAGTATCCACTTTCATTGTATCCTCATCGTCGGCTATACTTTTCTCTCCCTCTTCAAGTTTCTTCATCTTCTTCACAGATTTATCATCGTCACAATTCTCTAGCTCTGACCTCTTTCTCTTGAGAATCTTTACCAAACCATCAAGGGCCGCATCAGCACCTTCACTTCTCATTAGTTCCTCAGCGACTTGAGCAGGAGTCAACACTTGTCCTTCAATCAAGTGCTTGATATCCGGATAGAGATGGTGAGTGTCACCATTTTCCTTAGAAGACAGGCCTAAATAGTTAGACGCCAATGTCTTAAATCCCTCAAAACTACAATGTCCCATGTAAATGTGCATATCCATACGGCCTGGTCTGAGCAATGCTGGATCGAGTTTCTCCTTGTTGTTCGTCGTGAATACTATTATGCGTTCATTTCCACAACTCGACCATAACCCGTCAATGCAATTCAAAAGTCCTGATAACGTCAATGGTGCTGATACCTATTCACACATAAAAAAAGTATAGGTACGACCCATGTATCGTTTGCAAGAAACAGAATGATTCAAAAACTCATATTAAAATCATCTTGAAGACCAACCTTGGAAGCACATAACGTTTTTTTGGACTTTTGGGTTGTTTTGGTTACAGGTTGCAATCTTGTAGGCAAATCCACGGAACAGTCAATATCTTCTACAAGAAGAATCGAGCTGTTCTTAGAGCCGAGAAGCAATGTCCTTAGCTCGGCGTCTCCCTTCACGCTTGCAAGCTGGAGATCATAAATATCGAACTTGAGGTAGTTAGCCATAGCGGCCACTAAACTAGTCTTCCCGGTCCCTGGTGGACCGTATAGCAAGTAACCCCTCTTCCAAGCCTTTCCAACTCTTTTGTAATAATCTTTTCTTCGGACGAACTTGTCAAGATCTTCCATCACAGAGCGCTTGAGATCTTCGTTCATAGCCATCGTGTCGAAGGTTGAAGGGTGCTCCAAGTTCACGGATTTCCATGCCATTTGCAAGTTGGAATGCATCTTGAGGATTCTGCGCTTGCTCTTAACTACCATTGCCTTGCTCTCCACGTAAGGTATATAGGATTTCACCACCAAATCTCTGTGTTTCTTGTCAAAGCTCAGCTCAAAATATTCCCGATTGAAGTTTCCATGATAGCGTTCCCCATACTCATCAACCATAGAATTCTTCTTGTCGTTAGCAAAAAACCTCCACTTAAGCTTAACGCCATTGTAGACATCGGGGACAACCTCTCCGTCACTGAGGTAAAATTTGACCTCCTTCTGCGTAGGGTCTCTAGCTATATTTAGCCTGGACGAATTTGGACTTATCTTGGTGGATAGATAAGCCTCAGCAGCGTAGTAAAGCTCGTCGTGAATATGCACCGCTGACAATTGATCGATGGTAAGCGTGAGAGTCGTCGATGAACGAGAGCCAACCAAGGACTTGAGATAAGAGACGACGAAGTTTTGAACTGGACGTGGAATGATTGTGTTAATCATTGGCTTGATTATCGTGATGTATCCCATCATTGATGCGTAACTAGAGACCATTGATGATGCCGGAGAAGGGATATCTCTAGAGAACACCATCGTTTTTTAGATTAGGGTTTGGTCTCTCCTTTTCAATATGTTGTTGCGTCTGAAGCTTTTAGTTAGATTAATTTTTGTTAGTTTATATATTGTATTGGGAGATAGTTTTCCTTTAATTTTTCTTTTTTTATATTTTTTTCCTTTTTTTCTGGTTGAGTATTTTTCTTTTTTCCTTTGTGATAATATAACGATAGAATATTTCCTTTTAATATAAGGTAAAATCTCTATAAATAAATATCTTATAAAACATAAATTAATAATTTTTCTAGTATGGATCTATTTTTCATTGGATATTTTTTAGTTCAAACTATATTAGGCGTAACTTGTAGATCTCTATAGATAATTGATATGGAATGAGTGGACACGTGATGATTAAAATTATATTCAACGGCAACGATTAGAAGTTTTGAATCTTCTGCTTCATTAATTGCGAATTTGTAAAAGTTTTTGTAACGTTTTAGATTCTCTCTAGGTTTGTTGGTGATTCATCTCTGTGAAGAGTCTTCTTCTTCTCAAGGTGGATCCAAGTCTTCCTTGTTTTACGAACATTGGAGTCTCATCTTGTAATCCGATCGCTGTGATTGTTCGATATTGATCAGTTGTGAAATTGTGGTTTGATTCTTATCAATAATTATAGCCATATTAGTTTGAGAATATTACTTATCAAAAAAATATAAATTTAAATATAACCTTAGAATGTTTGATGGATGAACCAAGAAAATAGAATTGAAAACCCAAAACCAGAAACTCTAAAAACTATATGAAGTACCAAAATCCTTACTGTAATCACTCAACTCTAGATTGTTCAGGTCTCCTCAATGTTAGATTATCCTCTTCTCCCTCTTCGAGCATCTTCCTCTTCTTAGATTCATCATCACATTTCTCCGACTCTGATCTTTTCCTTTTGAGAACCTTAACCAAACCCTCAAGCGCCACATCAGCATCCTCATTTTTCATTAGTTCCTCGGCGACTTGAGCTGGAGTCAACACTTCTCCATCAATCAAACGTTTGATGTCCGGGTAGAGACGGTGAGTGTCACCATTGTCCTGAGACAAGCCTAAGTAGTTAGATGCCAATGTTTCAAATCCCTCAAAACTGCAATGTCCCAAGTAAATGTGCATATCCATACGGCCTGGTCTGAGCAATGCAGGATCGAGCTTCTCCTTGTTATTAGTCGTAAATATTACTATGCGTTCATCTCCGCAACTAGACCATAACCCATCAATGCAGTTTAAAAGTCCTGATAATGTTAGTGGTGTTGATCCCTATTCATACAAAAATTATTTAGGATCCATGCATGTATTACTAGCACAAAATAGATTACATAACATAAAACCATTAAGTGAAGACCAAACCTCGGGAGCACCATAGGTCGTGGTTGCTGGTTGCAACCTTGTGGGTAAATCCACAGAACAATCTATATCTTCGACAAGAAGAATCGAGCTGTTTTTAGTGGCGAGAAGTAAGTTCCTCAGACTGGCGTCCCCTTTCACGCTTGCGAGCTGGAGATCATAGATATCAAACTTGAGGTAGTTAGCCATTGCTGCCACTAGACTAGACTTCCCGGTCCCCGGTGGCCCGTACAACAAGTAACCCCTCTTCCAAGCTTTTCCAACTCTCTTGTAGTAATCTTTTCTTTTGATGAACCGATCAAGATCTTCCATCACAGAACGCTTGAGCTTATGCGTCATAGCCATTGTGTCGAATGTGGAAGGGTGCTCGAAGTTGACAGATTGCCAGCTATAAGAATAGAGAGAGTAGGAGTGCATCTTGATGATTCTCCTCTTGTTCTTGATCACATCTGCTTTCTTTTCCACGTAAGGTACATAGGAGTTCACGACCAAGTCTTTGTATTTCTTGTCGAAGCTAAGCTCGAAGCATTCCCAATTGACGGTTTCCTCATCTACTCCTCCATCTATAACCGTGCTTTTCTTGTTGCTTCCAGCTAAATACCGCCACTTGAGCTCAATGCCTTTGTAGACATCGGAGACAACCTCTCCTTCGCTGGGGTATAATTAAGTTGACGTTCTTGTTGTTAGGGTCTCTAGTCATCCTTAGCTTTGATGCATCCGGGCTTATCTTGCTTGAGAGATAAGCTTGAGCCGCATAATAAAGCTCGTTTTGCCTGCTCATCCCGTTTCTCTCAGTCTTGTTCATATCCATGATGACAAGCGTGAGAGTCGATGAACGAGAGCCGACTAAAGATTTGATGTAAGAGACAACGAAGTTATGCACCGGTTGTGGAATTATCGTGTGAATCATTGGTTTGATCATCATTACGGTTCCCGCTAGTGATGCATAGGTAGAAAATATCGATGCAGGAGTAGGGAGATCTCCAGAGAACACCATCGTTTCCGACTTTAGGGTTTGGTCTCCGTTCAATATAATGTGCGTTTGCGGCTTTTGGTTAAATTGAGTTTATATATAAACTGTAATTGTATTGTGATATTAAAAAAGAAAAAAATTCTAATTCTTTTATTTTTTAATAAGTATTTTTCCTTCTATTTTCCGAACAAAAGATATAAACAATTTCCTTTTTTTTCTTGTATATATATATATATATATGTTTCGCCTACATATATATCTAATTTCATTAAATATATAGTCCGTTTAGAATATTAATTACCACATATAAATAAATTAAAGAAATAAAGTAAGATATTAAAAGATTTGCTCTTCTCAAAGTCCGTGTAACAACTAAGAAGATATTAAAAGATATTAAAAGATTTACTCTATATATTTTTCTTATATTTTGGTTCGTCCTTTGTATATTGATAGTGTGTTGTATGACATTTTTGGTAAAGTACCTCCAAAGACTATCTGAATAGTTTTTTTTATTTATGGAGGGGTCCAAAACTAATCCTTGGGGAGAGGGTATCTGGTCCCCAAACTTTTAAATAGACCGTCGTAAGCAATAAGTTCATATCCATGTGGCCAAAAGGGTAAAGCTAGCAATTTTGCGATAACCAACATGGCGACTCTTCCTTCCAAGCTAGAACCACTAGCCCACAACGTGATGGTTGACTATCTCAATAGTTTTCTTAAAGAAAAATAAAGTTTCATATTTCATAATGCGTCTTACATTAATGGTTCACATGCAACCCTACAAAATAAACATATTAGAAATTTCTGAAGAAAAACACTCAACTTATATCATCATCTCAGAGAATTCCAAACTTTTGAAACTTAACTTAGATTTGTAATTAGCCTCTTACGTCTACTTTTTTTTGTTCCCTCGTAATCTCATTTGAACTAATGGATCATGTAACTAACACACGTACGATTAGGTCCAAAACAGAACAAGTTTCTTAATTCTTTTGCTGCTCTTCCTCGGAGAACCCTCTGTATCACGACGCCTTATGCTCATCTCTTCCATCTCCATTCTATTCTCTTTCTTCTTCATCATCACCGGATTCGACTCCTCGGATTTTAACCGCATTTTCTCTAAAACATTCACCAAACCCTCAAGAGCCACGTCAGCATCCTCGCTCTTCATCAGCTCCTCTGCCACTTGCGCCGGCGTGATTACCTCCCCGTCGATCAAACGCTCAATCTCCGGATAGAGACGGTGTGGCATTGTGGCATCGTTCAAACCCAAGTAGTTGGAGGCTAAAGTCTTGAATCCTTGGAAAGAGCAATGTCCCATGTAAATGTGCATATCCATACGACCCGGACGTAGCAATGCCGGGTCAAGCCTATCTTTATGGTTTGTTGTGAATATTATAATCCGCTCGTCTCCACAGCTTGACCATAGTCCGTCTATGAAATTCAACAGCCCCGACAACGTCAATGGTCCCTAAACACACATTGTCATAGAAAACCCAAAAAAAACAAAAAAAAACCATTTAATTATACTCAAGTGATATGGATCACTAATCAGATTTAATTAGTCTTGTTACACTATTCAGTTTGGTATAGGAAACAAAAACTATTGGTTTATATATAAAATTTGGTTGGTGCTGATTTTGGTATGGTTCAATTTGGTTAAAAATAAAATGCCCAATCATATACCAAAACCAATTATAGTAGAAACGAGAAATCTAACCTGAGACTCGCCACGGTTCTTGCCATCAACCGGCTGCTCCACTCTGTTGGGCAAATCCACTGCGCAATCGATATCTTCTATGACAAGAATGGAGCGGTTACGTGTGGCTAGTAAAAGCCTCCTTAGATCAGAGTCACGCATCACACTGGCTAGCTGAAGATCATAAACATCAAACTTTAGGTAGTTAGCCATGGCTGCGACAAGACTAGACTTCCCTGTTCCGGGTGGTCCGTACAGCAAGTAACCCCTCTTCCAAGCTTTCCCTACTCTCTTGTAAAACTCTTTCCTTCTTATGAACCGATCAAGATCCTCGATGACGTCACGCTTGAGGTCATCTTCCATAGCCATTGTCTCAAAGGTGGAAGGATGCTCGAGAATAACTGATTCCCATCTAAGGCTGTTGAGAGAATGCAGCATCAAGATTCTCCTCTCGTCTCTAATCTCTTTAGCTTTACTCTCGATGTAAGGAACGTAAGAGGTCAAGATCAAATCTTTATGTTTCTTGTCGAAGCTTAGCTCAAAGTACTCGCTTTTACCGTCATCATCCATACCGCCTCTTCTTCCTCCTCCTCCTACTCCTCCTACGCCACCACCTTTCTTGTCTCCGCCGTCGGTTACAAACCTCCATACTAGCTCCACGTCTTGGTACACATCGTTAACTATTTCTCCATCACTGAGATACAAATTGACATGTTTATCCTTATGACCTTTACTGATCCTGAGCCTGACTGCGTCGGGACTGATCTTGGTGGAGAGATAAGTCTGAGCGGCTCGGTAGATCTCGTTGTTCATACCCATGTTGTCGTCGTCGATGGTTAGAGTCAGAGTGGTGGAAGAAGAACGGAAGAACAGAGACCGGAGATTCCTGTAAATGAATTCTTGGATCGGAGCAGGGATTAGCTCGTGAGCCATTGATCGTATCATCATCATGTAACCTGCCATTGATGCGTAAGCTGTGAAAACCGATGTAGGTGAAGGAAGATCTTTTGAGAAAATCATCGTATCTCTCTGTTTTTTTTTTCTCTGTTTTTGCTCACTGTGTGTGTTACTTTGAAGATGGAGAGAGTGAAAGCGAGAGAGGGTGAAAGAGATATATAAAGAAGAAGCTTAAGAAAGAAGGTTTCATGTGGGGTTAATTATCTTGCTGTCTTTATTCAATGGATGTGTGTATTTTTTCCACAATATTATTAAAAAAAATTGAGAATTGGGAAAAGTAAGTAATAAGATGACAAAAGAAACTCATGGAAAATTTCCACGTCTCTTTCCACGAAGAGCATGTCCATCCATTTTCTATTTTTATCTCATATGAACAGTGCTATTTTTTAAATATTCATCGCTTGCATCATGATCATTCAAAATCGCAAACGAAGTACAAGTTGCTTATTTGTACTTCTCGATAATATATCCATAACACAAAAAAATGAGCATGATATGTGGTAAAGATATAAATCCATTACTTAGCCAATTGGCATAGTCTGTGACTTTTTTACATAGATACAACGTCGTATACTACTTATGTTATTATTGGAAACGTTTATAGCTTGACAGGGAAAAAAAAAAAAAAACAAATTGTTTTGATTATACAAGTTTTTGGATTTTGTTTGTTGAAGGTGGAAGATGACTTGGACAATATACACTTACGTAACATAGTCATTATATACTCAAAAACTAGTTTGATTTTTTCTAAAGCTCGATTACCAAAATAATGTTTGCTGTCTTTTTAACAATTTCTTCAAGAGCAAAACCTATTACACGGACACTTTTATCTTCCAAAACAGTTTGGGAAGTTTTAGTAGATGTGTTTTTATGTTAATAACTGCGTATGCCATATAGTACAGTAACTATTTATGGTTACAATATAAACTTGGGTTTTTAGTATAGTAATTAATTCCTTAGTATTATTAAAGATATTTAATGATTGACCCATAAAAGACCAAAACCAAAGAAAAAAAGATTCCGCTAGATTGTCGCGACGTGGCATGTGGGGGGGCCAATGCAATTGCGTGTAGTAATCCAACAAGTGCAGAATGTGAAAAGGAGAAAGTACGTGTCAGAGTATCATTGGATGATTCGACTCATAACCCAAGAAAAAAATATCAAAATTAATAAGTGTACTATGAGTCATGGATTCATATAGTTTCGTTCATTTTGGACCGTGGCTTGATATTAATAGATCAAGTTACTTTATTCATGAATATTCAAACCACGCAAGCTCTGCATCGTACGTACACCAATACTTCAAAAGTGAATTTAACAATACAGTTTTTTATCCAAATATAAAATAGTAAAGTAACTTTTTTTTTTTTCTAGTCGAAAAAACGTCCCTATCTTCTTTCTTTTTTGTTAAAAGCGCGGACTAAAAAAAATTTCATAAACGATCACGACTTGAGTATGAAAAACTCAAAAAAGTTTGCACCAATTGTTGTCGCTTCAATCACGACTTGGCTCACTGTCCGTATCTTGCTCCTCCGGTTTTTGATGATGACTACCTCGATGTTCCTCAGGCTCCTGGTCAGGATGAAGAAGGGATCTCCTCTCACAACAGCTGTAATGAAGACATTAAATCAGATCAGAGCTCTGCAATTTCCTCGTACTCCCCTATCTCACAGCCGCCGAGACCCGCTACTCCTGCGCCCAATCTGGAAGAGTTTTTTGCTGCTAATCCCCTCCAATGTTTTCCGTCTTCAAGTTCTACCTCCATCAAAGTCTCATCAGATCCTCTGTTTTTTACAGTTGGAAAACCTAAAGGAAAATATGAAATTGGGGAGAGCTCGAAAAGGAAAAAAGGGAAACAGATGCACATGGAGACTGATAGGAACACTCGTCAATGCAGAAAGGATCCAGGACTGAGGTTCTATCCGGTTTGACCATGAACCTCCAGGAAAGATGAATAGCAAGTCAGGAATCTCAGAAGCTAATCGACTTTCATTTCTGAGACTCCTCTTTCTGATTTAGGCTTTTTGTAGGTTGTTTCTTTCGTTAGTTTTACTTTAGCTTGACAATGGATGCTGGCACACCTCTTGGTGCCTTGGCTCTGGTTATTTTGATGAAGGATATAGGTCGTGGAAGAAATTCACTAAGACCTTGATGACTGTTTTTTGAAGATGATGTGGTGAAGTATAAGGCTCTGTCATTCCCCCCTGCTTATGAAGTATGCTTTAAGACTGGCTGCAATGACTTTCATTGATTAGATAGTCTTAATGAGAGAGTGATGAAGACAGACTTATTTCACTATCATCTACCTAATCTTGGTAGCTATGTTGTAGAATGTTTGTTATGCGTCCAAGTTTGCTGTAATAATTTGTCTCTCCAACTTGGTTTCTTCACTGATGGATGTAACAGTATAAGATCATATATAAGATGAACTTTTTGGAAAAAAAAAAAACGATCAATTGAGTTTCTCTTGTCTCATTTTCAAGCTGCTTACAAAAAAATATAATAGAATCAATAATCTTGAATCTTATCTGGTGTGGTCATGTGATGCACATTTTGAAAATAACAGAATTAAGATTTTGATTGGTATCATGAGATATGGTCGAAGGACAGAAGTACCACTCTACGGTTCCATAGTTATGAACGATCATTATAAAAACATTTGTCTTTTGATATATACGTTTTCGTTATAATTTGTATATTATCGTTTACAAAAAGGTTTACAAGCTAGGCTATATAACGTACCATTATGATTTCGTTCTAATTTAACTCTATACGGCCTCATTTAACTATTTTGGTTATTAACACTCTACGTATTTTTTTTTTTGACAATTCTTGGGTTCACCCCTAACTACTTTTTATTCACCCTCTTTTAGTTAAAGAAACAAATTTTTGATTAAGCAAACAAATTCTGTATATCAATTAATTTTAAATTTATTAATTCTAAACATTATATTATAGTTTTAAATTATAACATCTAAACCCAAATCACTCTTTTTGTAAACCCAAATTAAAATATAATTTTCTTTAATTGTAAAATCTAAACCCTAACCACTATTTTATAAACCTAAACCGATATATAATTTTGCTTAATTTAAAAATCTAAACCCTAATCACTCTTTTGTAAACTCAAACCAACATATAATTTTACTTAATTTTAAAATCTAAACCCTAACCACTCTTTTGTAAACCCAAACCGACATATAATTTTGCTTAATTTTAAAATCTAAACCCTAACCACTCTTTTGTAAACTAAAACCGATATATAATTTCGTTTAATTGTAAAATCTAAACCCTAAACTCTAACCACTCTTTTGTAAACCCAAACCGACATATAATTTTGTTTAATTGTAAAATCTAAACCTTAAACTCTAACCACTCTTTTGTAAACCCAAGCCGACATATAATTTCATTTAATTGTAAAATGTATACCCTAAACTCTAACCACTCTTTTGTAAACCCAAAACGGCATATAATTTTGTTTAATTGTAAAAACTAAACCCTAACCATTTTTTTTGTAAACCCAAACCGACATATGATTTCGTTTAATTGTAAAATCTAAACTCTAATCGTTATTTTATAAACTTAAACCAACATCATTTCCCTAATAAAAAATCTACAAAATTGGTTTCTTTAACTTGTTTTGTCTTTTTATTTTAATTTTGATTTATTTTATAAATATGATATGACATGGCAGTTTGTTGTATTTTGATTGGTTAATTAAGAGGGAGTGAATAGGAGTGGTTCACTCCTAACGTGAAACTTAAGAATTTTTTTTTTTTTTTTCATTTTTCTACTACTAGAATCTCATTTCACAATGTCACTACTCACTAGTTATGTATATGACTGCCAAGGAAAAAAACTTTACAAAGATGAGGATAAAAAAAGAGAAGATAAACTTGTATTTCTGCATGTAAAGAATTAAGGTACTGCCAACTTCATCATGAATCTACTAAAAAATCATAAAGCATTATATGTTTCAACAAAAAAAAAGCTTTTGGAAAAGAACAAGCCGACTTGTAAAAGCAGTCTATAAAAATTATAAATTTGTTAATCATTCTACCAATATATTTCAATCATCTTTTGTAGCAATGCTTTTTAAAAGTGGATTGATGATTCACGTATAGGCTATACGGTATAGCAAAACACCAAAACAAATAGGGTAGGTCATGTCAGTATGTCCACCACTCGCACTATCAAGTACTAAACCGGTATACGTTAACCGTATGTCTAACCAAATTGTAAACCAATCAATTAATACTTCAATTGGGATAAGAAACAACATAACGGACAAAGGGTTTATAAAGCATCCAACAGAAATACAACTCTCACTCAGTCAAGACTTAAGACACAAACTCTTATAGTTGGGCTAAATTATTAATCAGATCCACAGTGGAGTAATCAAACGCAGAGATGTAGATCAGAATTGGAACAGCATTTCCGGAGAGTATCCCAGAGCTTCAAGGTTTGCAGCCATGGCCTTGTTCATTGGCGGTGGCCCGCATCTTAGGATCTGCGACATAAAATGAAACATAACAGGATTAAAACACCATTGATATTGTTCAATGTTTCATTCTCTTCAGTATTCTTGGATCTGTTTCAAACATTGACATATGCTGCAGTTTTGTTTCACTTATCATTTACAAGATGATGTTTTCAATATTATAGTTAGAAACCATGATGGTCGGGAATGTTCAATCAAGAACAGAGGAGGGTGTACCTGAACATCAGATGCCGGTGCAGGGCAATGAGTCTGAATCATTTCCTTAGATACAAATCCAACACCACCATCCCATGTTTCCGGAGGCTAATCATTGTTACAGAAGATAAAGCAAACCACCAAGAGCAAAAGGTATCAAGAAGAGTTTTCTTTAGGTAATTACATTAGATGGAACGCAAAAACATTTTATTTCCTTGCTAACCTGGTTCAAAACATAGTAGATTTTGAATTGATCAGGGTAATTGGCGGTAAGACTCTCCAATTCTTCCTGAAAAAAAGAAAAATATTAATTCACATCTAGTGTTTGAAAATAGTCGATGGAAACGCAAAACTTTAAGAATCAGCAGGTGAGAAGCGTTATACCTTTAAAAGAATGTCTTCGTATGTGACATTGGCATAAATGAGGTGCACCTTTGTCTTGTCTGTTGGGTTTTCTAGAATTGCTCTAGCGACCTTCACAAATAGGAAATAAAATGCGTTTCAAATATATACATTGGCTACAAAAAAACAACATTAAACGCAAACATATCAGACATACCTGGAACATAGGTGTGATGCCTGAACCTCCAGCAAGCATTCCAAATGCCCTAAACTGACCAGGTTGATACTTGAACCTACCCTATCAAAGAAAAGGTAATACAACAACAAAAGTTTGAGATTCAAGAAAAGTAAAGACCAACAAGTTTGATCAACTAAGCATAACAACTGAACTAAAAATACCTTAGGTCCCTTAACGGCAAGATGGTCTCCAACACGCATCTCCCTGAAATGATGAGACATCCTTCCTTGCGGATACATCTAGTTCCAGCATTTTACGTTAAAAGAGAAAGAACGAGCAATTCAAAAACCAAGTCAAGTTGACAAGTGTTTTGAAGCATATACCTTGATGACAAGTTCAAAACGTCCAACGTCTGAATCTAGTGTTGTTGGGGTGTATGGCTTGATAACATCTTCTCCTTGAGCATCCTTTCCCCTATTGAGAAAGTCAACATATTCATCACAACACCCATCAAAACTCTATCAAGTGGATTTCAACACAAAATCTAACCTAAAGTCTACAAATGAGTATAGCAATTTCTAAAAGGTTATACTAGTATCTAGCAACTTGCAGGAGTTTGAACTTTGATCTAAAAAATTCAGAGATTATGAACATAATATACAGAGCGGATAGATAAGAAGAGAAGTAAGAGTCGCAAACCTGCAACTGATGTGTTGTCCAATGGGAAGACCCAAGACAGAGGTAGAAGTAGGAAGTTCAAAGATGAACTTGGCCACATTGTGACTAAGTTGATCTTTCTTGACAAGCTTGAACTCCTTGAAATTCTCTGGATCCAAGCACACTATCCAAGAACCAACCAAAAAAAAGGATCAATTTTTCGTTTTTCTATGGGACTAATTCAACCTTCCCAAACAGATGCATACAACACAATCTCTTTGCCTAATTTTGAAATCAACCAGCCTTCTAAGAGAATGAATACTCAAATCAGTCAGCTACGTAATTTGTGAAGTGAAAAGTTTTGAATTGAGAGACCGAACCTCTACGTTTCTTGGAAGATGAGATAAAATAAGCAGCACCGGCACCGGCGGCGACAAAAGCGACGAAGACACCCAAAAGAATCTGACGATCTAGGGTTCGGAGAAACTCGGTATCCATAGCTTAACCCAAAACAAACAAAAGGAAGAAGTAAAAGAATCAAAATTGAATGATAAAAAAAAAAAAAAAAAAAAGGATTGTTGTAAAAATCAGAGCTTTTGGATTGGTTTGGAGTTGGGGTTGGATCTTTGCCTTGTTATTTCCGTCATTAAAACGAATGGGATGGAATCTGGTAGACCTACCCCCATCACGTTCTAGTTACCACTTTCAAACTTTTTTTTTTTTAATTATTCCATTAATTAATATTTGACCAAAAAATACAATTTCTAATATTTAAAAAAGAATTTTCAATCACTCATCTACCACAATTTTATCAAATCATATGACTATCCAAATTTTTTTGTGGATTAAAAAAAACACTACATTCAAGGATTGAGTATGGTGGTGGTTGGTGAATTCGATGGCTACTAGACTCATACATGTCGGCTCTGACTGACTGGTGCAATCTGTATACGAAAGTGGGTAGGGAAAGTGATATCTAGTTTGTAAACTTTTCTTTAAAAAGACTTCCATTTCAAAATAGGATATAGAGTATTTTGAATTATGGTGACAAAAAAATTAATTCTAACAGTCAAAACCATTGTATAAAAAAGTAATTTTCTTCTTGTAGATTACAGAGACTATTTCAAATTCATTGGCATTATTTGAGAGACTAATGTGTTGTTTAGTTTGGCATATACTCAAGTAGTTCTTTAGGTTTAAGGAGATAAGGCTTGCAGTGTTGCAACAATCTTGTACAACAAAGATTATCAAGATTCGGGGGACTAGGAAACATTATTAACTGTGAAAAGGATCAGGACGAGGATGTGTCATACTGTCATGGAGTTCGTTAATGGCGGTTCCGGTACCTAATTTCCCGGGGTTACAAGACAATATGTGTACTTTGTGATGAAATTGGGAAAAGCTTGCATCTACGTTGTGAAAGGAGATGCGTTCAAGATGATTCAGGTTGATTCTTTGCTTGATCAGTGGCCTTATCACCTCGCTTGTGTTCCCAGTTTGGTATCCATCACTTCATGTCAAAGAAAAGAACAAGAAACCGCAGTTTAGTTTCAGTACAATCCTGCTTCTTGTTTTGTTCTATAGCAAACTGAATTGAATTCAATGTTATAAGTAACTGAACCTGTTCTACGTGAACACCATATGCTAGCCAATTTCTCAGCAAACTCTTCTCGTGTTCCACTTATCATACTGTCGTGATCAGCACCAGCGACGATATCAACTTCCACAGCTGGAAAATTCCTCTTCATGTTGCTGGAGCAATGTGAAGGAACGATCATATCACAGTCGCCTTGTATCAAGTGAATCTTAACGCCATGATTATCAATCAAGGTTTTGAGATGTTCGTCAGCGAATTTGGAGCCACCGCATATCACATTGTGCATACTATGCCATGCCGAGTGATGTGTATGCCTTGTTATGTCCTTTATCTTCCAAGGAATCTCCCTAAACAAAACATCAAACCTTTATTGAAAGAAAAAAAGATAGCTTCAAACCAAGCAAATCACTCAAACCGGATCAAACGTTTTACCTTTTACCAAGACATAGCTTTATTAGCCATTCCCATATCATGTGATGCTTGCAAACTATGAAACAAACGCATCTACCGATATGTTCATACCAAGACATCACCGCTGTTCCAAATGCTAGTGGCGGCCATAACCTCTTTCGAGCGATCCGGTTCAAGACTGATCCTTCGGGGGATGAAGGAAAATAAGGCTGTATTGTAAAACACACACACACAAACATAAGTTCACAAATCGAATCTCTGTCAGATTAGGCTGAAAACATAAGATAAGAAAGAAAAGTAATGTCTCACCGGTGCGACAAGAGTGACGGATTTGACAATGTTGGAGTGTTTAGCAGCAAAAGCAAGAGCAATTAAGCAACCCATGGAATGTGCAACCACATGAAACGAATCTAATTGGTAAGGCTTGATAACAGATCTCTCTATCGTATCCACATGTTCTCTCAATGTATAAAGACTATCACTTGGCTTAGGACTCGCACCAAAACCCAAAAGATCAACCGCGAAGAGCCTATAACGATCTTGCTTAATGTGTTCAAACACAGTTTCTGTCCAAAAATGTGATGAACCCATAAAACCATGTATGAATATTACATTCTCTAACGATTCCTGAACAGAGTCCTCTGTTTAATTCAACATGTAACATCAAATGCAAATTGTAAGCAAACATTAAACTAATCAAACGATGAAGAGAAAATACTAAAATATATGTTAAATCTTTGACCTCGAGAAGTTGAATCTTTGACCACAACGTGAAGATTCTTATCTTCGTTTTTAGTCCACGAGTTACAAGATTGACATCCACAATCTGACCATCTATTCACCGACTCATGAATCTTAGATTTTCGCATTCTCCGAGAGAGCTTGGATTTGAAATTTCTCGCGAATCCCACAAACCACGTTCCCCGGAAAATGCTATTCCTCTGGAATAAAGTCTCCGAACACTCATTTTCACCCGTGGTATGTAGAGGAGACGTTTTGCAGTAACAGCCTTGGGATTTTCCCTCCAAAATCTCGTCGGCGAACTCGTAAGCGACGCAGAGAACCGCATCGATGAGGTCGAAGAAGAAGAATACGATGTAAGATAGGGCGGCGTGAATGGCTGTCCCGAATCTTCTCGGTAAAGACATAGAGAAGCGGAGGAGGGAATCTAGAGCGCCAGAGAAATTTGAGAGATGAGTGGTTAAGCCACGTCGTAAGAGAGAAGTTTTTGAAATTTATTACCAAAGTAAACAACAAATATTCAATGCATGCACTCTGAAATTACTTTAATGTTTTTTCTTTTCTTGTCGGCAATTCTTACGGATATGTTTAAAGGCCACAAGCTTGGCCGGCCCAAATGAGCAAAGGCCTGTTTACCCGCGGGTTTTTATGTTTTTTTTTCTTTCTTTTTCTTAATTTACCATAATCTACAACGACGTCGTTTTGTTGTATCAATGCCTTTTTAACATTGAGGTTCTCTTTGTGTTTTAACTTTTAAGAGCTTTCTGTTTAACTGTCTTAATGCTATATTGCTATCATCTATCAAAGCTTGTTGTGTTAGTTCGTATGGACCATTTGAGGTGGTGATAGTGTTGTTTTACTTGTGTGCATCGGATGGGAGAAGAAGCACATCAACTTTTCAAAGGATGCTATTGTTCACTCTAGATGGACAATGGAGTTTTTACCCATTTTGTGTATAAATGTTTAAGAGAATATAATATTAAGAAGTTGAACTAAAGAAATACAAAAAACGTAATTGTATGTTACTCCGCAAAAATGTTATGCTACAAGGTCATTTATCTCCTTCACCGGTAGGATCATAGTTGTTGATCTGAGGATTTCTCTGTTGTCGTTGAGAAGCTAGACGCCGTTCCAAGGGGGTTTTCCTCTTGCTGACAACAAATCTATTCACTCCTTTCCTCATCGGCATTATCGACGGGAAATCTTCGTCCGGGATCTGACTTAGCTCGGATATGTTCTTAATCTCGGCCACTCGCTTGAACCATCTCTCTGCTTTTGCTTCCTCTGACATGTCCAACAAGTCAGGTTCCTTCACTAAGGAACCTTCCAAGCTCTTTCTATTACTGCTCCTCCAAGCCATTGTTTCCGGATTGTTGCTTGATGGTTGTTTCGGTTCCTCTTCTACTACCTGAGAAATGTTTTCTGTTGCCGGAGCTGGAGCTGGAGCTGGAGGTGGAATAGTATCTGTTTTTTGCTCGGGTTGTTTCTCTTTGGCGAAATAGTCAGGTGGGAAAGGGACAAAGGGGACAAAGTCTGAATCTTGTGGTCTCTTGTTTGCTGGAGAAGTAAGTGAACGGTCTTTCTTCCTGCTCACCACAAACCGATTCTCTCCTTTCCGCATTGGCATTTTGTCAGATGAAATCTCTTCCGGTATCGTGTTTTCCAGGTCTGAAACGTTATGCAGTTCGGTGACCCTCTTGAACCACCTCGCAGTTTTCTCCTCTGATTCTTTATCATCCTCTTCAGGGTTATTTGTTTCTTTGCCAGAGAGATTCGCATTTGACCTGTCCTCTTGGAAGACATTTTGACTGTCACTTGAGACACCATCCATTTGGTTGTTTTCCGTCAGACCTATCTGTGTTTCTTCCTCAGGTTTCTTGGCAAACATGTCTGAAGGTAGTGGCACAAACGGGACAAAATTGGTGTTTATTGCCTGAGAAGATTCAAACCTCCTGGACGATACATTCTTGTCATCAGATTGAGAAGCCAAAGAGGATGAAGAACCGAGAATCTCATTCAAGCTCCTATGTGTTTTACTTCCCAAAACCTTATTGTTGTTTCCATCTGTAGCTACACTGTTCTCAGCATTAGACAACCTTCTCTCAAGAGGTGTTTTTCTAGTGCTAACAACATATCTGTTCACTCCTTTCCTTAATGGCATAATCTCTGGAAAATCTTCATCTGTATCAATATTGTTTGCTTCAGAACCACCCTGTGCTACTTTATTAAACCACCTCTGTGCTTTCTCTTCATTTTCAGCCAGTCTTCTCTCAAGTTCAGGATCATTTGAGTAACTCGAGTTGGATGAATTGAGTGAGAAGTCCCTGGGTCGCTTGCAGTCACATCTTAAGCAAGCTACATTCCTACCATAGTTGTAGAAATCACACCTGATGGGTGAAACAACCAAGAAAGAATGGAATTGTTAAACTCACCATTCCTCATTGCATTAACCATAAAGCAGTAGAGAGAAAACGAAGTTGCTTACTGGGGACAATCCCATTCACTACCAGTTAGCTGTCTCTTTGGTCTTGCTTCATCACACTGGAAGCATTTGACATTTCTCGCAAAGTTCATGCCACTGCACCTGTTTCAACAAATTCCCACATCATATATAGGTTCCGAAACAACAGCAAGACAATTACAACTTACTGATTTCTTAGCTCTAAAGATACCAGCTTTCAACCACAAAACTAGCCATATACAAATTCAAAGCTCAGATCCTGAAATTTTAATATCTTTCTACAGAAGTATAGCAACCAGCAGGCCATAAGAGATTTGCGTTAAAAGGCTACTGAGAGTTCAACAAATTCATACCTCGAGCAAATCCAGTCACCACGTTTCATCTCAATGTTCTTCTGATAAGACCCTTGTCCATTACTATCTGACATCTGATTTTGAATCGCGCGATGAACATTCAACTCAGGAGTACGAACAGTCATCTTAGCTAACTGGCTCAAGAGGCTTCGAACAGATGACTCCATAATATCTTGGTTATGGTGTTTGCTCCTTTCAGAAGAAGCAACAGCCACAACATAACTCAAAAGAAGCCTCATCAAATCAACTGTACTCGCCTTATCCGAATCCAGTATCTAATAAGAAACACACAAAAATATCAAACCACTGGGGGCACAAATCACTATTGAAGACGAGAATTCACAATCCACCACCACTAAAAGAACTTACCTTACCAATGCCAATGCCACTTCTTAGATAAAGGCTCAACCTTCTAAGTGAATCTGGACCACTCCTAAACAAAAATGGCTTTCCATTGTTCACCACCACTTCAACGTCTCTCCTCGAGAGCATTCTAGTAAAATAGTAAGTTAGTAACATCATCAGATTGAACAATTCAATCAAGAAGAGAATAGAGAAGCCACGAAACTGCAGCTAAACTTACTCAAGTAATTCAGGTCGATCACGAGCTAGAGCTAAGCAAGCGACAGCTGGACGGAGAAGTTCATTAGGAAAACCGGGAAAGAACTCGTTTTCCGAACCGGAAACTGAACCGGAATCTGAGAAGTAACCAGCTTGGGAGAGAGATTGGAGTAGCTCTGTCCATTCAGGTAGCTGGTGGTGATGATATGAAGGAACAAAATCTGCGGCGGAGACACGGGCTTGGTGAGTGTAGAACCGTCCGATGGGAAACGTGGGAATAAGCGGCGGTAAAGAGACGAGTTGACGGAGAGAACGGTGACCATTATTGGTTGAGCCGACGGAGGAAGGAGAATACGCCCGGCGGTGGAAACGGCGGACGTTGGTTAAGCGGCTGATGTAGAGGCCACGGAGTAGGAAGATAGAAGAAGGAGGAGGAGGATGAGGTGAGAAGAGAGAGAGGAGTCTGGTGGAGTTGTTCATCGTCACTCTCCTTCTTCGACGGTGGCCGCTCGGCGGAGAGGATAGAAGTGTGACGGGTTTTTATTTTTATTTTTCTTTTATTATTCGGATGGTTAGTGTAATATTTTTATCGGCGAGGATCATTTCTGTAAATTGTAAAACAAAATAGATTACAATGGCTAACATAGGCCATATATAGTTTATAAAGCAAGCCCATGTCCTGTTTTGTACTAATTGGGCTTTATCATTATGAATGTGTTTGGTACTTGTTAATCTCTCTTTCCATCGAAGGATGTTGTGAAGATTTTCTTAAGATCGTGTAATCAACTTCGGGAGCTCACTAAGACAACAACAGATTTCAAACGAAGAAAGCTGTGTCAGTGTCAGAGGCCGCATGTTTATCTATTTTATTTTTAAAAAATTATTCATTAATCAAAAATATGTAATTCATTCCTTTAAAAGGAATCGTACTAATAGTGGAATTAACCAACTGATAGTAATTCAATCTTACAGTATCCCTTCCTTCAGTAGACACTAGACAGTAGCAGAGCCATGTTTTGAAGATTAGCATGAGTCTTGTATCTTGAAATCTTCAATTTTTACAGTATAAAAAAAGGGCCTGATTCGGCATTTTTATTAAATTTCACGTTGCTTCAACATCAATTTTCGTGACTTGAAAAAGTTGAAATGTACATTGTTGACACACGCATGCACACTTTCTTTTTTCACTTAAAGCCGTAAAAACTTAAAAATGATTAAGTTTCCACTTATACTGCAGAGAAAAGCAATTTCGAGGATCTACAATCGTGTATGTATCACTTCTTGGTTTCAGAACTTGTAGTATATTGTTTTTTTGTGCGCACCGAAACTTGTAGTATATAAACTTAGAATATAGTATATAATGAAACCTAAAAATAGAAATTTAAACAAAGAAAATGAAGATTAATACATTAGTGGTTAGAGTGAAAGGGAAAGAATAATAGTGTGTGTTTTATCTTAATATCTTGAACGTGGGAGTCACTGTGAGTTAAAGTTGGGTGTGGATTAGTTGCCGATCACTGCCGTCAACTTTTGACTAATGTTTATTTTGATTAATACTTTTGCATACATTAAGCTATTTATATTGCAATAACGAAATTTTTTGTTTGGATCTATGTGGAGTACAGTATTGGTGACTACGTGGACAATTAACTGCCTTGATAATGACCTCAATCTAGTCCCGTAAGGTATAACCTCATTAATTCCCCTAACACTGTATTTTATCATTAATTAATTACTATTTATACGCTGATGTGATATGTTTTAGTTCAATGGACCGGCTAACAACTTTGGCATGATTTGTATTTAAATTCAATTTAAATAAAGAGACTTTATGTCATTACATCATGAGATAAAGCCCTAAATTCCTCAAATTAGTTAAAGTGTCTTCTTTTAAATTAATCAAGAAGTTTTAAAAGAAACTTTCTCTAAGTGAATGTAATTAGTGTGACTTATCTCATGAATCATGATTACATGCACGTTCAATATTTTACCATTTGGAGTTTCGATTTTACCTTTTTCTCTCCACTTTTTTCGATTTCTATAGTTCTGTTGAAAGATTGTCTCAAATTTTTATAAGGATAAGTTAAACACAATTCCATTAACAAAAAATGGTACAAGTGCGAGTGTTAGAAATTATGGTTAACCAATTAATGATCATATTCTTCGACCATATCTTCTGCTGGTCGATCAATAACTTGGACCGATAACAACCACTAACCATTTCGGTTGAGGTTATAAACCTTTTTTGTTGTCAACATCACAGAAACTTAATTTTTTAAAAGAAATGCGATTTTCGTAAAACTCACCGACGACTTTATCAAATGACGAACATAATCTGATGGATCCACGAACTACAAAGAAAGAACGAAACTCCGAATTGTGTAGAAAAAGCAATCCTATTATTCATTCAAATAAACTCAATGCAGCTGGATCTTTTCTAACGAGTTTTATTAGATCACCGTGTCAGTTGTACCATATTCAAGTCTATATCATGCGTTTTGCAGTATATTTTAGCTTCTTTTTTTTTTTTTTTTTTTTCCCTATGACAGTTATTTTAATATATCTTTTTAACTTTTGAAGTTATAGGGAACTAATGACGTTGTACCCTTGTACCACTATGATATTACAATGTTTCTGTGTTTTGCGTACCAAATTTTTCGTGAAGTAATACTTTAATATAACGGTTAAAAAAAGCAAGTACTATACTAAGAGTTTTGGCCGTTCAACTCTCGCGACATAGCCAACTACTACTGTATACCCACAATTATATACACGGTCTAAGAAAATGTTAGAAGTGTGTTCAACTTATTTTCTTAACTTCTAATATTTATAAGTGTAAGTGAAAAATAATTCAAAATTAATTTTTTCAATTACTTCCAAATTAAAGTTCTAAAACTTCTAACTCTACCTTAATACATTTTACACATATATTGATATATATATATATGGTTTCAACCATTTACATATATGTCAATTACATTAATATAAACCGATATTTTTTAACTTAATATCGTGTTTAAAAAAAACATTTTTACCATTTTAACTATACCACCATCTCTTATAGCTTAAAAACAATTGCAAAAAAAATCTAATAGAAATTTAAATTGAAGACGTCAAATTCTTAGTAATCTCATATATATATATATATTTGTTTGTGTAAATAGTAATCTCAGATATAATTATAATCCCTAAAAACTAAGGGCATGTCCAACACAGAAATTGCAGGAGATTCTCAAAAAAAAAAAAAATAATAATTATATAGTTATATTTTAATTTTTTAATAAAACTAAACTAATAAAAATTATGTATGGCCTATAAACAATAGGAGAAACGTTTCTACAACAAACAATTTCACAAACAATTCTCTTCCTAGTGGGGTTAACTTTTGAGATTTATAATTAAAATTTGGCCCACAAAAAACATGAGTAACCCAATAAGCATTCCCACCGGACTCGGTCTAACAAATCAAAATGATTATATATGATTATATATGCACATTGCACAACATCTTCCATGTTTTTTTTGTTGTGTATGTGTATCTCTTTGATACTATATCATTTACCCCTAGATAAATTTACAGTCCAAAAACTCCCTCTTCCACTTTCTCTTCTAGCTAAACAAGCTGGCTTTCTCTCTTTTATTTCTGTACTGTAAATTTGTAATAGGCACTTGCATTATAATTCAAAAGTCTTAATAAAACAAACAAACAAAAAGAAAAAGGTGGGATTGGTCCATAACGGTTCGGGGAACTTTTCTATTTGAACCGGAAACAGAAAATCGTGAGGACGGTACACGTGTTAGGTAAGAACACGATCCGCTCGTGTGTAACAGCCAATGATGTCGTCATTCCACGTCGGTACGTACAAGACCTTTTTTTTTTGTTTTGTCGTCAAACACAAAGTTTTCAAAATTAACGAAACCGTTCCCATAACCGAAACTCGAATAAAAACAAGACACAATAAATTTATATGTCTGGGTACTTTTCTGTCGTTTTCTCTAGTTTCTAACGTTTATTCGTGTTTAATTTTTGTTTTCTTCTTCATTTATTTATTTATTTTTTTGTTGAATTTAATTTTAGTTCGAGTTTCATCAGTTACATGATTTCTCTCTTTTACGTCTCTATTTTTAATCCATGAAAAAATATGTGATTGGCATACTCGATCTAATCTAGTACATCTCTCGTCTTCAGTTCAAGATTTATGGAGTTAAAGAAAGATTATGGAGTAAGTTGTTACGCATGAAAGATACATTCAAACGAATGACCACTCAATTCTAATACTATAAAGTAGATATGCAAGAATCTAAAGTTTACCACTTATAGTGTTTAATGGGAGCATAAATGGTCCACATCATTGAATAATAATGGTCTTCAGTAGTTTTTCTTTTAACTATTTTAGTTCTTAAGAAATTAATTGAACCTTTAATTTCTTTGTCACCCATTCTCAATTTCTTTTTTACTTTCAGTTGTCTTACATTAACATTAGGAAAACTATTTTCTCTAACTTTTCGTACCTAATCCATAATTATTTTAATCAATTCAATAGTTACAATAAAAAAAAGTTTACAAATTAAAGATGATATATTTCTTTCCTGGGAGAAATTTACACCAAATCTGTAAAAATATAGGATGCGCATATATTTTCCGTTTGCTACGCCTGTATTTCCAATAAATGTCGTACAACTTTGGTTTGAGTTCATGCATTTCAGTTATAAGAAGAAAAAAAAAACATTGCTTTAATGCCACTGATTATATCGAAAACGACGTCGAAGTTCAAAAGATCTCTGAAGTACTTGATGAACTAGTTTTTTTTTTTTTTTTTGATACTTGAACTAGTTGTTGAGCTAATCATGATGATTACTTTATAATTTAACTACACAAGACGAATATATATATATATATATAGATATACATACACACATATACGTTATGGTTATGGAGAACAGAAAACTCATAAAAGCAATTTATTTCACACCCTTTGAGATCTTTTCTTGCTTTGTGTCCGAAACAGACAAAAATTGATTCTGTTGTTTTTTCCCATAATTAACTCACACACACACACGAACGTACGTGCAATATCTGTATGTGTGCATAGTATAGTAGAGCCACACGAGCGGTTCAAAAATGTTTTTGGAGTTTCCGAGACTGTTGAGACTGTGGGACCTATGGTCATCGAACCCTCCACACGCACGAGCGGGTCTCTCGTTTTGCATGCATCAACACTACACGTACCCACCGACTTTTCCAAAGCCTTTACTTTTGCACGTGTAGAGAGAGAGAGAGAGAGAGTGAGTGAGTGATTAGTTGTTGTACTAAAAGTATCTCACTATTCGAAGTTTTCGTTTCAACAGAAAATAGAATGCAACGTTATGGAAAACGTGAACCTTAAATCTTTCTAATACATTTTCTAATTGTCAGAAGAAACGATAACAAGTAGCGCATACATATAAAATTATTAAAATTGGTTACAGACCTAGCTCGAAACTTATAAGAACGAGTTTTACCACCATCGACTATAAATATACTGTAGTTCAAATAATTAAGATCGTATTCGTACGTAATTAATTATATAAACCCATTGTTTTCACCAAGAAACGAATATAAAACCATTTTAATGGGATCATTAGGCCTGAGATGATAATTAACACAACATTTGATTGAACATATGCTATTATAAAAGTTTCCTTACATTTTCTTTTGGTGTTTGAATAAACAGCTAGCTATCAATTTTGTTCTCAATGAACATTTAATAACCACTCATCATCATTTTTACTCTTACATATTCTTGTATTTATTAATTTCTAAATAAATGTCAGTCAAATATAACTCAATAATTTTTTTATAGAGAATCTCTCTTTCCTCTTCCACCATATAAACAGTGAAAAGCCATTCAAGTGGTCTCTCTCTCTCTATCCTATTCCTCCCTCTATTCTTAGTTTCTCTTCCTTTCATCCCTAAACCCAGAAGAAAAAAAAATGAATCCAAATCTCCTTGAGAAAGATCTAAGGGGTAATGAACCTATCAATGGGTCGAGAAGATTCGAAGACGCAAACAACTTCGGATCTCTACCAAACTCACACACTACTGCTTCTCGTAAAACTTCACTCACCAACCTCTCTCTCTCTAGACTCCATCCTCACAACAAATCAGCCTCAGCCTTGGAGCCGGAAGATGAACATGAGAAAGAGAAGGGTGAAAACGAAAAGAGTCTGAGAATGAGGGGTAAAAGTGGAATTAACACAAAAGTATGCTCACGAGGACACTGGAGACCAACAGAAGATGCTAAACTCAAGGAGCTTGTTGCCCAGTTTGGTCCCCAAAATTGGAACTTGATTGCTCACCACCTTCTTGGTAGATCAGGTACATTTATTTTTACTTTTCTTGGTCAACTTAACTATTTCCTTCACTTTTTTACTCAAAATTTCGTAAATGTAAGTATTGTCAACAAATATTGTTAAGGAGAAGAAAATTAATCATATATGTTAAGAAATCTAAACAATCTGGTGAAATTGAGTTTCCAAAATTATTAAGCATTTTTCATAACCGTGCGTGTTTAGATATTTTTATTAAAAAAGTTTTTTTTTAAATATGTATGTAATCAGTAAGTTAGACTACATTATATATACGGCTATATAATTAAATATTCAACAATATACAATGGCTAGTGACATAACGCTTGATAGTAACTAATTTATATATTATGAGGGATACGTAACTAATGTTGCTTCTTGGATTACAGGCAAGAGCTGTAGATTGAGATGGTTTAACCAACTCGACCCAAGAATTAACAAGAGAGCCTTCACGGAAGAAGAAGAGTGTAGGCTTTTAGCAGCTCACCAAGCGTATGGGAACAAGTGGGCTATGATCTCACGTCTCTTCCCGGGACGTACCGATAACGCCGTCAAGAACCATTGGCACGTCATCATGGCTCGACGGACTAGAGAAAGCCAACGACAACGTCAACAGCCTCCTCAGGCGCCGTCGAGAGACGCTGAAAGGACGGTTTCGTCCTCGTGCCGCTATAATCACGAGGAGTTCTTCGGTAACGTTGCGAACGGTAGTTTCGTCAATGAAGAAGACGATGAAGATGACGACGATGGCTCAGCTGTCTCTACTTGTACGACGGAGCTCTCTCTCACTCCACCTTCTTCGGCTTACCAGCCTCGCTTCTTGAATTACGATAACACCCTTGCCTCAGGTAACATTTTATTTGTTAGCTTGTGCTATTATTTTTACTATTATTGTTTTTATTTTAACTCTATTGACCTTGAGAGTTGAGACATTGAAAGTATAGAAACTTGGAATGTTTTTTTTGCTTTAACAAAAAAAATTTTGGAATGTTTTTCTCTTTTTGGTTTTCTTGAGAAGTGTTTTCGTGAATCTAACTATAATGATTTCGGTCGGTTGGTCGAGATCAGATTGCAATCTTTACTGGGTGTATCGTTGATCATGATTAGTTTATGCTTATACCGGTAGAACCAAATATGATTTGTGGTCTAAATTTAGCTTAGTGATTCCAGTCTTGTTAAGATTTTTATTTATTTTTTTAATGTTGAAAGCATATTAAATGATAATTTTGGCCTGCATGTTGTTTAACCGACGATGAGTGACCACTTCCTATATTTTCATATATATGGCTATAATTATAAATTTTGAATGACAAGAGAGAGTAAGAATACGTTTTTTACATCGTAAGAGTACCTTTAGGCTTAATAATATAAGGAGGTGAAGTACTATTGTCACGTTACTATTTCAATACAACAAAATTTCACGTGGGGGCTGAGAAATTATTTTTCTAATCTTGCAGGTAAAGATGGTCAGTGTGTGCAGAGAGCAGAAGTAAATGGCATATATGGTAAAAAGATGGACCATCAAAATCACCACACAATCTCAGTCAGTGAAAGAAAGGTGGAGATGAAGATGAAGAGTGGCTTTTACTTCTTTGATTTTCTTGGAGTTGGAGCTTCTTGATTAATTAGTTGCAGAACTAGGGTTCAGTAATGATGAGGGAGAACTGTGAGATAAAAATATGGGTTTAGTTTCTTCTATTTTTCCTGGTTAATTTTAGGCATGTTTGTTTAACATCTTAATTTGGGCTTTGGAGGAAATTAGCCGGGGGTATTAGCGAAAACTAAAAAAGTAAAATAATAATAATAATAATAATAATTTTCTAGAAGTTAATTACTTGTCAAGAAATAAAATTGAATATAAGTAATCTCTTTCCAGTATAATTAAAATAAAATTACAAAATAATTTGCATCGTGAATATGTGTTAACGTTTCGAACTGAGTTACAAATTTTGATCATTTTCTTGGTATAGTATTTCACAAGCTTTGATCAATTTTTGGTAGTAAATTACAACATATTGCATAATTATATGGAAGATGTTATATTTTTTCTTGAATATGCTATATGTAAAACATATTCAGAACTTCTTTTTTTTTTTTTTTTTTTTTTTGTCATCTCTGTTATAAATCATCATTATGAATATTTGATAATCAATGTAAGAAGTTAAAGTATAACCTTTCATAAAAAATAACTATTCTGTTAGATGAATCAATATAGAGTTAAATAAATAATAGAAATTAGTAAAATATTATACTTAGTATTACTATTATAAGATGTTTTACTGTATAAATCTCAATTACTCGGTCGGGTCAGATCCCTAGTGTCCGCTTCAATTATACCAGCCACATAGGTTAGTTGGGCACAGATATACAAAAGAAACCCATAAACAGACTTTTCATTTCAAAGGGCCTAATAGGCCCACTTGGTTAATCTCCAAAGAACCCATAAAACAGACTTTAAAATTTTGTGTATAAACAACGGAATATGCTTGGGAACTGTTTTGAGTTTTAGGAATGTACTAATTAAGATCTAGCATTACATTAACAAAATCAAAATTAACATCATCGTTAAAATATTTTGAGTTCAAAGGACATATTTTTCCACAAACTAGATCTATAATTAAGATTTGGCTTGTTTTGTTGGTTAAGGTTTGTGTTCAGGCGAGCAAGAATCGACAAGAAAACAAAATATCTGACAGAGTCCAACATTTATTTAATCCAATTATACACGAAAGACACAAAATCAATAGACGTAAAGAAAAAGAAAATAAAATAATAATTCGACTGTATAATGTTTCCACACAAGATATAGCCAGTTCAGTAGTTCATGTCTGTCTCGGTACCTGTCGATGACAAAAATGAAACAAATAAAAACAGATTTACAATTAGGAAATAATTATAGTAATCGTGTTAGGTTTTATTATTGGTGATTAATTAATGATTATGTTGAAAAACCCTAATAAGAAACATTTTATATTTCTAGAAAATCTGAAAATGTTGACACCGTCTATGTATTTGATCAAGAGAGAATATAAATTCCCAAGGTCTCTTTTACCAATGAACTCAATAAAATACTCGATAGTTTTGCATAATTACTCGGATTTTATTGGTTCTTGTGTTCTTACTTCTTGGCTATATTCTTTATATTTCGAGAAATTGTATATGTTTTCATTAAAAAACTTTAACCAAACCAAAAAGGTCGATACATCTGACATCAATCCGTAAAGCTTAACTAAATCACAAAACTTCAGTTACAGATATTAAATTTCTACAAAAAATGATATCCATTTATTACGTAAACCGACAATCATCATATTGATTTTTATTTTATTATATTGTCTGCAGAACTATTTTATTATAGTAACAGGTGCATCAGAGATAGGTTGAGATTAATTTATGCAGACAATTAGGACTTGACCAGAATTAGGTTACAGGCTCCAGCCCATTTTCACAGACTAATTTGAAATACGAAATACTATAGAATTCATTTATGAAATACATGTGGTAAAATAATGACTTCCATCATGAGAAAAAGGTCTAGAGATCATATATGATTTTTTTTTTTTTTGGTTAAATCATATCTATAAACATTCATCAGCACTTTTTGTTCATAGTGTATATATTAATAAAAATAGTGAATTAAAATTTAGTTACCAGGAAATAAGCTTGGCCATGTTGTAAAGAATGCATCAAGAAACCAAACTCATCAGTGGGAAGAGGTAGACCAGAGGAATGAAGTAACACCGAATCTTCACCGAACGTTGCTTTCATGTCTATCCTTCCTTTTGTTACTTCCGTCGGAACCCCATTTATGAACACCGTCATTAACCCTTTAAGTGATAGAAGAAGTATAATAATTTATACAAGAACAAAGATTTGAGAGTTAGCTCTCAAAAAACACAAGATGGTAGCCTAACATAAGTATTAACTTAAAAAAAACAACTTCAAACCCACCTGAAAAAGGAACATGACTTTCTTTCTTTACACTTTCAAATACTGTATTTAATTAGTTTATTGAAAACATGAGCCATTCAAATATTTATAATTTATAAACCCAAAATTTTACGGTGTAAAAAATAAAAAAGGAGCCATGCAAATGAACGATTCACCTTGTTGGTATTGGAAATTGGAGTTTTCATCAGAAGGGCAAAACATCGAATGAGCGTTTGAGCTATGCTGATGATGATGATCAGATTCATGGCCAAACATTGTAAAAAAATTCTCCATGCCATTGGTCTCACACCCACCACTTGAAGAAGAGAGGCCGAGTAAAAAAGAAGAGACTTGAGATGACGAAGAAGTTCCATTAAGGAAGTAATTAGCTGATGATGAGTTGCTACAACTTCCAAATCCCAAATCAATCTCGCTGTTTCTGTATGGATATTGATGCATGGTCATGGCTGTCATGTGCTGGTGGTCTGCAGCTCCTCCTGAGGTGGCGGGTGCGGCGGTGGCGGCTTGAAGCTGCCGCTGTCTCCGGCGAGATCTTGACCGTCGGTTTTGAAACCAGTAGAAGACGTTTGCGTCTCCCACTGCACCGAATTTCTCAAGCATCTTTCTTATCCTCACCGTCTCGTCTTTTGGTGGGTTAACAATACCACTGTTAAAGATGGATTCGAGTATCAAGATTTGCTCCGGTTTAGGTGACCAGCGTGACCGTACCGGTTCGGTAGAAGTGGAGGTGCTCTGCGATGCTCCTTCTTGATCCATTATTTATCAAGATTCAAGAATATGCTTGTTTTTTGTTTTTGTTTTTGTTTTTTTTGGGACTATGGATATTAAGTAAACGCAAAGGAGACTGTGTGGTGCCTTGAGGGAAGATTTTTGTAATGGATTTATAGGAGAGAGATTCGCAATGAATCTTCGCTTTGTTTTCCTTAAATATTAAGTTACACTACTGGAGTGTTCTCACTCAAATATATAAATATTATTATATAAGGTACGGTCGAATATGTTAACACGTATTCCCGAGAGGCAGACGGGTTAAAAAATTGAGATTGCATATCATTTGATGATATAACAAAACTAGCAAAGAAATGCTTTACACCATTACATTATATATTAAGTAGACCAAGTTAGAAACAAACATTGAGTTGATGATAAAACTAGCAAAGAAATGCTCTCACTGATAGAACGGCGTCATCACAACAATGCAAATAAATTCAAACTCCAGTAGCAAAATCTATCAAATGAGAAAAGTATCCAATTAGGTTATTGTAAAATGACGGATTCTATATCAATCATCTTATCAAACATATAAAAAAGTAAACTACGTCATACTCAGACATGTTTGTTCTAATAGTACTATAGTTCCTATTCTATCTAATAATGCGATTTCGAAGGTATTATATATGCTAATCCGTTGTGATTAAATTTCGTGACCTTAGAAAAAGCAATGTGAAAAGTTCGTAGGCCCTAACCGAAAATTAATTACACGGAAAAATACCGGTTATGATTGTCTTGCTTTCTGCGATACAAATTTATTAGTTCTTTTATAAATTTATTGAATAGCAAATAATTTTTCGAAACCTTGGGCGGACCTCGTTGCTTTAAATGTGGAAAAAAGATTATCGTGACGTCATGCAACAGAGGCCAAAAAAGATTTGGTTTGTCAAGTAAAAGTTGTCTTAGATTGAGATTTCTAGTGATAAGACATAAGATTTTAACTCCTCACGCGCACACACACACACATATATATATATATAGCAACGTTAGCCGATCAAAACTATCTAGATTATAGAGTCACTTTAATATGTTTTACTCTGAAAAAGTCGTATCCTGTAAAAGAAAATTTCTCAAAGGAAAAAGTTGAATACATGAAAGAAACAGTTATTTTATGCTGTTAGAGGAAATAATTTAGTTTAATTCTGCGATTTTGTTGATTATTCTTATGTTATTATGTCATCCGAATCGATTCTTATAGTACTGGATTGAATCTTGAAACGTTATTTTATGTAAATCATAGTTGGTCGAGAAGTTTATAAACTAATATTAAAAATGACAAGAAATAGATACTTAGGATTTTGTTTCAATCTTTGAATTTAGATTTCCAACGTAACATTTGCATTGTTAACCAGTGACTTCAGATAAAAGCACTCTAGTATTGCCTACGTACTTGACAAACTAGATATTTCTTCTTCTTTTTTTTTCTTAAAATAAGTTTTACACAACAATTTGTCATTTTCAGTCAACATCCACGATAACTACTAATTAGATCAAGGTGGTACATAATTTAGTCTAGTTTATTCTAGAATTCACAATCCACTTTCATTAACCATGAATCTTAGTTATCTGTGGAGCCGTGGAGGGACAAAGATACAAAATAATTTTCTACTATTAACATTACTTAAAAAGTTAAAATGCCAAAAAGAGTCTTGTTTTAAATACACTTCCTTTTTGATTGTTAACAACAAAGTTGTCCGTGTACCGTATGCGTATGTATTGGTATTGGTGCATGTACGTATGCATATATAAAATTGCGTTAAAAGGTAAGAGCGTCGAAAGATACAATAGGCGACAATCTGTTTTTTTCAGATGCATTCTGGTTTTTGACGATTTGTGTTACTCGCTTAGCTGTTTCAGCTCAATTTTTTTTTGTTTAATTACTACCTCAAAATACTATTTTAAAGTTTCATTTCTCTGTACTTTCTCTTTCTTCTCACATGGCCACCTTCTAAAATTTACTTATAACCGATCAAGTTAATAAGCATTTTCTCTTTTCTTAAGTTAAGAGTTTTATATTATAATAATTTCTGTACTTTTTGTTTTGATACTTATAAAATGATTCTTAGTATAGTGTAATCTGTTTGAATATTTTCTTGTTAACTATATTATGCATAAAACTTCTTTTTGGATCTACAACGTTTTTTTTTTTGACAAGATCTACAACGTTTATTTTACACTTTGTAAAATCATGAACGAGAATAACTGAAACACCGATATATTATAGTATTCTCTGAAGAAAGAAAAAACGCCGACACTTTTAAATATAGTGATTTACATATATTACAGAAGGGTCTCGAAATACCTTTAGTTTCATGCACAGCAGGAAACAGCCAAATTACAAGTAGAGTGAAACAAACCTCCCGTGACATGTTACATATAAGGTATTCAACAGCTACAAAACTTTCGTCTGCTGTCCAGCTTTTTTTTTTTTTTTTTTTTCTTTTCTTTTCTTACATCATGTATTGGTTTAGATTCTTCATAAAAAGATTTTTAATTCTTAATTTTTTTGTGGGTGTATATGTTAAGAAAGTCTTTTTTTAATTCTTTTATCACTGAGTGTGACTGATTTGATACAACTGGGTATTACTTCCCAAGCTGTTTGTCCTTTTCTCTTCCTTTTCTTATGTTATGGTCTATTGTATTCATATAGGCGCACATTTTACGACCTCCATCTTCTACTTCCAAACCTCCTCATCCCAAAGTTGCTTTTGGGACGTTTTAGGTTTGCACCTTAAATCTCTTTGAATGATAAATGCATTCACCGATAAATTAAGAAATCTCAAAACAGAGTTAATTATATTAGAGTCATTAGACGTCTCTAAATTTATCTTTTAAAAGAGAGTCTCTAGATAAGTTATTAGTTGTAAGATACGGACCTTTGGTGTTTATGCCCACAATACGTCATATGAAGATGAAGTATTGGAAAAATACAAAATTGACAATGGTAAAAGTCTTAGTACTAGTAAGAATAAAGTAGTAGACCCCTAGGGATTGGGCAGAGACAGTACGAGGATCATAAAAGTTAACCTTAAGCCACTCTCTTTGTGGTCCTGAAGACCAAAATCTTATAAGACAGACTTTTGAGGCTTCTTTCCTCTGAAATCTTTCTTGTGTGGTCCTGCTCTGTTAACATGTACGGACTCTCTTTTTATATATATACATACATACACTTACATATATACAACCAAAGACATACTTAAAATGGAAGACATACTTTTATCTTATATAATAAAGTAAGATTTTTTCTAAACTCATGTTCTAAGAAGTTGACATTCTTTTTTTTTTCTTTCTGATATTTGTTATTTTTAAAATTAAATTTTATAATTATTTGTTTTTTTTTAAATTTCAACTATAATAAAAAAAATCAAACTCCGATACACTATTACTTATCTTTTAAAGATTTATATTAAAAATATATATGAGTGAGATTATTCCAGCATCTTAATTTAAAGATCAAACTAAAATAATTTAAAATTTATATATTGTAAAACGTTGTAATTTAAATCCATATATTGTTCTACTTATATTTTAAAACATAATAAGAACTTGGTAAATCAAACATTTAAAATGCATGATATCATTATCAATGCAATATTTTAGATTTATTGCTAAAATGGTAACAAATCTAAGATGGTTTAACATATACATACTCTCATGGCTCAATATGACAAGTTCACATTCTTATATATATTTTTAATATAAAAAAATAAATTAACAAAAAATAAGTAAAATCTATGTAAAATATAAACAAAACAAAAGTAAAATATTTTGATGTACACAAAAAATCAAAATTATAATAACATGCTAGTTTATGTTATTTTTAAAAAATAGAATAGCGATTATGTAATAATTCATGCAATGCCTGGACTACCTTAATTATATATATTTATGAGAATCGGAAATTTTTTTCATCTTGAATTCCTTGTATATGTAACTTTTGCTATAAAAAAGCTAGAGGTAGTGAAATATAAACTGATACCAGACGTTCGATTACAAACATTGTGACTTAGTTTACAAATAATATGTATAGTGTTTTTCGAGAGACAACATTATTATTTTCTTTTAGCATAAATTTAAGATTAACCAACAATATAGAGAAATGAAATCGAACATTAATTAATCCCAATAATATAATAGTAGGGCTGACGCCGAAGCAAGTTGAGCTTTGTTAATTTGAGCGATGAATCTGCAGATCACTCATAGGGATACTAAAAATAACTAGGAAAAAGAAAAACAAATATTGTGAAAAAAGAGAACAAATATATTACAACAAATTATTTGTATTTTGATATGCATGTATCCTGAAGAAACACATGACGATCGCTCTTCTTTTTACTCTATATAGATATAATTTATTTGTTTATTGAGATGTTTCATCTAGATAGAAACTGTAAATTGATGTTTATTTTTGTACCAAATAAATTACATCTAGATGGTTCATTTTAATGAAAAATTTAAAATTTAAACAAATTTCTCAAATTCAGTTTGTTGAATCAAAGTGAAGCATTTGGACGGAGATAGATTAGTCAAAAATAACAAATGAGGTTTTAATGAAATTTTAGTCCCTAATCTAATCTGGTATGTGGAAGCTCCCTTGGCCCAGGATTCATTAATGTTTCTACATTAGAAGCTCTAGGGTTTGAGCTTCGGATAATGCGATTTATTAATTGTGCAGATTAATGTAGATAAATTTACAGATGATCAACAGTGATAGTGCAATTATCGCCGCGCAATTATCGCCTTCACCGTGATTATACATACAACTGAAAGTGAGCATAGAGAACAAGAATGTATATAGTGAATCTAATAAGGTCTAAAGTAATTATCATAAATTGAATCATATGTTAGTTCTCATCATTTGCAATAATAATAATAAATTCAAAGTTTTAAAAAAAATATAATCTAGTATATAAGTGATCTGATGTGTCACGCACTTGAACGATCAGCAATCACAAGAAGTGCCAAAAGGCTAAATTCCAATTAACCTTTTTGTTTGATTTGTACTATTATATAATTAAAAAACCTGTAAACGGTCAAATATTAGAGATTCATTCATTAATCATATTTTGAAAAATGAGTGCTAACATATATATATGTAGTATTTACGTTTTTTGGTATACACAACGAAATTGCTCAGCCTTTTGGGTCATTGTTTGGCCCCAACGCGTAAATGTCATCGTTTCAAAAATCATTTATCAATGTTAAAACTTGTTATCTTAGTCACTATGTTTCAAAACAAATACTTTTTTAGACAAAAATATTTGCATGTCCATAAACGCATAAAACATTTAAACAGAAAGTCCGATCCAATGCAAGTTTTAATCCTATGGAAATATGCTCAGCCTTTTGGGCCATTAGACCATCCTCTTTGGTTATACTAGTTATACAAGTGAGAGGATTTTGAAACAATAGATAAATATAAATAAGAACAAAA
The DNA here is from genome assembly GCF_030686135.1 of Camelina sativa. Taxonomy (NCBI): domain Eukaryota; kingdom Viridiplantae; phylum Streptophyta; class Magnoliopsida; order Brassicales; family Brassicaceae; genus Camelina; species Camelina sativa. The sequence continues at coordinate 3,861,325 of NC_141887.1, forward strand.
ATTAGTTTTAGTGGGTGAATAGTATAGATACATGGTCTAAAATATCTCTGCCAATACATAAAAGTAGCTGGGAAGACACAAAATCTATACAGATTTATACTGTTCTATTTATTTTTTTTTTTTAAAGATACTCAAATTTTGGTTACCGATGAGGATATCCTTAAGACATCTCCAACCCTAATTAAAGTCAAATCTCTATTGTAGAGCAACATTTACTCTAATTCTATTCTATATTTTACTCTAAAATAAAGAAAATAATAAGATTGCTCCATATATGGAACAACTCTATTTTTATCTTTATTTTTTTTTACACTAACTCTATTTCAGAGTTGAAAATAGAGTAATACATTGAAAAAAAACAATGTTCTATTTTTAAATTACTCTATTTTTTTTTTTAAATAGAGGTATACATTGGTCTTAGGACTTTTTTTTATTTTTGGGATGAAAAGACCTTTTAAAATTTAAACCCAAACAATACTATATTTTATTTTCTACAATCATCATCATCATCATCATATATATCGGTGCTACTCCAGTAAACTTTTTGATAAAAACAATTTCATTATATAATAAGACTCTTTTCTTTTTGATATACAATATATTCCTTTTGAGAACATCAAAACAAAAGAAATTAGGTAGGAGCTATAGATAAGATATAAGTTCATTACTCACTAAATACCTTAGTTGTATGGTCCACTATCGCCTCAGCCTTCACGAATCACGACAATGGTTTTCGCGTGCTGGACTTGGACTTGAGTTATCTGAGCCGCATCACCAACAAATTCAAAACATGAGATCATAAGACAACAAAGAGTGCCGATCGAAGACAATTCCAACCACATCATTTTCTGAGAATCATGATTGAGACTTGAGAGAGAAAGGAGCTGTGAAAACATCTTTGTTAGCAGGAGGGGAAACATAAGAAGTTGCATTGAATGTACATGTTAATGGGGACAATCTTAGTGATCACACTATAACACCTAGTTGTATTAGCTGGTATCGTCTTAACAACTAAAAAGATTATTGTAGTTGTTAGATTATATAATTAACCTCATTAGTAGTCTATCGACAGTAGTTCCGAGTTGCCTTTATTAGTGTTCCTCTTCGAGATCTGTGAGATATATCGATCGCAAACAGATTCAAAACATGAATAATTAACTCCAGATTCAAAGACAACAATATATAGGATTATTGTAAGGGACACCCAAAGCCACACCTTTTTGTGAGGATTTTGATTGAGAAAAAGGAGTTGTGATAAACTTCTTCTGTAGCAGTGTTAGGAAAATTACCCATTTGGAAAAAAATGGAAAAAGGTCAAAATTTTAGAAATTATAAATTAAACTTAAATTTTATTAGTAAAAGTTCAAAATATTATTATGCATATCTAATTTAAATAGTGGTACAATACAATCACGATACTAACACAAATTATTATTATACATAATTTTTTCAAAAGAATAATGCATATGTAGATAGTAATAGATATTTTAATATATTCAATGCTAGTATAATGTAAGCGAAGAGAATGTCACATTACAAGCAAATCATTTGTGCCAGCATCTTTACACAACTCGCCACGAAACCGACTTTAGAAGTAATTTTTAAAATCAGAATAACGAAAGCGTCAAAATAATATCCCCAAACCTCATAGTCACTTTCCCTCTTCTTCCTTATCGTTCCCAATTCCCAAATGTTTTTCAAACATCTCTTAGTTATGAACTTTTCAAAAATTTTAGAATGATTTCTTAATTGTATTAAGTACACTACTCATAATAACATATCAAATCATTTTAGGTTTCTACACGTTACATATTCTTTTGTGCTTTCACTATATATATATATATATATATATATATAAAGCATATTGGAATTTAATTTGAATGTATAATGTATACAACTCTTAAACAAAATTTGTTGAGGCATGACGCATTAACAACAAATCAGTCGTTTTAACTATGAATGTATATATATAATTTGACGACTAAACTAATCAGTTACCGAACCTCTGGATCAGCAATTGTCGTGATGTCTATGTTTGAGGTAGACTTAATTAGTTATTTTCTCTTATTGGATAACAGTTTATGATCTATTGCAACAACTGTTAAGTTGTTATGGTTGCAATTATATGGTTGTTGTACATGTGACATTAACTAAAATAAAAGAGAATGTCCAAAACTTAAATCTATTTCTTTTTTCCTAAGTCCTCCAAAACATTCTCAATCATATGAAAGTCTTGTTAAATGTTAATAGAATATATTAGAGAGCCAAGTGGTTTTAAAGAACCACCGCTTAATTATTCTGATAACCATTTCATTAAATTGACTTTTACATTTTTTGTTCAAAATCGAAATCGGCAAGAAAATGAAATCGAGACAGATTAGGATGAAACTGCACACCTAATCCACCATGTAAATTGATTACAATTCTACTAGTATCGACTTAGCTGGATCAGATTTTCAGCATATCATACAAATTGTATATACAATATTAAATTCACAACATGGCAAGGGAATGTTTACAAAGTCGCTCGCACGCCTTTGCAAACGTTTCTAAGCTTAATTATCTAAATAATAACATAACCTTTGACTTTCTAATATATTCCGCATTTATATGGGATTTATTAATATTGTATAGTCTCTAAATAATTTTTAGACGGTTGATGTTCTCGTATATATATATACACCTTCTGGTTGATCTCAAAGGACTCACAACCTTTTCCACAAGAAGTTATATAAGCCAATTCATAGAAGAAAACTCCTAACCGCAAAAAAAAATGATGAAGTTTTCTTCTCTTTTTGTGCTTTTCTTTATTTTCCCGATCGCGTTTGCTCAACTGAGAGTCAAGTTTTATAGCCGGTCATGCCCACAAGCTGAGACTATCGTACGCAATCTGGTGCGCCAACGGTTTGGTGTTGACCCAACCGTCACTGCCGCTTTGCTCCGTATGCATTTCCACGACTGTTTCGTCAGGGTAAGAATCTAATATATATAGCAATTTTGATATAGCTCAACATTTTCAAAACACTCTATGTCAATTTAATATTTTTAACTACTTATTTCAGTACGATATCTATATATATGTGCATATGTCCAGAGGCGGTTTGATTAATATGTGGCTCAAAGTGGCTAAAACTTTTATAGCTTTAAATTTTAAGTTCTAAATTCTAAATGTTTGTCAATCAAATTTGAGATTATTAATATATAATAAATTATAAACAAAAAGAGTATTATCATTCAAATTTGAGATATTCCATATACATGTATATAAAATGCATATTTTAAGAAAAACTCTTAAAATCATGCAAATTTCATATCATTTTGTCTGATTAATCTTATTTTAAAATTGTGTTTACAGGGTTGTGACGCTTCTCTTCTCATTGACTCAACCAATTCCGAGAAAGCTGCTGGACCAAACGGAAGCGTCAGAGAATTTGACCTGATCGACCGGATCAAGGCTCAGTTAGAGGCTGCATGCCCCTCTACAGTCTCATGTGCCGACATCGTCACATTAGCTACACGTGACTCGGTGGCCTTAGCCGGAGGCCCAAGCTACAGTATCCCCACAGGAAGGCGCGACGGTAGGGTCTCGAACAATGTGGACGTGGCATTACCTGGTCCAACAATCTCAGTCTCCGGAGCCGTGAGTTTCTTCACCAACAAAGGGTTGAACACGTTCGATGCTGTGGCTCTTTTGGGTGCACATACCGTTGGTCAGGGAAACTGTGGTCTCTTCAGCGACCGAATCACTAATTTCCAAGGAACCGGACGACCCGATTCATCCATGGACCCTGCTTTAGTTACCAGGTAATTTAGTTACAAGGTTCACGATTTATAAACAAAATGATTTCGCATTCAAGAATAAGTCTTTTATTTAGATCAACAAAATTACATTCTGATTTTTTTTTTTTTTTTTTTTTTCTTTTTCTTCTGTAGCCTAAGAAACACATGCAGAAATAGCGCGTCAGCGGCCCTAGACCAGTCCACTCCGTTGAGATTCGACAACCAGTTCTTCAAGCAGATCCGTAGAAGAAGAGGAGTGTTGCAGGTTGACCAACGGCTCGCAAGTGACCCACAGACTCGTGGCATTGTGGCTAGGTACGCTAACAACAACGCCTTCTTCAAGCGTCAGTTCGTTAGAGCAATGGTGAAGATGGGAGCCGTTGATGTGCTTACTGGCCGTAACGGTGAGATCAGGAGGAACTGTAGAAGATTCAACTGATGAGCTTGAATTATACAGCAAAAGTGTGGACATAATTAATACTACATTTGAAACATATATATAGTTTCAAATCCTCTTTATATTTTCTAATTCATTTTTTTGGTTTTGGTTGGGGTTTTATTGCATGAATAAGGCTTTTCTTAAATTGGATGTTTTCGATTTTTGAGAAAATTACTATATATTATAATGTTGGTCTGTATTTGGAGAATGTATCTTAACTATACGAATATTTTGTGCTATTGACAATATTGATTTATATCTTATCATGGTTAATCATATACTGTATGTATGAATTTTATTTTTCTATATTCTTGTTTTGTTCTCTGAGAGTGAAAGAGTGTGAAATTGGCTTTCTTAATGAAGGATACAATAACATTAATGTTATGATATGAAACTCTCACATTAAAGCTATAGACTAAAAATTGGCTTTCTTCAGTGGCTTTTCACTTTTCACTGAGGCTTTTTAAAGCTTAGACTAAAAATTGGAGATTGTTTAGTTTCATATTGCAAAAATGTAGCTAGAGAAGGAATGTACATATAAAGTGAGACGAGAATGATTCAGTTCTGATCCTTTCCCTGCTTATTTTCTTGCTCTTTGATCCGCTGTCTGTATCTGATTGCACGAACAATAAAAAAGAGCAGTAGAAGAGATAGAGAATTATGGTTTAGTAACAGCCACTTAGGAAACCATTTTATATACCAACAGAAAATGAACGAACTCTGTTACAAGATTGTATGTGTTTCAGCTAGAGATTACATCACTACAGGAACACAATTTATATATGGAACTCAAAGTGCTTCTTCAGTTCTCCCATCTTACAATTGAAAGACAAAAAAAATTGTTAAGTATAGCATCCGAAACTGAAACAAAACCAAACCGAGAACGAACTGAGATTAAAGAACAATAAATGGATAGTAATCTAAAGATCCAAAAGATGCAAAAACTGAAAGATTTTGCAAATAAGTCTCAGTTTATTAAAAAAAAAATTTTGGACTCTAGACCCCCATATAGTTCATGCCATGATAGAGAAAACCAGAGCTGTGAGCCAGGAATATGAGACATGAGTGAATTGCATACCGGGACTTAGTGGTGGTGGCGGTGGAATATTGGTGGAGAAATGTGAGCCAGGAATATGAGACAAAGCTGCATAAGGCGCACCAGGTGGAACAGAAACAGAGCAGCGACTTGTGTCTTTTGTGAATGTTGTTGAGATGGAGGTGGTATTGTTGAAGGATTGGGATTTAGATTGGGAATTGAAATCGGGTTGTTGGTTATGGTTTCTTAGAATTGAGATCGTCTTCAACCATGATGGGAGTGTATAATTGGGTTAGAAATTTTGGAATTAGAGCAAATGACTTAACCGGATCAAGATTTTGTGATCAAGAAAATCACAACTCCAAATGAATTACTCTTTAATTATCTTGGTGTGTATGTCAAAGTTACATTTTTATAGGACAGCAAGAAAAGATAACTATGTTCATAGTTACTTTTGTTTGTGTATAATTGGAGACATGTTTCGATTTTTAAAAAAAAAAATCAATTTCATCTATACAAGACAATATATTAGGCTGTGGGAAAGTATATACATTTTCCAATACATACTTCTATACTTTAATGAATTATTGAAAGAAAAAAAAGATGTAGGATTATTTTTCTTTCCATTTATGATGAATTGACTAAGAAACTCTTAAGATAGTCAATTTAGTATTATGATATTGATAATTTTTCATTTGCTGCTAATTAATATACTTAATGTATGATTAAATTTATAGTATGATTTTTCACTTTTAATGAAAATGATTATAACAAATCATGTTGTCAATTAATTCCTAGATTTCTAATTATTATTAGTGATTTTAAAATTTAAGAGGTTAAAGCTAGTCGAAGCTATTGTAGAAAAAAAAACTACATGAATAGATGACAAATGTATAAGGTATCAAATAAGCAAATTTGGATTTTTGAGAAAGAGTATTTAATCATATAAATGTAGTTAATCTCTTAAATAATATTTTACTAGATATACTTTTATAAAAACAAATTTTAAGGACTAAAAAATGTTGTCGTAAATACAATTTAGCATAATAAAAAGGGAGAAATATAATTGGTTTCAAATTAGTAAATTTAGAAAATACCACATATATATATATATCCATATAGTTTACTAAATTTAGAGATTTATTTTGAAGAAAATTAATATTATTAAAAAAATTGAAAAGCATTATTTTTGGCTAAGATATGCATATAAATATTATGAGTTTCAGTCGTCAAACTACTCAATAATTTATTTCCTTAAAATCATTTTTAGTTTTATTCTCGGGGAGGTGAAAAGGTTAGCTAAATGGATCAAAATATGTTGATAACAAAAAAGCTTTCAGATACCGATGTTTCTTCTAGATGTCGTTTGATTTTAAACAAAACTAAAATGGAAAACATATTAAAAAAATGAAAACTACAATACCTCGAAAGGGTATTCAAGTGGAAGTCGTTAGTAATGACAAATCGTATATGGTTAGGGGTGTCAAACGGGTATGCCCGCGCCCAAACGGACCGCCCGTGATGGGCCCGTATTTTCAGTGAACTGCTGCGGACAGGTCCGCTGCGAGCGGCGGGCGACGTATCAGTGCCCATGCCCGCTCCGCCTATCTTTGCGGACTAATGGGCATGCCCGCGGACGTCTTCTAACTATGGCACAACTCTGAGTCTCTGACTCGTTAGAGGAGATGACGACGCGAGTACTTACGGTTTGGCCTTTGCTGCTTGTGAACAAATTTATGTCTAACACACAGTCACACTCACACAGCATCGAGTCATTGACTAATGTTGGTTATTAACCGGTTATGACATCGTCCACGGTTTTGTGATCGATGGTTCTTGTATTATTTATAGCATGATTTCTTATGACAAAACAAGTACGTGATTGTTTAATAAGAAACCGAAATGTGCACTTAGCTTTTAATTGTGATAATGGAGCTAACAATGCCATAACCAATACAGAAACGCAAACGCATAATGAATATGTTTAAACTGAAA